>NC_087439.1:74966854-75269885 GCF_036321535.1 Camelus dromedarius
CATCATAGATCCAGTGGATGCCATGTGGACATCTGCATCCAGCTCCCCAGCAGCTGCCACACAGTCACATAAGCCTCTAAGGCCACCTCTCTTCCCAGGCACTATCTTGGGGGTGGGAACAAAATCTGAGAAGCTGAGCCTTTTTAAACTAAAAAGACAGAATTAATCTGAAGAGACTTTTAAAACTTATCAAACTAATTTTACCAGGTGGCCTTTCTTTCTTAAATCCAAAACAAAATTTTTATTACTAAGAAAAGATCTAATCAAGGACAAAGTAAAGAAATATGGAAGTATTAACAATAAGAACATCTTTGCAATTGGAATCACAAATTTACTCACATTTTACACTCACGTTTTATATTAGTCCCTGAAACACTTAACTCTTTTCAAATGAATGAATGAAAATAATATATTAAACAAAATAATTTCGGGATAGGTAACACTAGTATAAAATATCTTAAAAACAAGGTGATTATTGAAGTAACCTCTGATACAGTGAGATGCTATTTATCCATCTCCCAACTCAGCACCTTTATACGTATTCGTCCTTCTTCCTGGAACGATCTTTTTCTCAGTGGCTGAGTGGCTGATACCTTACTTCTCTCAGGTCTTTATTTAAGTCATTTTCTCAGGGAGGCTGTTTTCCTCCACTACATACTATTCCAACCCCTTCAAACGTTTCATACAAATAACTTGCAAATATGAGTGGCTTAACATGAAAAGTGTTTATTTCTTACTTCTGTCTTGGTCTGGGCACAGGTGGTGCTATTCTCCTGGCTGGCTTTTCTCCAAGCAATGCTTAAAAAGCCAGTTTTCTTCTATGTTGTAATGCTGCCATCTTTCAACATGTGGTCTTCATGCTCTAGGGAAGGGAGAAGAGGAAACAGGGAGGCTACATTTTTTGTATAATTAACCATCTCAGTCTAGATATGATCCACATTAGTAATTCTGCTCACGTTCCATTGGATAGAACTAGTCACATGGCCACTTAACCATAAGGCTGCCTGGGAAATACAGGAGCACATAGTGATTGGTAAAAACTAATACATTTGCCTTCTGGTCATCAAATATCCATTTGTTCCCCTTTTGCCTGTTGCAGGCAATGAGCTAAAACCCCTGTGAGTCAGGTCCTTATAAAATCCCTTTCCTTGAGTATGGGCAAGATCTATCACTTGCTTCTAACCATTAGAATATGGCAAAAATGATAGAATGTTACCCCCTTGATTAAGACTGTCTTAGAAGACTGGCAAGCTAGATTCTCCTGCTAGCTTTGAAGAAACAAGATGCCATTAGTTCTAGAATCATAAGGAAATGAATTCTGCCAACACACTGAGTGAGTGGATTTTTCTGCAGTAATATGTTCAGATGAGAATGCAACCTGGCAGACACCTCGACTGCAGCCTTGTGAGACCATGAGCAGACATCCCAATTAAGCTGTGCCCAGATTTTAACCCAGAGGAACTGTGAGATAATAGATGCATGCTGTGTTAAGCCACTAAGTTTGTGGTAATTTGTTATGCAAAAATAGAAAATTAATACATTCCTATATTTATAAACATTCATTTCTCAGAAAAGTACCATATGAGATAGCTTATATGCAGAATCTTAAAAAAAAAAACACAAATACAAAACAGAGACTCATAGACATAGAATACAAACTTGTGATTGCCAAGGGGGCGGGGGCTGGGAAGGGACAGACTGGGATTTCAAAATGGAGAACAGATAAACAAGATTATACTGTATAGCACAGGGAAATATATACAAGATCTTATGGTAGCTCACAGTGAAAAAAAATGTGACAATGAATGTATGTGTGTTCATGTATAACTGAAAAATTGTGCTCTACACTGGAATTTGACATGACATTGTAAAATGACTATAACTCAATTAAAAAAAAGTAAAACAAACAAACAAACGAAAAAACATTGATTTCTCTCACTAAGGAAGACAAGATAGTCATTTTTTCTTAGATCTTTGGGTGATATGCAGTTCTCTCCATCAAGTCCAGATGTGGTGCCTTAATGGTATAGCAGTTTAGGGTATGTAGTAGCCTATGGTCCAAAAGGACAGGATATCTGCCTCCTCTGAAATCCAGTATATAATGATGGACACTCACAAGATACTCACATTTGTAAAAGAAAAGAATGGAAGACACACAGCAATCTCTTGTCCAGAGTAATTATGCAATCCTATGATGTAGGCACTGGGATATATCCCATTTACCATGGTGGTTTGGGAGGTTGCATGATTAAATTCTGTTTCTGCCCTGAGGGGGAACCTCCTTTGTACATTGTTCCCTCTACCTCCATCCTTTCCTTTTTCTCCTCTGTGAGGTTCTTTCTTCCCTATTACCCTCCCTGACCACATATAAAATGAGGAACAATATGTGGGATCTCCTTGGTGGGGGGGTGTACAACATTCAAAACGTGCTTCCTCACCTGGAAAGTTGTTCTAAGTCTTGAACTGGATAAATAACTTTTTAGTCTGGCCTAATAGTTTCTCTGGTAATATAATTTCCCCAAAAATAAATCAATTTTGGACCTTTTTACTTCCAGTCAGTTATGTATGCCAGAAACTATACCCAAAGTGTTTTTCTAAGTATAAGATTTAAACCTTTCTCAACTTAATGGTAACCACAAAGCTATCTGACTACACCCTCAAATCTGATCGTTTCCCTGGCTGAGTTGTACCAGGGCTTTGTCTTTCAAAGTCTTTATAAATCCCATTGTTTACTGTTTGGAATCTAAAAGCTGTCAGCCTTTCCACTTCTTCAAAGACCGAAATTTCTTGACTTTCTGTAATCTCTCACTTATTTTTGAAAACTGGCTGATTCTTTCCTAAACTCACGTCTTTTTTTGTGATATTTTGCCATTTGCAACCAATAGCTTTAATCACTGACTTGTTGATCCTTTTCAATCACTTATTTTAGTACTGCTGACTCAGTGACACAAGACAAGTTATCACAGTAACATTTTACTAATTGTTTTGCCACCGCATATCATTATCATCATCTCTTAAACTTCTAATATTAGTTTTTTTTTATTACTGGCTGCTGAACTCCTAAGTAAATGCCACATATTTTAGATTTTAATGCTAGCAACATCCTATTTCAAGATATCAGTTTCCACTGTAGTCAGTATCATTAATACTGGCTTCTATAACAAATAACCCTCTCATCTAAGTAGCTTAACACTGTATTTCTTGTATATCAGTTAGTTAGCTTTCCTCCAAGTGATGTTTCACGGATGCAGGCTCCTTACCTTAGGATGACACCATTTCAACACATGGCCTCTGTAGTATCCAGTGAAGATGAAGAGATGAGAGAAGTCACAAAGAATTTTTAATCTCCACTGCCAGAAGTGACACCCATCATTGCTGCTTCAATTCTATTTGCCCGAAGTAGTCACATACCTCTCTCCTAAGTGCAAAGGAGACTGGAAAATGGATAGGAATATATGGCTATTGTAAACACTAATGCTTTCTGCCACATCTTGCTTATTATTTGATCTCTCCTTCCCAATTCCACCAGAATATACACTTTACAAGGGTAGGGATTTTTGTCTATTCCCTTCACTTCTGTAACCTCAACACATAGAAGAATGCCCAGCTCATAGTAAATGGTTATTAAGTATTTACCTAGAGAATATGTGAAAGGGAGAATCCAGGGCTTCTTACCATTAGTAGTGAGTGAGAAATTGAAAGAAAATAAGAAAGAATTCAGAGCAACCAAAGTAGATGCCATAAAAGCTGTTCACTGAATCTCCTCCCTCCCAAAAGCTGTTTTAGACAAAGTTCTAATGAGAATATTTATATGGTTTATCGATTCATTACCAGACTACAAGCAGGAACTCAGAATGAGATAAGAAAGATTGTCAAGAGGAGGTGGTAGGTAGGAATAATGTGGGGTTCTAAGGAAAAAATTACTTTTAAAGTACAACCACCACAGCAAAAACCATAGTAGCCTGAGGCTGTTTAGTGTAAAGGCAAAAACATTTATACTTACATAGGTCCTAAGGGTGTCACTAGGTCATAGTACAGTAAATAAATTATAGCCGCTGTGAAAATGATGAGTCAACTAGGTTTGGTATACTTTCTTTAAAAAGGCATAAAATTTGTAATACATTTAAGAATTTTTTTTGGCATTCAAATGGACATCCTTCAGTCATGCCCTAAATTCCTTAGTTGTAACTAGTCATTCATTCCTTTGATGGTTCATAGATGAAATATGACAGTAATGGATGTCTTAAAGCATAGTTGTGCTTAATAAGTCAATTTTTCCATTGGAAGCTCCCACTCCCTGAATGCTACACTAATAAGACTACATTCAGAGCATCAGATTCATTAGGGTATAGATCCACGTTTTGTGGAGTCTGAAGATTATACAATCCAGAGGCATCTTTAAGAAAAGAATATACAAGTATAAAAGAAGGTATAGAAGCAATATTTATTTAGAATAAAAATAACAAATTACAAATTAAAAAATTCATATGTACGAGACATCTCCAAATTCAGAAAAATATCATGATTTTTAAAATAAATTAACTACCTAATGTACTTTTACAATACTTTTTCCTACATGTTTTGGATGCATACTCTTTGATTTCTTCTTCATAGGAAAATGAGTTTGTCACATTTTGTTCTATGGAGTTAATAGATATTTCAGTGTTTCCACTAGCAGAGTGGATTGAAATTTCTTTGTTTTATTGGTAGGTTGGAAGAGTTTCTTTCCAGTCTACAATTTATTACTGGGAAGGTAACATAATTTTTAAGAAAAGCAGTCAAGTTTGGGAAAGTTCCTACCAAATTTCTTTTATATACACAGAATAGGATGTGGAAGGATTTTCCAGTTCTAGTTCTGGACTCATACATTTCTAACATTATTTACCCCATTACCTATATGCTTCTGCATTGGTCCTGAAGCATCCATTTGTAGATCTGGTCTCTGGCCTTCCACTTTGTGTCACAACACCAAGTGACCCAGGTGACAGTCGGTCTTCGAGCAGCTGGAATAGCTGCGACCATCATGATGGGCCTTAATGCCCATGAGCCACATACATTTTTTACACTGAACTAACTTAACTGTCCCTTAGCCAGAGCCCCAAAATGCCTGCAATCACTTCAATGCTTCCAGACACAAGGAATTAGACAGAAGAGAAGTTAGAGTGAAAAAAGATGGCAGTCTCTTGAGAGTAAATATTTTACTTTTGAAACTTTTACAGAAACTTAAGACCACATGAACACACTTCTAGGACCCCTCTTGTGGTGTTGGAAGGGGCTTGAAGTTTAAGTTTCCTGGAATCTGCCTTTGGGTTTAGCTTTGGGCACTATACTTCAGGAAGTATGTTCACAAATTTGAGCAAGTTTGTGGAAATGAGGTAACCTAGGATGGTGAAGGGACAGGACGCTCTGCCATGTGATAAGCAGCCAAGAGCCATGCAAAGAACTTGGAAGAGACAATTCAAGTGGTTCTCAAGTCTGACTTTAGTACCTGGAGTCCTGTGAGGTGAAAGAAGTATTTGGACTCAATATAAGGAATCACTATCTAATATTAAACCAGGTTCAATGTAGAATTGACCAGCTTGTGAAAAACTGAGGGATCCCAACCCCTCCACAGGAACAGCACAAGAAGAGGGTAATGAGGACAAGTCCAGGATCCTGTGAAGGGGAGACCTTGACTGGGTAGTGGTGGTGTTAGGGATGGGGAGTGTAGTGTGAAAGAACTTAACCTTTACACACTTTTGGAAATCTGAGATTTTAGGATGACTTTGCTATTAATCCTACTTGATGCCTTAGCCTCAGGTTTAATGCCTAATATAGAAAAACTGTAAAAGATAGATGGGACTGCTTTTAAGGTGAGAGAAAAAAGTTGTTTTTTTTCTTAAACCTAAGGGCAACAATAATGATGCATTTTAGCCCTATTTCTTCTTTATGCTTTTTTTTTGTTTATAGCTAGATTGTAAAATAGTAGTTAATCAATACAGGAGGCTAAGGGTTGTGGGTTTGGGGTTGTTGGGTCTAGAGCAAGTTGCAGAAAGAACAATATGTGGGATCTCTTGAAATTCCTATTCTTCCAGTAGGTACAAGAATTGGACCTCTTTTTTTTTTTTTTTTTGGTGTGTTTGTGAGGCTCATCAGTTCTTTGGAGTAGCCCAGCAATGATGCCTGGGATGGCGAGATCCGGAGGAATAATGAGTCAGGGCTTTATGTGACATAAGACAGAGCACAGCTGAAACTGACTTGAGGAAATAGAGAGGAAGGGGGTTTATTGTCTTCGAGTGTAGAGTTCACTTCAGACATATTTTGTCTCCTAAGGCTCAAAAGACGTCATCCCCTCTCCCTCTCCTTCAGCGTTCCTTCCCTTGAAGTTGACTTCATTCACATACATTGGTAGTACTTATCACTGGCTTATACTCTTCCACATTAGTCATCCTAGTTTAAAGGGCTTTTTTTCTTTTTCTTTTTCTGAACTGATTCAGCAAAAGCCCCAGATTGAGTTCCTGGACCAATAAGCCCGTCCCAGAACCAGTCAGTGTGGTCTAGAATATGATGACTGGCCAGTTCTGGGGAACGAAGGTGGGAGGTGTCAGTATCCTAGAACCACAAAGACACGGGGCCGAGGGGGAGGGGTAGTTCCCAAAGGAAAAATGGACCGCTGTTATTAGGGAAGGGGGACAAATGGGTAACATTGAAAGCACAAACTCAAAAATCCCCAAATAACAGATATCCCTTATTTGGGGTAAGTGTTTTGGGACTTCTTTCATATGATTGTAGTTAAGCTGTAAAATCAAAAATCCTTCTCTTATCCGGATAGACATCCTGCATAGGGGGCAATATTCTTACATTTCAGTGTTTTTACTCTTTCCCCTAAGTGGGGCTGAGTCAATGAAGATGCTCCAGGAGAAGTAACTAGAAAGCTGAGAATAATTCAGTAATTTTTAATTTGAGTGCCCTCTTTAGGCAACGTAGCTTGGCGCGCTCTCAATAATCCATTTTGAATCGTGACCACACCCCGTATAGGTGACATGAGTATTACCGTCTTGCCCTTGCAGCTGGGGAAACCGAGGCATGACACTCCTCCATTCAGCCTCCCGGTGGGATTTAGGAAGAGTCCAGCCTGCCTGACCTCTGAGGGTCTCCTTCTTCCTCCGCGGCGCCTCTCGAAACCCTCATGTCCTTCGGCGTCGCAGGAGAGCAGCTCCGGCTCCGCCGCAGCCTCGGGATTCGTCCTTCGCCCAGCTGCACCCGCCCCGCTCTCCCGCACCTTCCTCGGGAAGGTCCAGCTGGCCAAGGTCTGGCTGTCCCTCCCGTCCCCTCCCCGCATCCCTCCCGCCTCCCTTCCCCAGGTCCCCAAAGTGCAGAGAGCCCCCAGCCCAGCGCCCCGCCGGGAGGTGCGGGCAGATGCCGCCCAGGCGTCTAGCGGGAGGGGCGCCAGCGCCGCCGGAGGTGAGCGGCCTGCCCCCCCTCGCCGCCCCCAGGGCCAGGGCGCCGGGGTTGGGGCCGGCACCCGGCTGGACACGCCGGGCCTGAGGAGGGTGGCGGCGGGAGGGAGGCCGGGCGAGCTCGCGGGGAGCGGCTCGAGGGCGACGCCTGAGGGCGAGCTGGGGGAGCCAGGCTTTGCGGGGCCGCCGATCTCGGCCGTAAACCTCCTCGGGACGCCCGGACCCCCGGCGCCCTCGGAGCGCGGGCGGGAGACGTGGCTTCGCGCGTTCCCGCAGCTGCTGACTCGACACAATCGGCGGGCCGCGCGGGGGGCGCGGCGTAACCCCGGGGGTGGGCGGCGGCGCGGAGCCGCCTGGGGACCTCCGGGTGTCGTTGGGAGCCAAGAAGATGCCAGCACAAAGGCCAGCCGAGACCCAGCCCGCTGCGGAGGGCGGCGGGAAGAGCCGCTGAGGGGCGCGCCGGCCGCGCTCGGCTCCGCGCTGCGTCTCTCTGGTCGCCGCCTCTGGTCGCGGGGTCGCAGACGGCGGCGCAGGGTCCCTCGGCCCCGTGGCAGCGGGCGCCGCAGCCGGGAGCTGCATGCGACGCGCGGCGGCGCCCCCGGCCGCCTGCCTTCCCCGCGGCGAGAGCGGACCGGCCGGAGGGCGCCGGGGCCGCGGGTCCGGGCGACTGCGGGGGCGCCCTGCCGCCCCGCGGCCCGGCCCCCGCCCGCAGCCCGCGGCGGCGGGCGCCCAGCCCCAGGTGAGTGCGCGGCCCGCGCCCGGCCCTCGCGCTCCGGGTGCCGGACAGCGGGAGGTGGCTTTGTTTTCCTCCCTCGCGCCCCGGCGCGGTCATTCATTTGACATTTCGGCTTCCGCTGCCCTGAGACGCGGGCGAGAGACACCGGGAAGTGTTTCAGGGTTTGGTTCTCCCGGGAAGCTGAGACTTTTGGGTCAATCTGAGCATCACTTGAGGGAGAAGAGGCTTCGTTTCCTTTTTGGTTTGGAAATGTGTTGTGAACATCCTCTGCCGGGGCTTGGGGCCTGGAGGAAACTGGGGCTGCAGATTTAGACGTAGACGTTTCCGAGGACTTGCAACTGCAGAGGTCTGGCTCTTCCAAGTCTTGTCTTTTCCTCTGTTAGCTGAGCTCAGGTGTTTTCCTTTGACTATTATTATTTTTTAAGGAAAAGCTTTACAGGCACATTTACTTCTTTTAGAGTTGGAAGTCTTTGGAGACAATACAGAGAGCTCACAGAGTTACAGCTCTAGCGACATTACATTTCGAGAAGGCAAGCTCCGGCGATCATCATAGGCAGAGGTGGACGGTAGGCAAACTTCCCCGGGGGCCTTTAGCCTTCCTGGTACGGTTTCTGCTTTCACTCTCCTGGGGTCGAGCAAACTTGGAATTCTCATTGTACATATTCCTTTGTCAAAGTGTGAAACATGTCTTTTCTTGAATAGTTTTCTGTAGTTTGTACTTTAGAAGAAAAATATTTTAACGTATAGTAGAGTCCTCTATTAGACCTGGTGAAATTTCATGTATTTGTTTGTCTTACAAATGTGATTTTCATTTTACTTTTTCTCCTATTCCCTCAAGGGCTCATTTCTTCTGTTGCCTGGAGAGAGCTCCCCCCTCCCCTCCTCCCAACAGATGGCTGTATGTTCTGAGAGGTTATCTTTAAAATGACACTCACATTACCTATAAACAAAGAAGGATTAATTATTAGGCTTATCTTTGGAGTTATTAAAGCTAGAAGCCTAATCTGGATAGGGGTATTATTAATGGTGTGAAAATCTGGAATTTGCTAATCTGTTTGGGCTTCAGAAGATTCCTGCAGGGATTGTTTATATAGCGTGGGAGACAGATGGCATCCGCAGCAGACAAGAGAAGCCCAGCATAAAGGGTCATTGTATTCTTCAGAAATTATCCACTTCACTGTTGGGAGATGGGGTAGGATGGGGAAGACATAATTTTGATCTTCCAAAGAACACATTATAACCTTACCATCCAGCAGCCTAACCAGTTGGTTCCTTCTTTCTTCAGACACTTAAAAAGTCATTATTGAGTTATTTGTTTTGATTATTCCTTTGGCACAATTTGGCCTCAATTGTGGTTATGTGAAGCAGTTTAAACAGTTATGTTAACAAAAATGTCTTTGAATTTAAGATTATCGTACCACTGCGAAACCAGTCATAACTTTTTCTTTCTTGTGTACAAATGGCCCCTTGGACTCATCGTGTCTCCTAGCTGGAAGGACTGTAGTCCACTCGTTATGAATTCAGAAGGAGTATCTTCCACCATCTCCATGACAGGTGGTTCCCAGACTCCCAGCACTTGTCCCCAGACTCTCAGCTGGGGGCTGCTCTATTTTTATTAGGCTTAACAGCCTAAGACATTTGCTTTACCCATGTCTCCATCTCAGCATTGAGCAGCCTTTGGCAATGAATCTTTTTGAATGACTGTGGAGTCCTTGAAGAAATCAGTCATTCTGAACATTTGAGATAAGCCACCTGGAGCTTTTCTGCTCCTACCACCGCTGTAGACTCTTGATGTGCTGTGGATTGCAACTAGATGGCAAAATTGGTCTTCCCTCTGTATGCATGTGATGGAGACTATTCCAGTAAATTAATATTCACCAGTCACAGGACTAAGTTTAATGAACAACACGAGCAATGTTTGACCCCTCTGAACAGGAAGTAGGGAGTAAAAGTAAGCATTGGCTCTCTTTAACTTGGATGCTGTCATCTGGGGAGAAAATATTTTCTTACTCTTTTCAAATCCTGCACCACTGATCTCAGCAAAAGGCAAAGAAACCAAGGTTGTTATCTGTAGCTGAGGATGGATGCCATAGCCTTTTCTTCTGGATGAATGTGTCTTGCTGGAGAGGTCGCTTTTGGGCTCTGTCCAGTTTCAGCGTGTGCCCTGGCATCAACAACGGGCTCTAACATTCACATTCAGAGTGCTAAAGTTGTGGCTGGTGTCTGTGTACCTTCTCACCAGGTTGCTGCCTGTCTTGTGAAGTTCTCCTTTACGAGAAGCCTGAGGCACCAGGCCTGGGGCACCAGGCCTGGGGCTCGTTGGGCACCTGGCCTGCCTCCACAGTCGAGTGTGTTGCTACCTGTTTTCTTGAGTAAAAGTAGAACCAGTTTTGTGTGGATAGGGAATGGCAGGGTGGAGTGAAGCCCTACCCAGCTCCATTGTCAAAAGCGAGGCCAGGCCTGAAAGAGAGAGCGCTGTATTTGAAATTTGGTTGACTTAACAGAGGCAGAATTGCTTCTGTACACACAGGATATCTTTTGTATGGGAAAATAAAGGATTAGAAGGGTGACCACACCTCCTGGTTTGCCTGCAAGAATCCCGGCTTATTCCTGTTGACCTATCTTAATTGTCAAACACATCCCCTTTCACACTTAAAAGTGCCCTGGTTTGGGTGATAAAATTATATGGTCACCCTAGATATTTAGGAATCTTCACTCTATTCTTCATCAACCTCCCCAACTTCAAATTTTGAGTCTTGCTTTATTTCAGTCTTTAATTTGGTAAATGCAAAGGTAAGAAAGGTAAACAAAAGCTTAAACCAAAAAGTGCGTAAGAGAAAAAAATAATGGCAAGGAAGGCAAAAAAAAAAAAAATGAAGTAACTGGTTGCTTGTCATCTATTTATGCATAAAAGAAATAAAATAGTTTTATCCTTGAGGTATTAAGTGTCTACTCTGGCTCTAAGCCCATTTTATTTATTGTCTTCAAGCATGATAAGAATTAACACCTATTTACCTGGGGCTGACAGGAATTAGGACAACTCCTATGACTTAGGAGAGCAGCTTCAACAAAACCTGTTTGCAGACCTGGTGGGTACATGGCTCTTGAAAATATGAATGCAAATTTCAAGATCTAGTGTTTGGTCAAGCTCTTGGAATTTACTGAGAATCCAGAACACATGTGTTGTTGTGAAGACTTGACTCCACATTCTCCTAGTTTCCAAGCGCCCTGGGCTGCGAGGGTAATAGAAGAGCCTTTGTTTTCCGCTCTCTCTTCTGACAGTCTTGGGTTTGGGTCTCAGCTTTTCAGACAAAGGGCTTGCAGAGAAGATTTTGTGTGCCGGCTGGTTATCATGAGAACATTCTCACAGAGGTTGGAGATTATGCAGGTGACCTGGTGCGATTTAAGCTAGATTTATGAAGCTTCTGGCACATACTTCTGCAACAAGAGCTGTGCTCCTTTGCTAAAGAATTGCCTGTTTGAAAGAGTTCACTTGCAGTGCTGTCCAGGAGGTGTTACAATTATTTATGGCTGTCACCTTTTCCATATATGCTCCACTAAAATCCTTAAAAGCTTGGTCGTCATGCTTGAATAAGAAGAAATTTATGTATCTCCTTTATAAGTTGTCTGACCATGTAATTATTTTTGTCCAGACAAGGACACTTTTGAAAGTAAAAGGTGATACTAACTGGAAGGGGCTCAAGGTCAAAAAGTATAAACTGGGGCTGCCCCAGGAAGACTATGATGTATGGCTGTCTTAACTAAAACTAAGTCACTAGCTTTTATATGAAGAATACCCATATGATAGAAAAATGTCCCTAGCTTCTTCTCGATTTGTTCAGCCTATGTTTACCATGTGCATGCATGTATGTGTATGAGTATATACACAACACTGAGCATATGTCTATAGATGTGTATGTTGTGGGGTTGAAATTACCTTTTAAGAAGATGTAGACATTTAGAAAATTGTGGCTTTTATATTATGTCGTTCATGGATTGACTTTTAAACTAAAAAAAATCTAGTCTCTCCAAACTTTAAATTATTTTCTGACCTTGTGTCATTCTGTTGCTTAGATCCTTTGATGGTTCTCTATTTTCTGTTTAATTCTCTTAAGTCAGATCCACAGACAGCTTGGTGGTTAGAAAGGAAAAGTAATGAAGAAATTTCACTCACTCATTCAACTACTATTTATTGAGCCCCTTCCATGAGTCTAGGTGCTGGGGATCTACCAATGAGTAAAACAAAGATCTCTGCCCTTGTGAAGTTTTCATTCTATTGGAGGTGGAGGGGTAGGAGTGGGAGATGCACAGTAACCCAGATAAATAAGTACATTATACAGCTTGCTAGAAGGAGGTAAGTCCTTTGGAAGAAAGAAAGTAGAACAGGATACATGTTGTTCTGTAGCCTTCATGAAGAAAGAGAGCTTGAGCAAAGACTTAAAAGGAAGTGAGAGAAGTTGCTCATGCAGATACATGAGGGGAGTGTTCCAGGCAGAGGGAACAGCCAGTGCAAAAGCCTGAAGGTGAGAATGGGTTTGGATGTGTTCAGCGATTAGCAGGAAGACCAACATGATGCAGTGCAGTGACCAGGATGGGGGTAGGGGAGGTTGGAAATGTGAATCAGAGAGGTGGTGTAGGAGCTGCAAAGCGTGTAGTGCTTTCGGATATGAGAGTAATTGTAATTGCAGCAGATATCCCATTATGTTCTTAAAAGTCATTCTGGTATTAAAAATTGTGTTTGGGCTATGACGACTGCACTGGTCACTATCAGTTACATTTCATAAATGGTGCACTTCATATGACACTTTTTCTGTCGTTTGCTTGTTGTATATTTGTTAAATAGAGTACTTTGTTATTGCCGGTCTTAAACTGTATCTCCATTTCACAAAAATTTATCAGTGGCCTAAAAGTGGTTTACTGAAGTGTAAAGGTAATGATGAAAATAGTAACATAAATGCAACAGTTCAGAATGTCATAAACATGCTTGGAGAACTGAATCCCATTCCAAATATAAAATGTGTATCTGCATGTGTAAAAACAAAGGAATTTGTGAGAGTGATGATTTCAAAACAGTAGCTGAAATTGAAAAGTGCGTATGGAAGTATGATGATGACTATCTCAAAACTACTTTTTGTTGGACTTGCCATCCATTCACTCCCAGTCCCCAGTCATTGCCTGTTATGAAACTGTCCAATAGTGACACGGAGCAATGGATGTTTTGGTGTCATTTTCAAACAAAGCACAGTGGCTTCTCTGTGATACTATTGAACTTTCCCAGGACAAATGCACAATAATGCTTTCCACTACAAAATTAATGTATTGTACTGCTAACGGTAGGTAAGGGCTTAAGACCCTAGTAGCATCATTAAAGGATCCTTGTAACAAAAGTAAGTGTAAGTCATTTTATTGAAGAGACACTTGGAAAATCAGCTGGAAAGTTAAAGACAAACATTATCCTTAGAGAGAAACCAGGAGTTATTGACAGAATTCCTTTGTCAAATGACACGGTTGGCTGTTGCATAATATCAGTGGAGTGGAGTGTGGAAGAGCGATTACTATCAAGTACGTGCTAGCAGATATTTCACTTTATGGTTGGATGAAACCAGCGATGTCATGCAGAGAATGAATCAGCTTTTGGCATTTGTTCAGGGAGGAGTGCTTAGTGATGCTTTGTTCATTTATCACTGAGAACTCATGCTATAAGGGAAGAGATTTTTCCTTTGGTTAACCATCATATATGAACCTGGAAAAGTTCTCAGGAGGCAGGACTGATAGAGCACAAGTTTCATGTACCGTTAAGAAGGGGATGGCTTCGTGAAGAAAAGAAGTTGTACCTAGAAGCCAGTCCACATGCTATTCCATTCACAGAGAAGATGTAGTGCCTTCTGATCTTGAAATACTAAAAGATAGGGAAGACTGGATACAGCCAAATTTCAGCCCCTGCATATCTGTGTGTGCTGTGTTCAAACTGATGGGCAGGGAGATGAGGCTGCTTCTCTGTGCTGGCAGATACTGGCTGTTTACCGGAAAGGTGCTCATATAACAGTCTATTTGTGGTGTAAGACATCTATGGAGCAAAAAAGTGTTTCTTCGTGATACTGATTAGAAATGATTTTTCTTGGATCAAGTGGCATACCTCAATACCATACTCTGCCCACAGGGAACCATGTCAAGGACAGGGAGGGAAGGAAGAATTGTTGACAAATAAAACAGTCTGCCACAATCTAGGGACTAAGACTTTTTTTTCATTAGAGAGAGTTGGAGGTCCACACTGGCCATAAAGAGTTAAGGAGGTAATATTTTCAATAATGGGCAGTCCTTTAAATAATAAGCATATTACTTCTCGATGACCTATTTGAAGAATAAGAGCACAAAAAAATTGAACTTCTATCCAGTAATGTTAATGGGGAGAGAATATAAGTGTATACTTTGTATTTGAGAGCATCTGGAGAACCACGGTGGGAGGAGGAACTCGGCTCTTAGGATTTTGGGTTAAGATACTGGGTGGCAGAGAGTACAGGCAAAAGGAGGTGGAGAAATCTGATAACTGAATGTGACCTCGCTTATACTTTGACCTTAGGCTTGGCTTCGTTTCACTGAAATATACTTGATACGCAAAGGTTTTCAGCACAAGATCTATAATTGCCCCCAACCTAACCTAGAGAAAAATAGATCTTCTCTAGTGGTCTTGGATTCTCTGCATAGGACTCCTTCCCCCTTAACTTCCCTTCCTTCTTCCCTCCCTATCTCTCTGTCTTCCTTTGTTCATTCTTTCTTTAAGCTATTGAGTTGGCATCTTTAAACTAGAAGGTACTTTGAGAGCTCATCTCCTATTCGTCCATGCCTTTTGGCTATCTGGATATGTGCTATCCAGAGCAAGAGGAGTAAGGGCCTCTAGGGAAGTTCTGTTCCTTGTTCAGCTAACCCACTCTAACGTGGAATGTCCAGTTCTAGCACACATTTAAATTTGAACCCTCATTCTTCAATAAAGATCCGTTTCTTTGTTTTTTTTTTAGACTTTAATAAAGATGGAGTCATTGTCTTTTGTCTAATAACTCTTCTATAGTGATGGCCATTATTTCATTCCAGGACGGAAGTCATTCATGCATTATTCATTGAACAAACACTGAGAGCCTTACATGTGGCAGGCTCTGTGCTGAGTGATAGGTATAAAAGAAGTCAACATTCAGACATGACCCTGACCGGACAACAGAGAATATAGTAGGAAATAGGCAATGTCAATAATGATATGAATAAACAAGTAAATATAATTGCAAAGCAGATGTGGCAGAAATGTTTACATTTGTTAAATCAGGGTGGTGGTATTTGTTACATTAACTTCTGAACTATATGGAGTTCTGAATGTATTTTTGAAATATTTCAGAAGTGAGAAATGAGAAAATGTAGTTGGAAGTGTAAGTGCTTTGTGGAGACGGACCTTGCTAGAGAAGGGAGTGTAGCTGAGACTTCCTTTACATGGGGTGGTCAGGGAAGACCTGGAGTGTAATTCATCACTTGCCTCTGTGAGAGGGATGAGGATAACTTGGACAAGGCTCAGAGAAGAGTCACAAAGATGATTGATGACAGAGTTGAAAAGAAGACCTATGCGAGCAATCTCAAGGAACCGAGATATAGAGCAGCTGTGGAACTGAACCTGATGCAGTGATTTAGGCTCTTTCTTAAATTTACAGAGACTTTTATGCATTCACATTCTCTTCATTCATTTCTCATGGTCAACAGCAATTAAGGCGAGTGATTCAGGCTGGAATTATGTGTTAGAGGAAAATTGAAATTTTGCTCTGCGGTTGAGGAAAAATTGGAAAGGATCTGAGAGGTAAACTAGTTCAACCTTCCTGTGAAGAAATCTCTCTTTAATGTTCTTGATCGGTGATCATCAAGTTCTTAGGAGGTCATTTCCGTGCTTCCTCCACCCAGAATGGTGCGGTGGTGGGTGGGACACTCTGGTTTACTTCAATTAGGCAGGTCTCCTTCCCATTCAGAAATACCCTGGACTCGTCTCCACCTCAAGACTTTTCCCAGAGGAAGCACTTTCGACCTGGAATGCCAACAGTTCTACTTACTCTCCTGTATGTAATTAAAAATGGTGGTTTTCATCATTTCCATCCCATCTTACCCTTCTGAAGAATATGGCATTTCCAGAAGTAAATGGAGCTTCCTTTGTTGTGATTGGCAGTAAGAGTGGGGGTAGAATGAGCTCCTAACTGGGGAGGGGATCGAGGGCAACGTGTTTAGTTTGATATCTTCCCCCCAGATACTGATATGCCCACACTCTTGGGAATCACTGTTTTATAGCAATTAAGATCTTAATCATCTGCTGCCTTAGGTGATGCACAATTTATTTTGTTTGCTATTAGTTTTTTTTGCCAACTAGACTTTCAGTACTCTGAAGATACAGAAACTTGGCTGACACCTCTCTATAATGCCCAGTATTGATCTCAAAGTGAATACATACACAATAATGCCTAATGGCTGAAGGAACCATATGCTTCTTTCTCGTGGACCATTATGAAAAGCTGTTATTTATATAAATCAGATATTAAGTTGGCACAGATGCTAAAAGATGAACATTTTTGTAGTTTTAAAATGGCAGAAAGTCAAGTCTTGGAGGTCTGATTCATTCAGATACTTCCTATTTCAGAAACCTTCTTCTCTTTTGTAAGCCTTCTGACTCCTTTCTATTCAAAGTATGTCCACAGACCAGCAGATCAGCACCACTTGGAATCCAGACCCACTGAATCAGAACTTGCATTTTAACAAGATCCCCAGATGTGTTCTATGCATAGTAAAGTTTGGGAAGCATTTTTTGAAAACACGTAAGAATTCAGAAATTTAGGAGGATCATTTATCTTTAAAGAGAAGCGAGTCTAGAAATGAAGGTTTCATTGGTCTATGGCTGAGATCCTCAGTGCTTTCTGCCATGCGGCCCGGAATTGCACTGCTTCTTGCCAGGCCAGAAGATGCCTCTGTAGGAGTGCCCTGGAGTAATTTAGAGAAGTCAGTGATATTTAGATATTAGACATGATGGCGATTACAGGAAATTGAAGCAGTTGTTGGAGTGAGAAACTAGGAGAGCTTGGCAAAGGTAGAGGAACGTGGCTATGCAACCTGAAACCGAAGATAAGGGAACAGGTCTTCCCTGTATGATTAGAAACTCCTTCTAACTCTCTGGACTTGGACTCATCTCGTACTCCAGCCCCTCCAGAGCCAGCAGGTCACAAATGGAACCAGCTTTTAAAGTGCCTTGCATGGAAACCGTGTGGAGTGGTGAGGATCATGGCGAGGCATTCTTCATCAGAGGGGAAGGGGGTGCCACCCCCCAGCTTACTGAGTTGTTGCCACGTGGTAATTAGGGTCCAGCATGACCAAATCGTCAGATTTTTCAAATTAAGCTAAAAAGATAAGTTTGTATATAAAAACATCTCTTGGGTGTAGTATGTGGGTAATTAAAGTATTTTTCGAGTGGCTCAGGCAAACCAGATTCATGTGCACCTGCCTGCATCTGTTCTGGAGCAACAAAACATATGTGGTGATGTGAATACCTGGCTTTTTCAGTGCAGGACACCAAACACAGGCAGAGGCATTTTGGTCCTGGGAAGGACCATTTTGGATCTTTACTAAGTAAAAGAAATAAGACATAAAAGAATGGGGCTGCATTTGCTTTGATGACTTGACTTAAAATATATGTCTGAAGAACCTTAGTCACTAATGGTGTCTGAAGGAAAGAGTTAGATGCCTAAAGGAACAAAACTTAGGTCCCGTAATATCTGAAAGAGAAGTGAGCATGGAGTTGGGATGAAGGTGAAGAAATGAAGACACAGGAATTTCTTGGCACCCCCAAGCTAGGATCACACAGCGCAACAGCGCTGGGAGGCTGGGCTGCAACATGGACCTTATTGTACTGGGAAAGAAGTGTTACTGGAGATAGAATTCAGGATAATGTATATTCAGCATGTGGTTGTTGAATTTGGGTGGCTGTTAATATTTAAAGTTTGCTGGAATTGGGTTTTCAGTTAAAGTTTGTCATGGAGAAATGAGCAATTTATGTATTTTGAGAGTGAAAACTGGGTGAAGGTACCAAAGTTGTTTCCAAAGATTTATTATTGATTATATTTCTTGTTAAAAATTAAATTCCTTAAGGGTCAGGACTGTTTATTATTTATCTTTATAGTCCCAGCATCTATCACAGGCTGGGTCAGTGATCTGTACTGATTGTAAGACAAATATATTTTCTATCTTGGTGAGTCATTCTGTAGGTATTCATTTTCCTTACTGATTTTTAAAAAATGGCTTTGTTGAGACACAATTCACATACCATGAAATTCACCATTTTAAAGTATACAGTTTAGTGGGTTTTAGTATATTTACAAAGTTGTAAAACCATCACCACTGAGTAATTCCAGAACCTTTTTATCACCCTCAGAAGAAATCCAGTATCCTTAGCAGTCACTCCCCATTTCCTCTGCCCCCAGCCCCTGGCAACCACTACTGTAGTTTCTGTCTCTATAGATTTATTTGCCCCTTGTAGACATTTCATAAAAGTGGAATTATATAGCATGCAGCCTTTTGTGTCTAGCATCTTTCACTTAGCGTGTTTTTAGGATTCATCCATACTTAGCATGTTATCAGCGCTTCATTCCTTTTCATAGCCAAATAAAATTGTATTTTATGGGTATAGATGATAGATCTGCATTTTGGTTTTGTTTATTGGGATGTTCTCACTTTTTGGCTATTATGAATAATTCTGCTGTAAGCACTTGCATAGAATCTTTCATGTGCATATGTTTTCAATTTTCTTGAGTATATACCTAGGGGCTGGAATTGCTGGGTCATATGGTAACTCTACGTGTATCATTTTGAGGATCTGCCAAACAGTTTTCCAGAGCAAGTGCACCATTTTACATTCTAATCAGCAATGTATAAGTGTTCCAGTTTCTCCATATCCTCATCAACACTTACTGCTTTCCTTTTTTGATCTTAGCCATCCTAGTGGGTGCGAAGTGGCATTTCGTTGCGGTTTGGATTTGCTTTTCTGTCATGACTCACGATGTTGAGCATTTTTCGTGTGTTTATAGGCCATATATACATATTCTTTGGAGAAGTGTCTGTTCAAATCCTTTGCTAATTTAAAAATAAGGTTATTTATTTTTAAATTTTTGTGTTGTATGTATTTTTTAAATATTCTGGATACTAGACCCTGATGAGATAGATGACTTGAAATTTTTTAAATTTTATTTTATGGATTGTCTTTTCATTCTGTAGTGTTGTTTGAAGCACAAAAGTAATTATGATAAAGTCCAATTATCTTTTTTTCCATTCTTCTGCTTTTGGTGCAGATCTGTCCTGGTTGATCTACTAATTGTTCTATCCATTATGGAAAATGGAATATTTATGTCTTCAACTACTGTTGTTAACTTGTTTCTCCCTTCAACTCTATCAGATTCTACGCATGTATTATGCAGCCCCTTATAACATATATGTTTATAATCATTATATCTTCCTTAACAAGTAGGCAAATAATTTAAAAATGTAAATAAAGCATCTGCCACCCAATTAAATAAAGTTTACAAGCTAGATTTATGATTGTGACTGTGGTCAAGAAATTTATGAATTCAGAGGGTAGCCAATTTGATTGATACCACACAAATGATAAATTTATGATAGTCAAAGAAAATGGACTAGGACTATTGTGGTAGTAACATTTCTAGTGTTGGAGAGGACTGTAAAGATCATTTCGTGTATTTGTTTTATTTTACAGTTAAGGAAACAAGACCCTACAAAGTTCGATGACTTCCCATGTTTGCAATCATAGCTACTAAGACTTTTGCAAACAAGATGCAAAGCAAGCTAAAGGGCAGCAGTGCCATCTCCTCTTTCTTAAAATGCATTTGGGTCTCCCTTGTGTTCTTATTAGTAATAACTTAGGTTTATGGAGAACATTTTCATGTACTTTCATATATGTTGTTTCCTATGATATCAGAATCACAAACTGCAGTACAGGTATTATTCTCATTTGGCAAAAGAAGAAACTCTCAAAGAAATTTCGTGACTTGCTCAAGTTCACATAGATATTTAGTAGTAAGTAGTGTACCCAGCCTAATTTCTCCTACAACTTGAGACATCACTGAGAGAGATCTTAGCACTGGGACAACAGGCATAAATGGGGACAGTCCTTGGTGGTCTGGGATGTAGGGTCACATAGTAATAGAACTAATATTCGGCTCTAATCTCCTTATTTGTCATGTAAACTTCTTCCGTCATAGTAGGAAGAGAAGTAATATGACAAAATAAAGGTTTTCTTACAGAATAATACTGAAGTGCTGAATAGACCAGAGGATGGAAAAATATCACGGGGGAAAAGTAGACAGAAGTCATTGCTTTGGTATTTACCCAGGAGAAGCTGACATTTGAGACAAAGTTTTATTTCTATAATTTTTCTTAGTTTTTTGACTAGTGCTTTTTTAGGCTCTTTGTTTTCTTCCACTTAATTTTATTCATACGTCTAGTCTTCATTTTGCAGTAAGTGGGAGTGGGTGAAGCTAAGTACTGTGAGGTTTTAAATTGGCAGCACTTTTAGGAACCAAAGTTTCATGTAATGAGAATACGAAAATAACTGATGTTAGCACAGAGAATTTTAATTTAGATATATATTTGCGGATTATAATGGCTTCCCAGTTTTTTTTAAAGAAACACATAACTGACCCTGAATAAAGTTCTAATAAGTCCTCAGCTAAATTTGGAAATGAAAGATAATAGGAGAGAAAGAGCAAGTGAAGCAAAATATGCAAAATCTTCAATTAAAGTAAATAAAAATTTCTAAAGGAAATGTGTTTGAAATGATATGCCTTGTTGTTTTATCTTTAGACATGTGTAATAGTAAAGTGAAACAAAAGATGTACTGGATAACTGGTAAATAAGATAAAAAATTTGTTTTCCTCTAACAAATTTTGGAGCAAACAAAATACTCCATTTCACAATTTCCAAAATGTGAGGAGATTTTATTTAGTGCTTTCTGTTCAGTTCTTAATGAGGGAGAGATGAAACCAATTTAGAAACAAACTTATTAAGTCATATTACCACTGATACTTCTGTTGTATATGGTAAGGAAGTCTCTGAGTTTTGCTAAAGAATGTATGCAGTTAGGTCCAGGAGTTCTCTGTGACAATAGCCCACATGGACGTTAGATAATTAATTCTGGTTGAACACCTGGAATTACAGAACTAGCCCATTCCTTTCCTTAGAGCGGTAGGTTCTATAGAGTTGTGATTCAGCTGCCTTGTGGGTTGTCCCAAGTGACAGATTCACCAACTATTTTAACTGTGACAAACTAGGGTCACTAGTTTATAGTCCTTTTCAGTTAGCAATGCCTACTTTCTTGTTACCCAGCACCCACTGCCTCCTATTTTATGTTTATGTAATATCAGCACCCCACTTTTGTTACTAGTCTCTGAGATTGTTGGGGTATGAGCTAAGCTGGTGTAACAGACACTTCTCCAAAGCAATGGCTCGAAAGATAGCAGCTCATTTCTTGCTAACATTTTCTCTAGTATTTCTCTCTTATTTTTACCTGAGGCAGTGTTTTGGAAAAACTTCAGTGCTTCCCCTTTCTGTGTCTCCTTTTTTATTACACAGAACACTTCTGACACCCCTAGTCATCCAGTGTTTGGAAATTTTTCCCTAACAAGCAATTCTCTGGGATATCAGCTGGGTGTCCTACAGTTTAGCTCAGTTCTAACACTGTCTACCTGGAGATGGCATCAGACCTGAGGGTTAAGAGCTCAGTCTCATGACACTGCCCCCCATTTCACGTGCCAATGGCAAGTCGTAGGTCCCCAGGTTACCTGCAGCTTCTGTCTAACTTGGCTACAAATCGGAGGTTCCCATGATCTCCTCCCACATTGGATCAGATTAATTTGCTAGGGCTGCTCACAGAACTCAGGGAAACATTTACGTATGTTTGCCAGCTTATTAAAAGATATGACAAAGGATCCAGATGAACAGTCAGATGCAGGGATACATAGAGCGAGGCCTGGGAGGTCCTGAGTGCAGGAACTTCTTTCCCTTTAGGTTGTGGTGCGTCATGCTCCCACTCTGTGGATGTGCTCACCCACCTGGAAGCTCTTCGAACCTCATTAAATTGGGACTTTTATGGAGGCTTTATCATGTAGGCATGATAGATCATTAAGACCAAGAGAATGGGAGGCAAGGCTGAAAATTCCAAGCTTCTAATCATGGCTTGTTCTTTCTGGCAGCCAACCCTCATCCAGGAGCTCAACCTGAGTCACCTCAGCAGAACAAAAGATGCTTCTGTCACCCAGGAAGTTATAAGGGTTTCAGGAGCCCTGTGTCAGGAATCAGGGCCAGAGACCACTATATATATATTTTTTCTATTATTTCACAGGTAGACAGTAGTCCAGGATGGATGGGCACTTTGAACACTGCTTGTTTCTTTTATTTTGGTGCTCAGCCATCCCTGAGGGCAGTGTCATCATCTGCCTGGTGGGAGCTGTGTCATTTTCATATTTACATTCCAGTCTGTGAGAAGGGGGGAAGCGTGCGACATGGAAGGTGCATATATCATGTCCACTCATGGGGGAACTTAGTTCAGCAGTGAAAACCACTGGTGAGAACTTGGTCCATCATCATGCCGGGGCTGGATGGGGCTGGACGGCCACATGCCCACCTAACACTCTTACCAGGAGAGGAGAGATTAGATTAGGGGCAACACCTAGCAATCTGCCACAGTTACTTAATTTCTGTGAATCTTAGTTTTCTCATCTCTAAGATGGTGATAATAATAGTATCTACCTCAGAGAATTGTCTTGAGGTTACGTAAGACAGTACGTATAAATTATTTACTCAGTTTCTGGCATGTGAAATACACTCAGTAAATGTTAACGATGAAGGCATTTTTCAAATGACAAGAGTAACTATTGCACTCTTTAAAAAAAAAACCTGTAGAACTCTTAAGCAGTGCTCATTTTACTTCAGGAAATTACACTATTTGAAGCAATAAAAGATACTGAGCTAAACAGATGAAGACCACAGGTATTATAGAAATGTAACGTCTAGTTTTTTTTGTTTTAGCTTATTTTCAAAAGTATTATTAATGGAACAATATTTCACGCTACTTTTTAGAATGGCTTTAATGTAGATAACATATAAGTAGGTTTTGAGGTAAGTAGTCCATTAGAGTCCATTTAATTTCACTTACACAAATTTTAGTCAGATTTTTCCTTTAAAATGGGTCATTGCTAGAAGCAATTCATCTATTTGGCAAGATATTCTTAGCATATGGATTTGCTGCAGAAGCGAGAATTCTGAAATGACTCTGTAATTTTAAAACTTGTTTTTCTGATATTTGCTGGGGGGGATAAGCTATAAAACCTCTTACTAATTTAAAGAAAAACAAGACTTCTTTATTATTGATACCTTGAAACATGTGCAAAAGTAATTTTTAACTGCCTGATTTTGAAAGTAGGGAACATAATCTCTACATTTCCTTATATAATAGTTTTGTGACTATTTGAAAATACTTATATTTTTTGCCCTTGGTAATGACAAAGAAACATTTAAGTCTATAACAAATTATTTAATAGTTCACAGCTAATTGTTATTATTTTTGAATAAAAATATTAACTTTATTTGGGGTTTTGGTTTCATTACTTGTTAATTTTATCGTGTCAGTTGTTAAGAATCGTTCATTAATGTTTTTGAAGCAGTTCTTAGCAGAAACCAGTCTTTGAAGGTGACAAGTCACGAATCGGTTATTCAGGCATTTTCATTGGTTTTGTGAAGTCACATTTAATTTGGCTAAAGCAGTGTCTGTTTCCATTGGAAATGTATTTTAAAGTTGAGAAAGCTGACCTTTAAATCTATTTGCTCATTAATCCCCTGCTTTCTTTGATGATAAGAACATAAGAAATAAAAAAGTGAAGAACCTGTTAAGTTTTGTTTTTGTTTCTGTTTTTACTTAGCATCGCTAAAATGTGTTCATTTGTTGCATAAGAATTCTTCCTTGGTTTGCTCTTTCTTGGGCGAAATGCCAGGAGACAATATGCGTGCCATCTGCTTTGTCATCATCAATTTTAGATTAAATTCCCCCAATTTAAGTTGAGTTCTCACTGATTTAACCTGCAGCTTTTGGTACTTTTTTCTTGATCTTTGGAATCACTGCTGGGTTATTTTGTGGGTAAGCTTAAGATGATCTTTACATGTAGTGAGACGGGGATGAGGGGTTACTCAGCTACGAGTCCTGTCATCACTTAGGTGGGACTCTGTTGTGAATTTGATGGAAAGCACTGGGTTAAAGGCAGCTTTGAATTTTACCACAGGGTTTCTCTGACTTTCTCTGAAGAAATATTTGAAGTGCTTGCCTCAAGAAAAATTGAAAGCACAAACAGGAATTAGCACTCAGCTTTTAATGTATTATCTGCTGGACGACCCTCTTCATTAAGCTTCTGATGCTTTATTTCATTTTAAAATATATTTTTTATTATGACCTACATACATTTGGAATATTGAATGCATAGTTCAGAGACAGTTGTAATTACTACCAGTCTCCAAGGAGAAGTTTATACTGGAAACTTCTATAGTAGGGGGCATGAAGAGTTTGAGGAATGTTAAGCTTTTAGGGAGAAAATAAAGCTGAGGGGGAATTAAAAAAACAGTATGAATGTTTAAATTAGAAGTCTTTTTTCTTTTCCCCCTCAACTTTAACTTTTCAAAAGTTACTAACTGTAAAAAAAGTTGAAATAAAAAGCAAAGGCACTCATATTCTCTTCATCAATTGTTAACATTTTATCACATTTGATTCCCTCTCTACATTTGTATATATTTGTCTGAACTTAAAAAAAATAAGTTGTAGATACCATTAGGTATCACCCCTGAATACTTCCATATTTCCTAAGAATGAAGACATTCTCCTTCGTGCTCTAATATTATCATTATTATCATGATTGTTTTACCTAAGAAAATTAACCATAATTGAATAATACCATCTCAGGTACATTTTATGTTGAAATTATCCGACAACTTTTTGAAAATCCAGGATGCAATAAAGTTCCGTGCACTGCGCTTGACTGTCATGTCTCTTCCTTTTGTTTTATAACAGTGATCATTTGAAAGAGTTTAGACTAGATGTAGAATATGACACATTCTGAGTCTGTCTGCTTATTTCCCAGTTTTTGTGTATGGATTAAGCATTTTTGGCAAGAAGACAGCAGAGGTGATACCACTTACTGCATCATACCAGGAGGCACATGAGGTCTAGTTATTCTGCTGTTGGTGATTGTGGAGGGGAGAGACTTGGTTAAGTGATGTCTGCCATAGGTTTCCACATACAGGTACATTTGTCCTTTCATGATTAGTCGGTAATTTGTGAGATCATGTTTGAGAGCATGTGAATATTCTGTTTCTTAATTCTTTCCCGTGTACCTTTAGCATTCATAGGTCATTCTTGCCTGAATCAGTTATCCTAGAGATTGCCAATGGATTATTTTCTAAGTCTATCATTTCTTTTTCATCTAAGAGCAAGAACGGCCCTCACTACCCTCTCTCTCTATTAATATGTATTCATGGAGTTTTAAGGTTAAATATGTTATAATTGATTACCACTGTTGTACCTTTAAATACACCAGTTGTCCTACATCTGGTGCCCCTTCAACCAGCTTCTGGGTTCTTTACACAAGACTCCCATAGCTTTTGAGCACTTCTCTGCTTTTGGGGAGTAAATATTTTTAAGTGACTAAAACAAAGTCAATAATATTATTTTATAATAAAGTAAACAAAGGTATCCTAAACTTTTTGAACAGTTAAATTAGTTTCCTTCTATCACAAGTTGTTTGATGGAAGGTTCTCCTTTCCTGTAGATTAGTGATGTGTAACTTTGATTTACTACAATTATAAACCTATCAAGAGGCCAGTTTTTTGGCGTGTTTCTCAAAGCTGGTCCTTTTCTGATTTCTGATTCAGAATAAAAACTCAAATGTATATTTACTTTGTCAACCTCCCCCCCTTACACTTGGGAAATACAATGTTTACTATTGCCCATTTTCCATTATCTCTTCCAAATTTTAATTGAAAAAAAAAGAACCTCTACTGCTTCTCTGCCAACTACTTTACCTCCTTTTTCCATTTCTAACCTCTCTTTATTCATAACCTCTGAAATTGTCATTGAAAACTGTTTAAATAAATAACTCATACAGGGAAAATGTCATTAAATTTTAAGTGCACGGGCCTTATCAAGAGTGGTTGCCTCAAAGTAGAGTGAAATTGAATCCTTCTTTTGTAAAGTTCTGACATAAGTGACTTCTGTGTACCTTTAAAGTACATGTGAGAATTTCCATTGCAGTGCATCTCACTTGTGGTGTTGTTTCTGCTTTGGTTTGAAGTTGGGAGGGGTTGGAGGGGAGAAGGGAAGCAGCTGTGAAGGGATCTCTTATTAGGCCGCCATTATTCCATCCACCCTTTGTCTTTGCGTGTTCTGTTTAAGTGCCTGTGATTCTATGCAGCAGCACATTATTACTTAGTCTACATTTCTCTCTTCTCGGCCACAAGCTGATTTTAAGAGACTCACACATCCTGCTGAAATCTGGATGTGCTGTCTAAAGCACTGTCATATCCCTCATTCTTAGAAAGCCTGTCAAAAAGGAAAGTGTTTGGCATAACTTAGCAAAACTGTGCTGTTTTCTAGTGAATGCCTCTTTTGATTGGCCCTAATTTCTCACAGACCCCTTATACTCAGGAACCCATTTCAGAGGCTTGCAGGGCAGGACATCAAGCTCTGAGGTTCATATTTACCCTTCCTCCCAACCTTTGTCCCTTCCGAGACAGCAATCCTTTTTCTGCAGTTGGATGTTGGCCATGCTGCTGAGTAAGGTAAAACTCTAATCAAGAGTCAGGGTATGGACCTCTTTTATGGAAAATTATTCTGGAGATCCCACCAAGAAGATGTCTGTATACTCTGTTTTGAGAAAAACTGACTTAAAAAAACAAATTTTCTCAAAATGCCTATTAATTATTTCTGCAAAAGAGAAGTCTTGGCGTTGGATGAGTAAAGTAAATTTTTTTTGATATTAAAAAAAAAATGAGCCCACAGTAAAGAACTTCTCTAAAGCTTGGTTCTCCAGGGCGGAGGTGAGGAGCACAGGCATATGGACATCTCAGTGAAGAAGCAGTGGCTGAGACCTTTGCTACTAAAGGGTGGTCCCTGCACATCTGCACCACCTGGGCGCTTGGTAGGACTGCAGAACCGTAGGCTCCTTTCTGGCCCTTTTGACTCAGAATCTGCATTTGGACCCTGTCAAGTGGTTCGTATACAAATTAGGCTTGGGAAGCACTGGAAATCATTTTTGTGAGACTGTCCTTCTCTGCACGTTAACTGGTTGAGTGATAAAGACTCATCTTGTGAAGTACCTGCAGATACTAAACAGCATTTTTAGGAACATCCTCTTGGAATAAAGGAATTTCGGATACTTACTGTAGACTCTTGGGTGAGTACAGTTGTTATATATTAACCTTCCCACACTGTTCCTGCTGAGAAAACTGAAAAAGATATTTCCCAAAGACCAAGAGAATTATTTTTAAAAAGTGATTTTTAGCAGGGAGGGTATAGCTCAAGTGGTAGAGCACATGCTTAGCATACACAAGGTCCTAGGTTCAATCCCCAGTACCTCCTCTAAAAATAAATAAGTAAACCTAACTACCTCCCCACCTAAAAAAAAGTGATTTTTGTCAGTCATAAGCTAGAGTGCTCAACTACTTTCCTCCCTTTTCCTGCTTTATATATTCTTTGTACTGTGATGTTTCTGAAGGGTGGATGAGTCAGATGTGACTCTGATGGCTAATATATGTACCGTTGAAGCAAACACCTTAAGCCAAGGCCAGACTGCAGGTACATCTTCCTGGCTCCCTCAGGTGGGAAGTCCACTGGGAACTGGTGGACAGAGGGTTCAGTCTGGTGCAGTGCAGAGCATTGGATTTGGAATTGGGTTGATGTGGGTTTGAATCCCAACTCTCCTTGTTTATTAGTTTTGTGACCTAGTGCCAGTTATTTCACCTCTAATTTTTTAGTTCCATACTTATAAAAAAAAAAAGGGGTTAATTCATACCTCCCAAGGTTGTTGTGAGACCTTAATGAGGTAAGATATTAAGAGCCTAATACTGTGCCTGGTGTAGAGTAGGTGCCCGCTGAATGGCAAATATGCATTTCTATATACATTTGGTGCAGTAAATAGTTGCTTACCACCCCCCACCCCATGCTTGCCTCAGCTAAATTGAGTAGGGATTTAAGTAGCTTCTGGTAGTTTTGCTCATCAAATATATTTCCAAGTGATTCTTTGCTGGGTGAGCGGCATCTTTTGTTATTACTGCCATGGAAGATGTTGGCACAGTATTTTCAACCTGGCAGCTTCATAAGCTGGATCACAGCTAGCAGGGATTACATGTCCAGAAAGCTGAGAATATTCCATCTTATACAGAGGATATGCCAGCATGCAGTCGGAATCAGGAAAGAGAGAGGATGTGTGTAAAACAGTAACATTAACCTGTGGTGAGATGGGCTTTGGTGCACTCACTGTGTTTGAATGGTTGCAGTATGTGGAATTCTTCTTCATGAGGAACGCCATGAAATGCGACACCTGGTTTCAAAAAGTATGCTTGTACAATCCCCTGGAAAGGACATTTTTGTTTACAGTTTAGAAAGGATCTAGAGTTCCAGGTAAGGCTCTCCAGCTGAATTCAGGACTCTGCTGACATTGGGAAGCTAGGAAGTGTGGCACAAACTCCCTAATTTATCTGTGTTCTAACTGTGACTGATGTACCCTCTCCCTTTTCTCCTGTCTCTCTCCCTGAGTCTGAGCCCGTGGCCCAAGTCTGAGCTGGAAGTCTCTGATTTTAATGTAGATATAATGCCTTGATTATTTTTAAGTGGTTGCTGTTTGTTGTTTTCTTAATCAGATTGAAGAAAATTAGCAAATGAAGAATATTTCTTGTCTTGCTTGAATTACATTTATTCTTCTATAAAATGGGGGTAGGAGTAGTACCTACTTTATGGGATTTCTACCTTCCTGCTAGGATAAATGAGGTGATCTACGTGCAGTGCTTAGAATAGTACTTGGCATACAGTAAACAGACTTTAAAACAATGTTAGTTATTGTTAATTTTTGTTATTAGTTTCTCTCTGATTACAAAACAGAAGTGTTCACTGTGGAAAATGTAAGTAAAACAAGATGAAAATCACCATAAATTCTCTGAATGATAACTGATGTTAACATTTTAGTATATCTTCCCAGTCTTCTTTCTTTTCCCCTATATACATGTTTTCATAAGGAAACCAAAATTACGTTGGTTTGTAATCCACCTTATTCTTGTATATTAGCAATGTTTTCCTATGTCATTGAATATTCTTCTGTTACATGATTTCACTGGCATTTTATTTTTTGTATGTCCTAAAATTTGTTTCTTGTTAGGTATTTGTATTGTTTTCAGTTTTTCATTTTTTAAAGACAATTATTTTAGAGTAGTTTTTAGTTACAATAAAATTGAGAGGAAAGTACCGAAATTTCTCATATAGCCCCTGCGGTCTGAGAGCACAGGGCACGTGCTTACCATCTCTCTTGGTGTTGTGCATTAAGTGTGTTTGGACAAATGTATAATGACATATATCCTTCGTCATAATATCACTGCCCTAAAAATCCCCCGTGCTCCACCTACTCATCTCCCCCCCACAACTACCAAATCACTAATCTTTTTGTTGCCATAGTTTTGCCTTTTCCAGAATGTCATACAGTTGGAGTCAGGATGTAGCCTTCTTAGATTAGTTTCTTTCATGTAGTAAAACGCATTTAGAGTTCCTCCGTGACTTTTCATGGCTTGCTAGCTCATTTCTTTTTAGCACTAAATAATATTCCATTGTCTAGATGTGCCACAGTTTATCCATTTACTTTCTAGATGACATCTTCTTTGCTTCCAAGTTTTGGCAATTTTAAACATCTGTGTGCAGGTTTTTGTGTGGACATAAGTTCTCAGTTCCTTTGGGTAAATAACAAGGAGCATGATTGCTGGATCATATGGTAAGAGCTGTTTAGTTTTGTAAGAAGCTACCAGACTGTTTCTAAAGTGACTGTACCATTTTACATTTCCATCAGCAGTGAATGGGAGTTCTGTTGCCCCACATCCTCATTGGCATTCAGTATCGTCAGTGTTCTGGATTTTGACCATTCTAATAGACGTGTAGTAGTATCTCGCTGTTGTAGTCTTTCATTATTTATAAATAACTCTCCAGTGAATTTTTTCCCTTGGGCTAATAAGTCCCTGGAAGAGAAATTGCCAGATCAAAGGCAATATTCACCTTTGTACATATTGCAAAACTGCCCTCCAGAGTTCTACTTAGAATATATGAAATTTGGTACTCGTTTCTTCTAACAATGAAAATTATAATTTTAAAAAATTGTCCATTTGGTAGATAAAAAATCATTTTTGTATACAAATTTTCTCTTGATACTGAACCTTTTATGTTTAGAAACGATATTATTGAGACTGTTCATCTATGTCCTTTGCACATTTTTTGGGGGGTGTTACTGATTTGTAAAAAGCTTTTTGTTTTTTTAAGCCTGTCAACTCTTAATCAGGAATATTGCAAATATTTTCCCCAGTTTTCAATTTAACTTTTAAGTTTGTTCATAATGTTTCTGATAGAGATTTTCATTTTTTTGTTAGTCAGATTGATCAGTTTTTTCCTTTATGGTTTCTGCCTCTCTGTTATGCTCAGGGTGTCTGTCTTCATTCCAAGATTATATAATTATTCATGTTTTTTGTTCAATTCTTCATTCACAGTAATTTCACAGATATTTACTGAGTGCCTCTCACAGGGCAGTGCTAAGTCAATTGTGAGAAAAAAAGAAGTAATCCTTACCCTTTTGGAGTTTCAGCCTAGTAGAAAATAGACCTTAATTTATGACGGAGAGGTAAGAGGTAGTATAAAAGTGTCTAATGAGCGTCACTGACCTGCTCAAGGAGGTTCAGGATGACTTTTCTCAGGAAGTGACCTTGAACTAAACCCTGAAGTGAGATTACAGTTAAATCACAATAAGGAGATAGAGGAGGAAGGCATTTCAGGCCCTGGCTGAGGCCATTGTGGCTAAAGCACAGAGATAAGGTGAAGTGTGATTGTGTCAAGTTTATGGCTGGAGAGGAATTATGAGCCAGACAGTGTGTGGACTTCTAGGTCCTATTATGGATTTTGATCTTTCATCGGAAGACCAATGGAAAGCCACTAATGCAATTTAAACAGAATGTTTAAAGTAGATGACAATGATGATTTCTTTTCTTTTTTTAAAAATTAACTTTTGAATCCTTTCGGAGTTTACAGTCATACCTTGGAGATAATGTGTGTTAGCTTCCTAATTACCAAAGTAAAGTGAATATTGCAATAGAGCAAGTCATACGAATTTTTTGGTCTCCCAGTGCATTTAAAAGTTATGTTTACACTATACTGTAGTCTATTAAATGTGCAATAGCATGTCTAAAAGAATAATGTATATACCTTAATTAAAAAAATACTTTATTGCTAAAAAAAAATGCTAACTATCATCGGAGCCTTCAGTAAATAGTAATCTTTTTGCTGGTGGAGGATCTTGCCTCAGTGTTGATTGGCTGCTGACTGATCAGGGTGGAGGTTGCTGAAGGTTGGGGTGGCTGTGGCAGTTTCTTAAAATAAGACAATACAGTTTGCTGCATGGACTGACTCTCTTTCACAAACAATTTCTTTGTAGCATACAATGCTGTTTGACAGCATTTTACCCACAGGAGAACTTCTTTCAAAACTGGAATCAATCCTCTTAAGCCCTGCCATTGCTTTGTCAACTAAGTTTTCAAAATATCCTAAATCTTTTGTTGTCATTTCAACAATCTTCACAGCATCGTCACCAGGAGTAGATTCTATTTCAAGAAACCACTCTCTTTGTTCATCTATAAGAAGAAACTCTTCAACCGGACAAGTATTTTCACATCTTCAAGCTCTAATTTTAGTTCTCTCTCTGTTTCCACTACATCTGTAGTTATTTCCTCCCCTGAAGTCTTGAATGCCTCAAAGTCATTCAGGAGTGTTGGAATCAATTTCTTCCAAACACCAGTTAATATTGATATTCTGACCTCTTCCCATGAATCACAAATATTCTTAATGGCATTTAGAATGGCGAATCCTTTCCAGAAAGTTTTAAATTTGCTTTGCCCAGATCCATCAGAGGAATCACTGTCTATGGCAGCTATAGCCTTATGAAATGTATTTCTTAAGTAATAAGACTTGAAAGTCAAAATTACTCCTTGATCCATAGGCTACAGAATGAGTGTTGCATTAACAGGCATGAAAACACCATTTGATTTCACTGTACATCTCCATCAGAGCTCTTGGGTGACCAAGTGCATTGTCAATGAGCAGTAATATTTTGAAATGAATTTTTTTTCAGAGCACTGGGTCTCAACAGTGGGCTTAAAATATTCAGTAAACCATATTGTAAACAGATGTGCTGCCATCTAGACTTTTTGTTTCATTTATAGAACACAGGCAGAATAGATTTAGCATACTTCTTAAGGGCACTAGGATTTTCAGAGTGGTAAATGAGCATTGACTTCAACTTAAAATCACCAGATGCATTAGCCCCTAACAAGAGAGTCGGCCTGTCCGTTGAAGCTTTGAAGCCAGGTACTGACTTCTCTTCTCTGGCTATGAAAGTCCTAAATGACATCTTCATCCAATATAAAGCTGTTTAATCTACACTGAAAATCTGTTTTTTAGTGTAGCCACCTTCGTTAATGATCTTAGCTAGATCTTCTGGATTAACTTGCTGCAGCTTCTACGTCAGCACTTGATGCTTCACCTTGCACTTTTATGTTATAGTGATGGCTTCTTTCCTTAAACTTCATGAACCAGCCTCTGCTAGCTTCAGCTTTCCTTCTGCAGCTTCCTCATCTCTCTCAGCCTTCCTGGAAGTGAGGAGAGTTAGGGCCTTGTTCTGCATTAGGCTTTGGTTTAATGGAATGTTGTGGCTTGTTTGATCTATCTAGACCACTAAAACTTTATCTATATCAGCAATAAGGCTGTTTTGATTTCTTATCATTTGTGTGTTCACTGGAGTAACACTTTTAATTGTTGCTGAACTCAGCTTCTGTACCTTGCTTACCAAGTTGAGACTTGAGGACAGAGTTTTGGATGAAGTAGAAAAGGCAGCATTATTTCTTTACCAGGCAAAGGAGGTCACAGTAAGCTAATGCTTCCAAGACTGTGAGCCTGCTGGGGAGAAAAGGCAGGGGGTTTTATAGTAAAAATTCAAGAATTCAAGGGGAGGAGCTAGTTTCCATAGAGATTGCATACAGGGTAACAAATTGTTGCAAAGTTGTTCTTATTTTTGCAGATGCAATGATCTCCCTCCTTCTGCTGGGTATAAAGTTCACTCAAGCTTTGTGCCTCTTCTAATTTTCTTATGTCCACAACAAAGGGTGCATAGGAAAGGTGTTTGTGGAAAAGAGCTCTAGAGAAAAACTTGTACAGTTTAAAGTCAGGTTGATAAATGTAGGCTGAGGTTTGATATTTCTTGCTGCAAGCTGGGACCTGCACCTCAAACAGTGGAATACAAAGGAACTACAAGGGGCTAAAAATAACGGCAGATGTGCAGTTAGGATGAGTTATGAACAAGATGCACCAAGCACCCAAATGCTGTTTCTGAGGTGTTGGGAGCAAAAGCGGGGCACTGAGCATGATCCCCATATGCAGCACCATGAAGAGGTTGGGCAGACCACCCAGCCTTCCTCCTCTCCAGCCTTACCTTGGTTGGCAAGAGCATGAGAAAAGCTATTTAAACTATTATACAATTAAGCAGTTACAAATACTAGTCACTGAAGACAGTAGGGTCCTGCTCAGTTACAAAAATCTCCTTCAAGAACTTTTCCTTTGCATTAACAACTTGGTTAACTGGCACAAGAGGCCTAGCTTTTGATCTCTCTCAGCTTTTGATATCCTTCCTAAGCTTAGTCATTTCTATGTTTTGATTTAAAGTTAAAGACTTGTGACTCTTCCTTTCACTTGAACAGTTACAGCCATTGTAGGGTTATTAATTGGCCTAATATCGATATAAGTGTGTCTTAGGAGAGGGAGCAAGATGAGAAGGGCTGGCTAGTGGAGCAGTCAGAACACACAGCATTTATCAGTCAAGTTTGCCGTCTTATATGGGCATAGTTTGTGGCTCCCCAAAACAATTGCAATACTGACATCAAAGAACATTGATCAAAGATCAGCATAAAAATATAATAATAATGAAAAAGTTTGAAAAATTGTGAGAATTACCGAAATCCAGCACAGAGACACCAGGTGAGCAAATGCTGTTGGAAAAATGGTACCAATAGACTTGCTCAATGTAGGGTTGCCACAAACCTTCTATCTGTTAAAAAAAAAAAAAAAAAAGGCAGTATCTAGGAAGTACAACAAAGTAAGCTGTATTTTAATGAAGCCTATGAGTTTTCTTTCCAAGGAGTTAATGATAGTCTTTGTGCTTTTTATTATTATTATCATTGTTGTTATTTTATTATCCAATTCTTCCTTTTCCCATTGATCTGAAGTGCACATTATCCTCTACTAAAATTTTATATGTAACTTGTATCTTTCATGCAGTAAGATAATTTGGTAGGACCCATATTGATTTTTCTTCTTTCCTTAGCCTTCCATGAGGGGAAATCTGTTCATTCTTCATGTAGTCCATATTTATCCTTATTCTTGGTGTTCTTATCCTGGGTTTACCTTTTAGGTTTTATAATTTCCTTTCGGCCTTTTAAGCCAGAGAGCCGAGTGCTGTGCACTTTATTGTTTGTGGATCTGTTGTCCAAAGCAGGGATTTTCTGATCGCTCATCCTTGTTATCTTTTTATAAGGGTGAGAATTTATTCTTGGAAGATCTGAAAACACTACAAGTAATTTCCAAGTTAGCAGTTTTGTACATCACAGAGCCTATGGCTTATTGTTCTTCTAGGCTGAACTTCTTCAATGACTAACTTCACTGTTGTGGGTCAGAGTTCCTCTCAGCCACACTGCATGCTGGGGAGTATAGCTTGGGGGCATTAAAGTGGAATTGGTACAAAAAAGAAGTATTGGCATAGAAGGGTAGTTCCCAGCTGAGAAAGCAGTATGAAGGAAGTTTGCTCCCTTTGTGTGCAAAGCCCAGATAGAGGCGGGGCAGGGGTGGGGCACACATATTTGGAGATAAAATTCTATCTGACTACCCTCCTCCTTCTTTGATTTAGATCTCAGATCAAATGAGGGTTAGTTAGGGCTGTCTCCAGGTTTTTGATAAACGATTGAGCCATTTGTGGAGTTTTCAAGACCATAAAAATGTCATTGAGAAAACAATGAGCCAAGATATGTAAATCAGGAGTTGGTTGTTTTCTGCCATTGTAATTCAGAAATCTCTAAAAAAAATCCTCCCACCTCCCTCTGAGATGCCTGTGAGGTACCCTTCCTGGTGAACAACTCTGTTTCTGTCCACTTGGGACTGAGTCATTAAAGTGAGATGTTGAGGTTGCTGACTGAAGAGACTTTCTTGGTGACATGGAAATGTCAGCTGTCATGTAAATGTGTTCTGAGGCTTGTGTGGGTTGGATATTGTTGATGGCTCAAGTTAACGGTGCCTTTGGTTAAAAACTTGTATAGTGTGTGGGGCATCAATTTGAATAGAAAGCTCTGTGAGAGTCCCCTTTGGTCCAGTGAGTCATCAGCCTGTAGACTTCTCCAGACAGTTGTTTTACAAATCCAAGTTTAAGTGCAGATGTCTTCTAGACCAACAATTTGGAGCAATTTTCTACCATGTTTTCCTGGTCACTGCTTCATCCTGCTAAGGAGCCTGATGACAATCGGGTGGTGCCTGGGGGTATAATTTTGCTGCAGGGTGTAATGCAAACATCTATTAACATTTGTAATGCTCTGTTTACTTGTTTACTGGCTGTTTATCTGCCTTCTCAATAGTCTTTAAGCAGTGGGCGTATCTGTTTTATTCTCCACGGTGTGCTCAGAGCCTAGTGTGGTATCAGGCATGTGATAAATGCGTCATACATATTTGCTGGATGAATGAAGAACTTGAAACAGTCCCAGTAGCTTCAGGTCATAGCAGAGTTATAAACATAAGTTTTGGACTTTGTTGGCTAACCCACAACTTCGATTAACTGGATTTCAAAACTCTTTCAGGTTTAGTAGAATTACTGCATGCACTACATACCGTTGAGCAGAATCTGAACAAAATGGTGTTTCTGGAGAAGAACCATTTTTTTTTGTATGCAAAATACCTTTTCTAATAACTTGCAAAAACAGTTGTTAGCCGCTAGCTTATTTAAATTTGATTCCTAGAGAGCAGCTATAGTAAAACATAAAAGTCCGTAACAAAGGAGGGGATTTTCTTCCCTTTGGCCCCACCACATCCAACCTTTCTGGGGCTTGAAGCATAGCTATCTCTCTTCTGGGGCCTTGACCAAGCTAGGTTAAAGGGAACAGTTTTGATAAGGTAGGTTGATGGAAACTTGGAGGTATTTGAGCGTCTAGGGCTATGTTGAGAGGGTCCCAGAGACTTCATTGTCAGGCTGAGTCTGAAAGTCCCTTCTTCCTGATTCTCTGAAATGGAAGGCTCCTCCCCTTCACTGCCATTCTGGCCTCTACCTTCTCCCTGCTGAAGGAGAATCGAGACTCTGGGCTGGCAGTAGAGGAAGGTGAGAGGGAGCCTGGGGCTCTGGCTGAGGAGTGAAGATGCTTAAGGAACAGCAGGGAAGCAGAAAGGAGGAAGGACTTCCCTGTGCCTCTCAAAGTGATCGCGTTAGGAGATGGTGATTTAGGGTGTTTTTTGTACCATCCTCTGTACTCTGAGCTTCATCTTTTAATAGTAAGACTTCTCTGCAAATGGGCTGTATTTCTGTTTTCTCTGAAGTTGCAGGTTAAATTGTCTTCTGTGAGTGAGGCAGATAGAGGCTGTCTGGAAATTTGGAGGAGAGTGAAGAAAACAAGAAATAGTTGTCATGGAAGTGGACCAGAGAGCTGCCAAGGGAACATCTAGAAGGATTTCCCGGCAGCTGAAGGTCTGATGGCTGCTTCGGGGAATATAAATGTATCTGGCACATTTGAAACCTGGTTGGTCAGCATTACATCCTCTGAGAAGCCTTCTTTGACCATAAATCCTCAAGTCTGATTTATGACTTAAATGTCTCTTCCTAGTACTCTTAAATCAGCCTGGCCATTATAATTCTTGCCATTTGGGCTGAAGTATTAGTTTCCTGCATCTCTCTCCTCAAGGACAGGCATGCCTTGTGCCCTCTTTGTCTGTAGGACTTCTATCTATGCCCATCTCATGTTAGGCTCTGGGTAATATTTGAATTAACCGAGGTAAGGAAGAGAAGGGTGAGAGGTGATTGAGGATGGTATATTGTTATGAAAGCTGCAGAATAATGTCGAATGACAAAAATAATACAATTTAGTAATGGGTTTGATGTTCTTTATTCAAGGGAAATAATCCATGGATTGGGGGAGTACAGTACCCCACAAACAGTGGAGCACTGTTTCTGAGGGATTTTGGGCAAGAGGGAGTTTTATGGAGAGTTAGAAGGAACAGCAGGGAGACAAGGCATGATTGGCTAGGAGGCTGGGAATTTCCTTATAGGGTCAGCAGGTCCTACTTCTAGGGTAAAGGAAGGTAGTTAAAGCTAAGTTGGAGGATTCTGGTTGATGTATGTTAGGATTCCTTGACAGATGGTTCCCATAAGTGCAGGCTGACTTAGGTTTAGATTTGTGATGTGGACTGGACCACTGGGGTGGTCTCCATTTTGTGGGTCCTGAAATACAAATTAACTTTATCAGTAGACAGTTAAGAAAGAGTGGTAGCCAACAGTAAGAAATGCTAGAAAAAGAAATTCAGGAATGAGAAGTGTTGCTTATGAAATGAAGGAAGTCACTGTAACTATGGAGAGGAGAGTTTCAAGCAAGATTTGAATCCTGAAGTCAGATTGCAGAAGTTTATGAAAGGAATGCATGACTACATTAAATTATATTTCCTCAAAATTTAGTGTAATTTTCAATTCATTTTGATTCTCTTCCAAATCAGGGAGTAATTACTATACATTTAAGTTTAAAGGAAATTTATAATCATGTTTACCATTTAAACAAAATTATTGGATACTATATTTGGGCGACTCAAAACTGTATAGTACGGCAGAGATGTAAATCTTTATGTAGTGTGGGGAAAAAATTACACATATATAAACAAGCATATTGAATTTAAGCATTTGTGAATTCTGAATTATCATCCAGAGTAGAGTTTTAGCAGTAAACAGAAGCCAACTTCTGCTAGGTGGTGTCTAAAATTTTAATTGTTCCACTTCCTAGAGTGGAATGATTCAAAATAGTTGTGTTTTCTTTAGTCTGTCACCCTTGAACAATAGCTTGAAAATTTTTGATCTTAAAGGTCTCGTACAAATGTTTGTGAAAAATAGTATCTAATTACTGTTTCTTTTCACTTAACTTCCTGCCCCTGACCTTGGCTATGAGAGTTATTATGTTTCTTCCTAGTAATATGAAATAGGTGTGTCTGTTGGTTGTTTTCATTGTGAGACTTTTTTTGTTTTGGTCCCTGTGGCATTGCCTTTCTTTGGCTCTTTCTTAACTTATTCAGCAGGTAGAGCTATCTATGTACCTGGTCTGCTATGATGGAGATGAGAAGAATATTTCGATTTTATTGAATTTCCTAATTGCCATTGGAGATAATGGACTTCTTACTGGGCAAAATGACAAATACTTAGATTTTATCCTAATTGGAAGTTTGAATGTTTGGTGCTGTCTTGCTTACATGCAAGCAATAAGGCATCAGAGATTTAAAATCTTTATTGATTTTATTAGAAATTCTTTTCAGTCATTATTCCTCTTGAGTATAAATAAGGTTCTTTCAGCATCATCTTGTTATAGTTGACTGTATTTGGTCTTGAGCTGTAATAAATTACCAAGGCAGAAGTTAAGAACTGGACATTCTCATTGATCAAACATCCACCTTCACGAAGAAGATTATTTAAGTAGATACCTAATAAATTATGTTACATTCTCACAATGGAATTCTATTTTGCCATTAAAAGTCTTTCTGTAAAGAAAAATTTATTGTCACAAAATGGTCTCTACAATATATTTTTTAAAGCAATAAAGGTAATCACAAAATAGTAGTATAAATTATATCATGATCTTGTTTTTGTGTTTATTTACCAGTGTATTTATGAATAGAAAAGGAAAAAATCTGGAAAGATACATGCCAAAACATTAGTGACTATCTCTGAGTGTTAGAAATGAAGGGGGCTTGTCTGCTAATAACATTTATAAAGACTAAAAATTGAAAATGAATTTGAAAGGAAATCTATTTTATTGTTTAAAGAACTTAAAGTGAAAAATTCATGTCTGTAATAGTTTCTTAATTTTCTTTTTTATTTAGCTCATTTCTACTTCGTAGAGATACAGCTAGAGTGACAGAAAACACCTTCCCAACTGTGATTCATTCCGTAGGGCAATTACATCATTGTTGGAACTTGAATTTAAGTTGGGATCAGGAAATAAAACTGATTATCAGGACCAGTAAATGAAGTCTGGATGGCAACTACTAAGCACGAGTTAGGGTCTAAGCTTACAGTATGGAGGGAAGGGTGGACAGTCAGTTGACCTCTGCATGGCCAGGGCACTAACCAGTAGATGAGTTACTCAAACTAGTGTCAGATTCCAGCCTGGGATTCCAGACTGAGATACAGTTCAGAAAGGTAAGCAGGTAGGCAGGGTCAGGGTATTGCAAATCTCAAACAGAACTGACAAAGAAACAAATCTTCTTGACCGTTGAAAACCCAAAAATTGGGCAAGCCTCAGAAGTCAGTGTAGCCCAGCAGGTTACACTGTTGTCTTTCCTTTAAGGTCCTTGGCTCATCAGTGAAGCCTGTCACCTAGACTCCGACAAATAACAGTCCCCTCAAACTTGCTGAATCATGCCCTGTCTTATCTTTACCTGGAGGTTCACTCTCCTCTTGAGAAATGGCCCACTGGTCAGTTCAACCTAGAATATTATAGCATTGCCTGAAACAAAGCAGGTCGTTTGGTAAATATACTTTGCTGTATCATTTCTTGTTCAGTTTTTCTGGGAAAATGTCTGTAGAAGCAACACTTAAGAAAATTGCTTATGTTATAATCTGCCTATGTAGATAGTAGCTTTAACCAAAAATTGTTTTTTTGTAAGGAAAAAATTGTAAAAGTAAGTTTTAGTCAGTACTTTCTATGCGTAGATAGGATTTTGATGTAGACATTGAGATGTGGGGATGTTAAAAATGAGTGAGAATGGTAAAAATCAAAGTAAATATAGTTGTGACTGACAAAATTGGATTTAGGTTAATGAAATATTCTTTGGAACCATTAAAAATGTAAAAATATGGATAAATCTTACAAACATGTTGAGGGATAGAAGATCTCAAATATTACAAGACAATTCTATGCACACGCAGTCCAAAAACAGGTAAAACCAAACTATATTGTTTTGGGGTGTATTCAGAAATCTGAAACTATGAAGGATGAAGGAAGTCATTTTCCTAAAAGTAGAGAAAATGGTACCTCCTGGAGGAAGACGGGATTTGTGGTCAGGGAGGGGCTCCTGGCTACTGGCAGTGCTCTGTTTTTGACCCAAATGGCAATTCCACAGATGCTTGCTTTATAATTATTTGTCACACTGTATATTTATGTCTTATGCATTTTCCGTATCTGTTATATTTTCCAATAAAAAGGCTTTAAAAAGGACATAACGACTATGGTAGTAAGTATGCGGTCTCTGGCCTCAGATTTAAAGGGCTTCTAATTTTGTGATATGGGTTGAATCATGCCCCTCCCCTGCCCTTTAAATTCATATATTGAAGTCCTAACCCCGAGTAATGTGATCTTATTTGTAAATAGGGTCTTTACAGAGGTAATCAAGTTAAAATGAGGTGATTAAGGTGGACCTTAATCCAGTTTGGTTGGTATCCTTATAAAAAGAGGGAATTTCAACACAGAGACACACTTGGATGCTGTGAAGAGATGTAAGAAGATGGCCAACTACAAGCCAAGGAGAGAGGCCAGGCACAGATTCCCCCTCCCAGCCCTCAGAAGGAACCACTCTGCCAACACCTGGATTGCAGACTTCTGGCCTCCAGCGCTGAGACAATCCATTTCTGCAGTGTAAGCCACCCAGTTTGTGGTATTTATTACAGCAGCCTGAACAAACACAAATACAGTTTGGAAGACTGATCAGGACTTTATCTTTTAATTGGTGGCTTTACTTATCACAATGACCTGTTTTGAGGCTTTTCAAAGTGCAGCAGAGACAGCTACTTTTCTCAAGTGACTCAGGAATCTCTAATTAAGATGACTGAAGCAGGCTGGGAGCAGGGATGTGTTTTATTCTCAGGTCATCTAGCTTTTGTTTAATATGATGGTTATCTAATTGTCTTTCAGAGCATTGAATGTTTTTGGCCTTCTGTCTTTTTGTAAACGTCTGTTTTCTGTAATGACTTCATAATGGATTTCTCATTGGTGTTATTTAAGCAGTGAGTTGCATTCCTATATTAAACTCGTCCATACCAGGAAGAACAGACATCACTCAAGTTCCCTCAGGTGATGGGAGCTGCACAGGGAAGGAGACCCCCAAATGATGTGCAACAGTGTAATTCCACTCAGTTGCCGGTGTAGAGATTAGTTTTCTTGCTGCCTGTGGAGCTAGGCATCATCATGTGACAAGATCTGGCCAATGATCATGTGACAAGATCTGGCCAATGGGGGAAGGGCATGCCCTCCTGTCTTTTTTTCCTTCTTGCTGACTGGGATTTGCTGAGATTTGAAATAGCCATCTGAAATTAGAAGTGGATGCTCGGACTTTCTTCCTGCCCGGCCTGGTTCTCTCTGGACTGTTCACTACTAAGACATAAATGGGCTCTTGTTCAAGCCACTTTCCTTTTTGGTTTCTGTGTCATAGCACCCCCCAACTAATACACAACAGTAGTTAAGAGGGAGGTGACGGCTATAGGTCTCCCACCAGCCACCCTGGCCCCCACCTCTAGATATGAAAGAAAATGTTTTTTTTGTAAGAGGGCATAACAATACTACAACCTCTTTGTAAGTTTAATAAATTCGTGTCTCTGCCTTTTTAGATGTTCCTTCCTTTGCTTAAGAGTTTCACTTGAGGAAAATATGATAATATTTTAGAGGCAGGATTCAGTTAAACTCGAGAGTTAGCATTTGGACAACCAAAATCTTCCAAATCAACTGTGCCTGAGTGCAGAATCCAGCCTGGGGCTCTGTTCCTGAGGTTAGCCTGGTATCCCTTCATGGAACGGTGGGGCGCCCCTGAAGTATTTCTAGCCAGTTCACAAGTCCTGAGCATCTCAAATTTCAGTAATAATCAAAGCTGATTTCTAATGTCCATTTTAATAGCAGACAACCTCAGAGGTAAAAATAGCTGGAAAACGTCGAGTAGCTGTCTTTTACTGTGGCCTTCTGATTTGTTGACTCTCTCTAGTATACTGTAAAGGGAATTTCAGACCACACAGCGGTAGTTCTAGCACTTTCCTGAGACTCACCTCAGCTTCTGGCTGTGTCATCTTCTACTCTGCTCCTCCACAGGCTTCTGCACTTCCTTCTCCCTAGAGTCCTCACTGCTTTTGATTATTCTTGGCTTCTTCTGCTTTAGAATTTCAGACTTTATTTTCTCTTTTATTTTTTTTGTCCTTCTACTATATGATAGCTTTCTCTGTACAAGTTGCTTTCATATGCCCTGAGAAAGGATCTTACTGAACTGCTTGATCACTGCTCAGAACACTTCATTCCTTCTGCGGCTGAGTTTTCATCCCTGGCCATCTTGAAGGCCAATGGCCTTTCTCCTGTTGAGTCTGGAGCTAAAGCCTTTAGCTCAGGCACCAAACCCTGGTCCAGATAATTGTCGCCAGGATTGCAGGATACATTTTACAAAGGTTGAAGTCTTGTGCACAAGAACCTGTTTCTGAATTCTTTGCTCTTGAAGGGAGGGCAGACACCATGTTTCCAAGACTCCTTGCCCAATACTTTCCTTGATGCTTGAAACTGCACAGTGCCATAAGGTTACAAACCAGATATTCTGGTAAAAATCTGACAAGTGTAGTTAATTAAATCCACTCAACTAATGTTTACAGAGCATCTGCCAGACGCAGTGCTAGACTAGTCATCAAGTCATCCAAAGAGCTGAGTTTAGTCAGGGAGACACGTAAACAAACGAGGATGACAGCTTGAGGAGAAAACAACTGTTTGCTTCTCTCCAAGGCATTGTTTAATTAGGACAAGGGACTGGGAAGTGGCACTAGGGGGAGGCCCTCGAAGAATCTAACCACAGACAGGATTTGTGCCTGAGGGGAGGAAGGAAAGCAGTGCACTGCAGCATGTATTTGCATCGAAGTTAGCTATAATAGGAGCTAAACTTACAAAGAGGCACACTTTTGTCTTGGCCTGTGAGCTTCTTCATTAAGCATAAACAACTGCTTATAATCAAAATAGCGTGGTTTTAAAGAATCCCCTTTAATCAAAGTATAAGAACTATGTGTTCACCTCAATTGAAATATCATTGATACATCCTGATAGTTGGAAACTGTTGACTATAATTTTGCTACAGTAAATGATTTTTTTAATGCTAGAATTCACTGGAAGGAATACATAACATTTAACTTGGAGGATCTATGAGTTCTCTTGGGTGCTGTGGAATTTAACAATCCATTAAGTGGTTTTCGATTACTCTCAGTACTTGGGATCCAGTGATGCAACCCCTTAAGAACTTGGAAACAAGGGGTGTAAGATTGCCATATGAGAGTTAAATGGAGCAGAGACAGAGTGACTGCAGGCCTGCCAGGCAGATTGGATGCATCAGCATGGTTTAAGAGAGAATGTATCAGTGCAAGTGCGGTTGGCAAGGGTCACAGGACAGAAGGATGCCCAAGGATGAGCCCTGGCCTCCCCTGGTGTAGATACATATGCATTAAGCTACTTGAAACGAGTGATGATTAAATATTCATATTATAAACTCTCCTTGGTCCTATTCCATTTTCTCTGTTAAAACTCTCATGTACTAATCAGGACTTCTTTTTGTTTGCAAGAGATGGAAATCCACCTCAAAGTGGCTCAAGCAAAGAAGGGAATTCACTGTTTCCCATAAATGAAAAGTTCAGAGGGTATCTGGGTCTCAGGCATGGCTTGCCTCTGATGTTACACGATACTGTCAGGCAATGTCCCTCTCCACCTCTTCGTTTTGCTCACCTGTTTGGCTTCACCTTGAGTTGGTGCCCTCTTCTTGAGGTGGCTCTCTGCATCTCCCAGCTCATATCCTCACAGTTTAGCAATCCTACCAGTTACCAGGGCAGTGTCAGCCTTGTGACTGGCCAGTCCTGGGACATGTGCCCATCCAACCGTCTAAACCATAGGTCTCTTAGTGGAGGGCGAGTAGGTCTCAGAAGCAAAATTTTGTAATCAGCATAGAAAGGGATGGATTTGGATAGGCAGGCATGGCTGTTTTCCTCTGTGGTTCTTTTGTTCGATTTCCATGTGGTGTGCCTACAGGAAGAAAATGTACTTGCCTCCATGTTAATTGTTTCCAGGATCCTTGACAGTGTTTTCCTTGTAAATTAATACATTGGCATTCTCTGTGTGTATGTGTTTACACACATGAGTTACAATAGGTGAATTTACTCCTGAGAAAGGGGTCTACTCTGAATGTGGCAACCAGGTAATCAGGTTCCAAAGCCTTCTGGACTGGGATGCAAAGTCTGGACTTGGGCAAAGAAAGTCTGAGATGTGAGATCTGTGGCAGTCTTCTTTCCCTTGCTGTTCCCCTCGTGTTTTTCTTTTGAATTCCCACACCAGTTACCACATTGTGTTCATGGTGTGGTATGCCAGTTTTAAAAAAGGGCACGTCCACAGGAAGACAGGAAGTGCCACGACAGCTCAGACCTGTCATCCAGCCAGCCTTGTATCTAATACAGACACTCCCCAGAGGCCTCTGGTTTCACTTGCCCTTTGAGGAGCAGCGCTATTATTTCTCCCGTTTGTACTTCATGCTGTGTGAATATGACTGAATGAAATCATAGCCAGAAATGTATGGTACCTGTGGCATTGTGAGGTAATTTTCCAACAGTGGGCTGAGACTTCCTGGGGGTCCATTAGCTGGAATGGTTAGAGCAGGGGGGTGGTGGTGAGGCTGATGGGAGCTGGATGGTGTGTGAGCCAGGAGAGGAGGGAGGCGTGGCTGTTCGGGCCTACCATCCCCCTGTCTCCCAACCCTCCTTCTAACAGTGAAGAGCTCCTGTTTCTCAGCTCAAGGACAAATGGGACTTCACTAACCACTCTTGCCTGCCCCAGACAGTAAACCTTGTAATCTGGTCTTTCAAGGCCTCATGAGGCTCAGGAGAGAGGTCAGCTCTTGTTGAGTAATTCATCCTCCTCGGGACAGGGCTAGAGGCTTGCCCGGGTTAGGGCTTGGGGCAGGGGCAAGGCTGCGCTTCCAGTCTGGCTCTGAAGGGCCAGTTCTTCCGAGGGAAACCGGTTTCTCTCCTTCCTGGCCGGGGCGGTGTCTCCGGTGCCTGCTTCCACAGCTGTAGGGGGCAGTCGCTTTGCCTGCTTTGTTTCTGGCTCCCCTTTGCCTGGCGGAGTCCCCAGGCCTGGGGCATGGGCCGCCAGGGTGGGAGCATGCAGTGCCATGAAAAGACCTGCCTAAAGCTTTCTAGACTTTTTATTACCAATTTACCTGTCTTTCTGAAGAATTGTTACTGTGTCTTAAATTAGGAAGGGCAGCACGCTAAGGTTAATTACTGAGAAGGAGAGCAACATGAAAGTTAAATTTCTGTCGTCACCTCTGCTGTTGACAGTAATATTAATAGTTTACATTTGTGGAGGGCATTTTATGTTGAGTATGTAACTTCTTTTATATGCACAATTATGCATACATTTAAAAATGTATTACAGTGTTTCTAGATTTATCTTTTCCGGTTGATCATTAAAATGTATCTTGAGGGTACTACTGAGGAAGTATTTTTTTAATTATAGGAAGTTATGTGCATCTTAGATTGTACACTCTTCACTTGTAAATTTGTATTTAACTTGACTATTAATGGCCAAAATATTTTCTGACTATAGCAATATTTGATTACTAGAATTTGGAGAATTGGGAAAGGTACAAAGGAGAAATAAAAATCACTGACATGCCACCTTACAGGGTAATGCAGTTCCCCACAGGCTTTCTTGCATAAGCCGCACCCATCATGCTTCTTTCTTGCTGTCCAATTCCAATTTCTTCACTGGAGAAAGTACTCAAAGCTGCTCACAAAGCAGTCTGAGTGAGGATTTCTAGAATTTTAAGATGTCCCCCAATCCTTTGCGTGTTCTTAATTTGACAGAAATATTTTTAGTTCCTTTACCAAATCTTTCTAAAGCACTTAACTTGGTTTCCATAGAGACAATAAGTCTTTCTTTTTGGTCTCAAATTTCTGTGGTTGACATAGTATTTAATTAAATTGTATAATTATAATGACAAGTAGAGCTGCATAAACAGGTCTGGGAACAAATACAACCAGCTTTTGGGGGCACACAACTCAACTGGTCCCAACAGAGGTGCACAGACAGCCTGGAGGGCAGCCCCACCCTGGAGGCCCAAGGGCATCACTCAGAATGTTTTTTGGAGGAAATGAAGAGTATTGGCTATTAGAGGAGGTTGGTTAAGTGAAGGCTGGATTAGAGGAGGCTGGTAAAGTGTCTGCAATATAAAGATACTGATGAATGGAAGGCACAGGTGAGCTGAGGATAGTTTTATGTACAGTTTCTTGCTACAGTGCTAAATTTCCAGTTTTTTTTCTTTTTTTTCTTTCTAGATTCTGATGCTCCAATTCTCTGTCATGTAACTGGGATAACCAGTCATTTCTTTGTGTCATCAGCCCATGGAGGAAGTGTAGTGGTTAAAAATACTGCACTTCCTTCTAGTTATTTCTGTTCTTTGTTTCAGGAAAATGTATGATCAAAGATGGTACTTGAGGTTTAGGTACCTCGTGCACAAATATTCCTCAACTCCTATACTTGATTACCACATGCTGAGCGATTTCATGGACGCTGACAGATGAGCATCGTAACTTAAAAGATTAATAGTAGGTCATTAATGGGTAGAGCAGGTAATTGCTCTTTTGATTCTTAAATGTCTTAAAGGAATAACAGTCATGGTGATAAAAATATTTGTCTGCTGGTAAATATTTTACAGAAAGCTTTTGCATGTTTTCTGTCATTCAAGCCACACCACTTCTTTTGAGGAGGGGTGGTGGGGGATATTGCCCCCATCTTACACATTTGTAGAGTGAGCCTCAGAGGTGAAGTGGTTCACCCAACGTCCTACAGTGCTTGAGCTCCTCAGACAGGAACATAGGGGTGTTCAGAGTTTCTCTAACAACCCATTTAGTCTCAGCTTAAGACTAGGATGCTTCTGGACTTCTGCCACTCAATAGCTCCTTGCCTTTAGGATGGAAAAAATTGAATAGACTCTTCCTTTTCAGACTACTTCTCATTGCTGGAAGGACTTGGTTTCTTTGCTCAGAGATATTTTTCTACCTTCAAAGAGTGTTTCAGCCCCAAGGAAACTGCTGTGGCTGATTTGGCCACAGGCAACGGCTGGTACCCAGGCAAGTTACTAAGCTTTTATTTCTTTGTAAGTTTTGATGAGAAGCTGGCCAGCTGGCCTCTGTTCTCTCTCCTATTGCCAGGGTTGTTCTTCGTATAAAGATGGAGGGGCCTGGGAGGAAAACTTACACCAGCCAAAACAAAAGTGTCAGACGTGTTAGTTCATGATAACCTTTGTATAGTTTACAAACTCAAAGTTTTCAACAAGACAAGCCTTAAAAAAAAATGCTCAAAGTTGAGTGTGGAGGGGCACTGACTGAGCCTGTGACTAACTGAGCTCCCAGGTGATTGCCTAGTGAGGACCGAGCTGAGCTGGGGCCGTAACTCGCCCCAAGAGGTAATGCGAGCAGTTCGGGAGAACTTGGCGGTAACCTTCCCGAGGATTACTGAGTGTATGGGTACCTGTTATGTTGCCAGGATGAATCTGAGGCTGCCGTCCTGGCTTTTCATTGCCTGTAACTGGAACTACCTGTGTTCAAATCTCTTGGGATGGGGCCTGGGATTCTTAATTTTAAACAAGCTTCCCAAGGATTCACAGATCTTCTAAATTTGACAACCACTTGCTGCTTCTTTCTCATCTCCCTTGTCTGTCATTCCCATGAGCAGCTGAGATACACTCAGGCAGGTCACTTTGTGGGAGTGGGTGGGGAGGACGCGGGGGAAGGATCTCTGTAAGTCAGAGAAACAAGTGAAGTCCGTGACCATCTCCATCAGACTCCTCAGTCTTTCTACTGAGCACTGTTCAGCCATACCTCAATTTGGCTGTCCTCCACCTGGATTCAGGCTGTCCCTGGTTTTTTGAGAAGTCTTTTTGTAATTGCAATCATCTATGTCCCGTCTGGACTGCTTGGCAGGCCGGGAACTCTGCCACCTCCTGAGCCCGGCTTCAGTTGAATGATAAATCTTTGGCTAGGTTGCCTGTTTGAATTCCTCCTGAACCTACTGCCTTCCACTCACAGCCTTTCATCTTCCCAGCTCCCACCCTGTCCCCATCAATACATAGCACATTTGTACATTCCAGACAGGGTTTCCCAGTATCCTTTTTCTGTTTTTTGATTTTGTTTGTGTCTAGGAGCACATTTTCTGGGAAATTCTCTTACGGTGCTAAGGTGCTCAGGTTCTTCCACAAAGCTGCTTTGTGTTACTGGTCGCTGACCTGTCATCTCCCCGGAGCAGGAGGCTGTGGTATGGAGGGAGGAAGAAAAAGAATTTGCTTCCTTCTTCCACGATAGGAATGACTTCAGGCAAAAATAAGTAGACAGGAAATAGTGTTTCTCCTCTCCTTCCTTTTCACTAACTCCATCTCTGTTGGCTTCTGGATTCGAAGTTAGGTCATCAGGCTGTGAGACAGGTGATGTGTGTCCCACCCTTGTGAGATGGGTGATAGGTGGGGAGCTCTGAGCCTGTTCGGTCGCAGCTGCCACCGCCTTCCACCCAGCACCACCACTGAGGCAGCCATCAAAGACCCCATGAATTGCTGTGGCCTTCTAACTTTGTTGGATGAACGCTCAGTTTGTTCACATAGCGCCGTGGCCATTGGCAGATTAATACTAGAGGTAACTGGCTTTGTAGCTCTCAGTGCCTAGTCCAGGAAGTTGGATTATGTGCTTCCTGAAGAGCACTTGCCATGTAACTTTTCCAGGTGGATAATCTCCTTTTCCTCTTCAAGCCAAAGGTGAGTCCTGGGTGGGGGTGTAGGCATCAAATGACGGACTCTAATTGTTATCAAGAAGTTATCTTTCCTAGTTGCTCCTCTTCTTGTTTATCAGTAGAAGATGCTAAAAATTGAAGAGGCATAGATACATAGGCAGTAGGGGTTTTAGGAGGCTGAGCATGCCAGCTTTTAAAATTCATCAGTTTAGACACATTCTCTGGAAGGCAAGTACCCAGTGATGTTTCTGATCTTTCTAGTCTAGCTCTCTCACGTGCCCCTGTGGCCCCAACAGTAGTCCCTTATGCAGCATGCTGCCACAGCTGTCAGTTCAGAGTGGCAAACCATGCAGCCTGGTGTGCCAAGAAAACTAATGGGCTCAGGGTTGGACAAAGCCAGAGGGTTCACATACATTTATGGGCACATCATAGTATTCTCATATCAGGTTACTCTTCCACGAGACTTATTCCACGTGTCCTCTGTATCCAACCTTGGCCATTTGGAAAAATAGAGCTTGTGCTTTTAGGAAGTCATATGTTTCGTAACGGCCCACTTTACCTTTCCAGATTGTTCTAAAGTGCTCCCAAAGTATGAAGCCTCAATCATCCTTTCTTTTTCCCCTCTGAAACTGTTCTCTGATAGGTGTTAGAGTGGAAAGCGATCTGATTAAATTTTTCATAGTCTAGTGATCCCCTGGAGATAGTAGGATTTTTTTTTAACAAGTGGTGCTTGTTAACTCAAATCCTTAATTAATGACATTAGAGGCATCATAATATCATATCATAATGAAATGAGCAACCTCAGACATTCTGTAAAAAGAAGTGACAATATAAAATAATTTATGACAGTTTGTCTCTAAGGTCTAATCTTCAAAGCTGTTTCTGCTTTCTTGAACTTTTCTTCTGCTAGTTTTGAACTTGTGCCATCTCTGCACTTCCACAGTAACTAGTAATTAGGGATAGGTGAGGTGGAGGAGGGGAAGAATGGCCACAATTTAGGGCTGACTTTGCTGCAGACATTAGACCTGGAAAGGTACGTGGTAAGGGAACATGCAGTGTTCTCACGTACGGGCTCTAAGTGCTGTGTACTTGAGGCTTTAATTAAATTGCCCTATAATTTGCCTTTAGCAAGTCTCTTTATCTTTCAGAATGTCACATGAGGCATCACACCAAACTCATCCAACTTCTGTCAGTGGCAGGTAAATTTGATGCTGAACAGTATAAAATTTCTGAACATTGGTGTATTTGAAATCTTGTCCTTTCCTATGCGTTGTATTGAAGGAGCACCTTAAGAAATACCAAAACCAGAATGGTAAACAGTCTGTATTCCTCACAGGAGTGGTAAGGACAACATTTGTTTTAGTATGGATCCTGATTTTGTGTTTCTTCGATTGGAGACCTTACCAGTGTTCTGAAAGCAGCCCTGATTTTTATAAACTGGGACATTTCTTTTCCCTGTTAGGGGAGTGCTGTGAAAAACGGAGCCTTAAATATGGCCTTTTAGAGGCTAGCTTGTTTAGCAGTTGAAGAAGAGAGTTTTTTGGTTATAGTGACCATTTGTTTTCTTCTTAGTGACGTTGTTGTACAGATAGGTATAGACTGAAGGAGACTACATTACTCGGGGAGTTAGTGGCTTTGTTAATTTAGTATTTGCAGTTTCAAAGATTTCCCCATTTAGATGTGGGGAGCTGTATGGCAGTTGAACTAGACTTTGACTTTGATATCTCAGGCTTGTAGCAAGATTGTTTGCCCCGAATGTGATGTGAAACAAGAAAAGCACAAAAAGTGCCCTGTTCGTCCTGGTTAACCCTGCCCAGCCCGGTGAAGCCACTGGAGGAAGCAAAACGAGCGCCATCTTGTTCCAAGGTAGAGTTTGACGATGGAAATGCTGGCTGAGGCTGAGGCAGGGGGTGTGTTAAGCAGGTTCTTGGGAGCTACTTTTAGCTCTTTGAAAAATTTATATCTCTGAGCCCCAAATCTCCCTTCTGCGTCATAGCAGCTGGCCTACATTCACCAGAATATGCAGCCTCTCTTCTGATATTTATGGGTGGTGGAGTGAGGCATAAGAGAATAGGATTTAGTATCATTTCAACCCCTGTTCTCATTTTTAAGGCTGAAAAGATTCTTGCATGGGCCTTAGGGGAATTATTTAAAGAGGAGAAAGGTAACAAATTCCCCCATGATGTTTCACACTCATCGAATTAAAATCTCAGAACATGTTGCCACTAGTAATTAATTCCTGATTATTTGTGCTGACATATGAGCAGTTTAGTGTGTGTGGTAGGGCAGAGCCAAATAATTTAAGAATAAAGCACAGTAAAGATTTTTTATGGCACAAGGACATGAAGCCCTGACACACCCTGAAGACTCACTTCTGGCCAGACTGAACCTTTCCTGTGGTTAGGAAATACATCTGGGAAACAGAACTATAAATAGCTGGATATTAAAATTTATACATACTATTTTCCAGTCCTCTGATCTCATTTAGTTTAGGCCACAAAGCTGAGACTTTTTAGCAGATGCATATTGTCAGTGAAAAAAATGAAATCAGAATTCAGAAAATAGTGTCCAGTGGTAAATCAAGGAGCAGTAATAAAAAAAAAAATCCCCAACCCAGCTGATAACTCATGTACAATATCAAAATAGCAGATGCACTGGCTTGGCTAGTTCTTGGCAATGAGGATATAAATTATGTCCAATAATCATCTTCCACAAGGCTGGTAATATATTTTAGTCTTCATCAAAGTTTGGTTTCTTGTTCTTGATGCAAAGCAAGAATGGAAGCACTTGTAAAGCTTTCATCTTAGGCATTTTATTAAATCCCAGAATCTAGTATTGACCTCATATCATCTGATAGTAAGGTAAGCTGAGCCCGAAAAGGTCAGATTGGTTTAAGGTGACAGTAACAGAGCTACTTGCCTAATTAACCACATTATTAATGAAAAATCAAGAATGAAATTACATCTGTGTATTTCTTTTCCGGTGCCATGGAAAGGATACATGTGATTTTGCTGAGATTAAGGAATAGGAGATTTTCTGTCTCATAACCTGCACATTGAAGGGGAAAATAGGAGGGTGGCACAGGAAGTGAGATACAAGGTAAGGAAGAAAAAAGACGAATTGTCTCTTAGCTGCTGTGATTAAAAATAACTTAAAGGGTGAGTCCTTCTGTGGTGGTTGAGGCTGCTTTGTATTATGGAAGGGGCTCTAGGATGTCTCAGGTCAATGACAGACATTTGTGTGCCAGAAACACAGCATTTTGGAAGGAAATAGAGGTCATCGCTAATTTCCAATCAAGGCAGGGATCTTTCTCGCAGTTTCTGTGCAGGGGATAAAGTGACCTCAGTTTGGACATTTTTCACATTATAATTTTATTTCTTTCCTGAAAGATTGATCAGCCTCCCAATCTTTGGTTTCCAGGAAGAATGAAAACATGCTAACGAGGCATCATGTTTTAGTTTTCAGACGTGGTTAAGGTGCAACCGAAGTGCTATCCGAGGTAAAAAGATAGAAAAAGGGCACCATGGTGCTCGCCACAATAAATTATATGCTATGGGCCTGAAAAAAGTTTTAGCTGAAGAAACTATGCGTTATCTAACTTTTTTCAACCTTCACATCTATTTTTTTATTGAAGTGTAGTTGATTTACAGGGTTGTGTTAGTTTCTGCTGTACAGCGTAGTGATTCAGTTATACACACAGATATATTCCTTTTCATATTCTTTTCCATTGTAAGTTGTTAGGCAAGTTATTGCATGTAGTTCCCTGTGCTGTACAGTAGGACCTTGTTGTTTATCTATTCTGTATATAGTAGTTTGTGTCTATTAATCCCAAACCTCCACGTATTTTGAATGTATTTTCTAAACAAGATATTTTGGGGAGTAGCCTGAACAGGAGGGTTCACTGAACCATGCCATATTTGCCAAACAAATCTCTCCTTCCATCTCCCTCTCTTCCTTTTTTTCTTTTTTCCCTCCTCTTTGTCCTCCTTTCCTTCTCTTTATTAGAGTTACTATATGTAAAATAAAGTAAAATATGGAGATCTATCTAGATAATAGCAAGATCATTGACAAGATCTTTCCAGACGGCATTGTGGCCATGGAGGGATGTGGCCTGGATCATAATTTTAGGTGCCAGGCACAAGACTAGGTGCTGCCAGTGTGGCATAAACAAGTGAGAAGTGGCCCCTCCACAAGGAGCTATGGTGTGTCTAAGGAAAGAGACCACTATGCAACAAAGGGCAGTAAATGTGAAGTGATGATGAGAGGGGTGCAGGGTCATCTATTGGGTCTAATGGACCCACAGGTTAGGGGGGATTTCTCCAAGAAGATGCTCTGTAAGCTGCTCTCTGGAGACCAATAGTTAGCTAGGTTAACGTTAGGAATTGGTTGAGTATTCCAGGCATAGAGAGAAGCATGTGTTCTCTTCATGGACCTGAAAAACATTAAATACAGTAAGTGTGTTTCTTAAGGTACAAGCTAAGCTGCTGTAACAAAGACTGAAGTTTACTTCCCTCCCATTGAACAGTCAGGAATAGGGTCTTTGCAATAGGAGTGAATTCTTAGCTAATGGTCCCTTGTTTATAAATTATTATACATATGTATCTATCTCACCACCTCACTATATTTTAAAGTAAATTATGGATAGCTCTGCAAAATATGTTAAGAGTTTAGGAGTTACGCAAAGGTAAACGTGAAACCACTGGAGAGAAGGGAGTTAAGTTTGCAGTTTAGAAAGGTGGCTGTGGTTTTAATGCTGTGAATGACTGGGTGAAAGTCCAGCAGGCTGTTGCTGTCTTCCAGGTAAGAAAGGATGTGGTGATGTGGACGCTGTAGGGGTGGCTGTCTGTGAGACATAATATAGTTAATAGGCAGAACTTCACAAATCAGAGTTTGGCAGAAATTAGCTATTTTAATCTATTGCTACCCAGGCCTGAAATGTATAATATTGTATGAGTCCCAAGAATTTTAAACGTCCACAAGTTTATTTAATGTGGGATTGCAAAGTCAAATATTTACTAGGGTTTGGGAATAGGAAAACTAACTAAATAAAGCAGACCAGGGTAATGGTGGGAGGTTATGGGGAACTGCGTACAGCACATGCTCCCTCTGAAATGGACAAGTCTACTCAGTTCTAAGTGTTGCCACTTGTAAAGAAAAATTCATTGTTGCCATATCTTCTAATTTTTTCCCCTTCTTCTAAAGAATCATGGATTGTTATACAAAATTTTCTGATTTTTAAATGTTGACATCTAAGTAAAAATTAACAAATATATGAAGTACTGTGTAGGCCAACTTTGTAAGGGCCAAGTAAAACAAGTCTGTAAGTGGTGTTTGGTTTGCTTAGGTCTCAATAACTGTATTAGTTAGGGTCGGCTGCTGTAACAAAGAAATCTAATACTATAGTGGCCAAAAGAACTGAGATGTTTGTTTCTCACTTGACAGTTCCAGTGTGAATGGACAGGTGGTCACACATCATTGCTCTTCTGTCATTCAGGTTCCTCTGAAATTGTTCCACCATCCCTGAGTATAGTGTTGTTCTTTTGCATGGTTGAAGTTGGCTCATCACTCCTGGATTCCAGTCCTCATAATGAGAGAAAGAGAGTATGGGTGAGGCATGCCCATGGCCTTAAGGCCCTGGCTGTGTATTCACAACAGCTCTTAGTATTCATATGTATTTTCCCCAGCATGCTTCGCTCTTAGTTTTTTAATCCTTTTAGACTTTTTGAGCCTGGCATGATGTATTATTCTTCTTATTTGATAGATACAGAAATGAGGTCCAGGTAGGTTGTGACTTGCCCAGGATCATACAGAGAATTAGTGGCAAGGCTAGAAATCTATGTTGGCTCCCTCTTAATAATAATAAAATGTCTTTTAAATGTATTCATAATAAATGTTTAAAAGTAAAACTCAACTCTTTGAGTAACTGTTACCAGAGAAAAGTGAGCCACTTACCAAAGAGTGAAGAGAGATGGCAACATGTATTTTTCCTCCTGGATATGTTATCTTATTCCGTTTACAGAGTATTCCTGATCACTCTGCGTATCACATAGGGGTTGGAGGGGAAGCCACAAAAGTGAGTGGCCCTTTGAGTGCTTGGGATAGTTTTGTTCTGACACTGCCAGAAAATCCTTTTGTCTTAAATGTTATGGTTTAATTATGGCAGGAACATTGATTCCTTATGGTGTGGTTTCTGCATGTGGTTCTAACCCTCAACCTCATTCAATTTCTATTTCTGAGAAAACTCTTAGAGAGTGTCTCAGCCAGAATTACTCTCATTAGTCAAATCAGTCTTCTAGTTCTGGGGAATCACAACTCGCTGCACAGACAAGTCAACTCTCATTGGACAGTTTTTGGGGCGTTTCACTAACACAGATCGGAGAAAACAACTGTTTCCAGATACTTGACTGCTTTCTTTCATTTTGACTCGAGTCTTTGAATGAAACATTTAAATAGTAAATTTGGAGTTCTAGAGAATGAAAAGTTGTAAGGATGTGGAATTCTCTCTCCTCTGACTTTTATTAGAATTAGGAAAAGAACCAGGCATGACCACATAATTGTGACTGCTCTGATGAAGAATGGGCAGAACAATGAAGCAGTGATGTGTTGACAATGCGTTGGATGTGCACAATAGAAAAGCCTTCTTTTTTGTTTTGTTTTGTTTCGTTTCATTTTTCGAAGGAGCATCATGTCCTGGTTGGTAGAGCCCGGGGTTATGATGCCAGGATACTAGGGTTCTAGTCCTGATGTTTCTGCCGCGGACTCAGCTTTGCAACTGACTTTGAAAACCTGATTACTTTTGGTTGCTTCAGGCAACAAATCACTTTTAAATGGGGGAGGGTGAGGTGTTCTACTTCTCATATAGAGAACAGGGTGGTGGTAATATTGCTTTTATGTAATTTTATTTATGTAATTAAAAAATACTATGTTTGACTTTGTTTTCCATTAGTTAGTCAATTTCTAATCATGTAGGCACCAATGTTACCATAATAATTAATTGCTTGGAAATGCATTGAATCATTTAAAGAGATTTATTTAAATGTCATTTTTATTGAGGGAAGAATTTGGCATATTAAATAATGGCTTATATGATATCCGGGAGATATAAGTGAACATTAATCGAAGAGACCATCACCAATACAATCACCATTACTTTCATCATCAACCTCTGTTGAGCTCTTGCTGTGGGACTCATTTTTCTAGAAGAGGAAAATGAAGCTTTGAGAGGAAAGCAACCCATTCAATCTTTTATGGTCTCTGTAAAAGGAAAATTAAGTAATTTTTATCATTATATTTTTAAAATGTTAAAATACAAAAAAATGGAAGCCCAAGAGTCTTCATGTCTGTAAGCTTTCTTCCAGCATTAATTTCCATGACTGCTTGTAAAATTTTAATCCAGACATAGAAATCACTTAATGATTCTTAAAATTTTTTACTGAAATACTTCCAGGAGAACTGTACACCCCCAGGGGCTTGAAGTATGGTTCAAAGTGTTGTGCCCCAAGTTTGAAGTGTCTCTGAAATGCATGATTTTTAATATTCATGCAGATGTAGTGTTCCATTTTATAACATATCTTTTGTTTTAACATACAAATATTGTCTTAAGTGCTTCCACGTTGGGTAAACTTGGACACTCTGAGAAGGTCTTCCCGGCATTTGGAGTGCGTTAGCACAGCCTCACACCCTGCGTGGGAGCTTCTGAGTTTGGCCAGTACTGCTTCATGTTGTGGATGGTGGCTGGGTTAAAGAGGTTTACCAATATTCAGACGTGAGTTTCTGAAATGTTGTGAAGGAAATATTTTATAATTATCTCAGACATTTGCTGTATAAAATCAGCTGTGAGTTGGCAACTGAGGGCAGGTTTTTCTTTTTGGTGCTCACTTTCCACAGTAGTGATGAAGTAAAAGGGAGACTGTGCAGGACTGAAGGAGATGCTGAGAAGTGACATGCTTGGGTCTCATTCTGGTCCCACCACTTTCTAGCTTTGTGAGCTTGGGCTAGTTAATACTTTCTCTACAAGAGAACGTCGATTCTTCATATGTAAAATGCAATGAGAATATCTACTCCATTAGATTGTTGCGAAGATGAAAGGGAGTCATGCTTTTCTCCTTGACCTTACCCTTCCCAGTGCTCATATGCCACACAGCCATTGGGGTTTGGCGGGGATATGGGCAACGTTAAGGAATGGATGGGAAACTTGCTTTAAATGTATACTCTCCTCTGTAGATCCTAAAGCCATACTGTTTTATGTTTTAGCTAACTTTTTCCTGTTCACGGTGTGTTTTTTCTCACCTTATAAATAATTTTTTCTTATCTATGGTGAATTATTACTCTATGTATTTCCTCCTATGAAACTTGATTGAATTCCCTCAGACCTACCTTGTCTCAGTGTTGACTATTCTGCTTTGTCATTGGACGTTGATGCACATGCACATTAATAGCTATAGTTGAAAAACTCTTTTGAATGTTGCCTTACAAACCAATCTAAGCCATTCTGGTTATGTACAACTATTAGGCTTCCTTGTTTTTGTAAACCTCACTAACCTCCAGTACTTAGTAGCTTTCTTGCTGGGTTATAATGAAAGCAAGTTTCAGACTTCATCTCATTGCACGATTTATTAGCAAGATGGTACAAGAGAATCATACAACCTGTTCTGTAAGCTCCTTGTGTTTACAACAGTCTGTCCTTGTAGGTGCTTTTTAGTTGTATGATAGGTTTTCCTGGGCTAATTGTAACAATATTCTAGCAGGGAGACTTTGTTAACTACATAGGGTTGGGTGGACAGCAATCCATTGGAACAGAGACTATGCACAGGACCTTGAAGAATCAAGCCTAAGGTGCTAGTCCTAATGTCATGCTCTAGATTTTTATTTTTTGGTAATAATTTGACATTTACAGAAAATTGCAAAGATAATACAGAGTTTTCATATTTCCCTTACTCCATTTCCACTTTCGTTAACCTTCTGCATTACTGTGGTACATTTGTCAAAACTGAGAAATCAACACTGGCACATTAATGCTAACTAAACTCCAGATTTTTCTCCCTCTGATATCCTTTTTCAGTTCTAGAATCCAATCCAGAATGCCACATTGCTTTTCATCATTGGATTTTTGTACCAGGTTCATGAAAGAGATCAGCTCACACATCTTCAACACCACTGATTTTACAGGTGAAAACTTGTCTCTAACATCCACACACCTGTGATCAAAACCACAGGTGTTAATTGGAGAGAAAGATAACGTGGTTCTTTTGAGTCAACGTCAGGTGACTGCCGTTGGCGTGTACTGTCCCAATTAGGGTGGAGATGAAAACAAACACACACATACATCTCGTATTGCTCTGCTGTGGTATTTTAAGGTAAATACCAGGTAATATAACACTTGGCTTTTATTCAAGTTCAGTTTAGGTTAATATGTGCTATAGACTTTTGGTTAGAGGAAATTCCTAGTCCTTTTTAAACATTTATAACATTTTCCACTCTAATTATAAAAAGTAGTACTTTTGTTCACTATACGTAAGACATATAGAAAATATAGAAAAGCATTAAAAAGTAAATATGTCTAATTCACATAATTCTGATCATTCTGATTTTTTTTTTTGGCTTAAACATCAATTTTCCCCTTAAATCTAGCTACCCCCCTGACTCCTAGAAACAAGGAAAATGTCAGGAATGTGTACCGTCTGTGAATCTGCATCCATCTTTCTCTGACTAAGCATTTTAGGGCAGCTTTTGCTTTTTTGCCAGCAGGGATGGATGGGACTGGTCTCAAGAACTGAGAGGCAAGGAGACAAAATGCTTCCAAGCATAAATTATTTTGTCTAAGCAGAGTTTATTATGGGCTTCTACACTTCTGTGTTTCCAAGAAATAAAGTGTGCAAATGTTCCTCAGAACAGACCGATTAACATGCTCTTGTCACAGGTGAAGCGAGCTGCTAACACTCTTTTCTGTTTATTTTGATTTCTTTTTGTGAGTAGGGGTGGGGTGTAGTCATTGAGTTACTGGTGTGTAGTTGTGGGAGCCACTGGTGACAGTGACTGTGCATGTCTGCTGTACTGGTGCACCTGAGAGAATGGAGCGGGGCAGCAGGGGAAAGTCAGTTGACACGAGGCGGGAGTTTCAATCCTGACTTCTCCACCTTGTAAGGGTTTGAGATTGAACAAGGACGTGCACTTAGTCTCGCCATGCCTTGTTTTCTCACCTGTGGCCCCACAATAGTGATAAGTACCTCAGAGGGCTGAAGGGTACACTCACTGAGATGATGTATGTAACGCACTTACGTAAGTAGTAGCTATTATCAATATTACGTGTATTTGCTGTTTTTTTAAATGGTTATAAATTGAATCAGTTCCAGTCCCTAGCTATTGGGCTCCCTCTGTGTGCCTAAGGTCTGGACGTGGTGCTCAGGACACAGAGAAGTGATGTGTCCCGGTTCTCAAGGCGTTGCAGGTAGCAGTGGAGACATGCCAGCACCGTGGGACGCTGTGGGACAGGCGTTGTGGGAAGACTGGTAAGGAGCCAGAGAGGCTGCCTGGGAGGGGCGGAGACATGGAAAGGATGACCGGGTGGACAAGAAGGCAGCAGGTACCGAGCAAAGGCTGGGTTTGACTCTACGGTGGGGGTGGGGAGCGGGGCATGGCACAGAGGAATAAGGGTCCTACCCGGCCTCTGAATGGGAACCGTCTAAGGGAGTTCTCTGAGACGATGTGCAGAAGCCTTTTGTAAAGCGAGCCATCGCCATTTAGGCCTTGTAAATTTCGTTTGGGGTTTCCAGTTTCCCATTGCATCAGGTTCAGATGCCTCTGCATTTTTTTTTTCTATGATCTCTTCCTTTTTCTTAACACACTTTTGGCTTATGAGAGACCTATAACAACATTACAGAAAATTTGAAAAATGGAGAAAAGAAAAGAGAAAAAAAACAAAAACAAAAACCCCAGTTCCAGTGGTGTGTTAGTGCAGTGGATTTCTGTGTTTCTTCATCTTATCCCAGATGTGTATAAAAACGCTCTTTCTCCCGTTCCTAGTTTACACTGCTAAAATTGGATTAGCACAAATGTTAGAGAAGTCTGAATTGTTAGCCACATGTTTTCTAAGGAGTGTAGAGGGAAAAGGGGTAGATTATCCCACTGAGTTTGCCTGAGTGATGCTTGAGGTAGAATTATGGGAAATCGTGAGCTCCGGACCTTCCCAGCAACAGCTGCCCTCCCCAGTCACTGGTAAGCTGCTGGATCTTGAAACTGGGAGTTGGGGTGGGAGGTGGTTGAAAGTGCCCATGCCTTAAGAGAACAATTTTCACAATTTTTTACTTTGTGTGCCTCTACCGTTGATTACCTAATGTCTTCTATTTACTCACGTTTTATTTAACTTAAGGAAATTTATTTTAAAATGTAGCTCTATCTATTACATGGTTAAGTGAAAGTAACTGTAGCAATCGTTACAATGAAAACAAAACAGTGTAATTAACTTCTAGTCTGCTACCGATACTTGCCAAAGGCCCTAAGCCAAATTTCTGCTCTTTGTTAAAATGGGAGATTAGCAGGTGTTGAAGATTTATTCACAGCATCTTATCATCAAACAGAAGCTTTATTTCAATAGAACTATTGGAATACAATTTTTGTGCTGTATGTGTGTCAATTTAGTTGAAAAGTGCTTCAGAATAAATGGTGTGATCTCTGCCTAATTTTCTTCTTAGAGGCTCTTATTATTTCAGGTATTCTAGTAAGGAATTGAACACTTCAGTGTTGGATATTTAGAACTTCAAGTATTGTTATGGAAATCTATACCGGAGGATTTCATGAGGCTAAAGACGTTAGGAGTAATGTTTCACCAGTGAAATGAATGCCATTTGTATGAGTGGGCTGTGGGGAGCTTAGGAGTCACCCCTGGTACACTGTGCCCAGGACACTGGCTCGTCCTCCATCGAAACACCCTGGCGTCTCTCTGGGGTTGTCTTTTGTTTTAGGTGGTAATAGGAAGGACCCTAGGAAGGAAGTGGGATTTCCTTGAGCTACAAAACAGGTTTGGTGCCTGCTCGGTAGTAAGTCTACCTTTGGCTGAGCTTAGTCACATTTTGTCTGTTGAATCTAATAATCCAAAGTTTGGGCTGATATTTTGTAGGTATGGTTCCTGTTTTATTTTTCTGGTAATTCATAGTATCAGCCTACAATATATTGATAATTAAAATAAAAAAAAAGAAAAACTGGCCCTTCACAGAGAACTGAGGAACACTGATCTAGCCCCAGACAACTAGGAAACAAGCAAGAGTTACGCAAACCTAGCTTTTCCGAGGACTGTCTTTTCCAAAATTCAGGATGTGTTGCTTGGTAATAGACTAGGCATTATATCACACTGAATTAGAATATAAGAAAGTTTCTGCAAGCTGACCTGTTCGGAGAAGGTCTGGGTTTTTTAGTAAGAAATTGGTTAAGGTAGATAGAAGCTATATATCCCATTCCTTGTGAGTGTGCTGTGTTAGTGGTAGGTGAAAAGGTAAAACCAGTTGAAAATTTAGGAAAAGTTTTTTATATCTAAGTAACTGATAAAAAAATATTGCAGGAAAGTTGCAAAGTGGTGGTCCTCAAACTTGCTTAATTGGCCCATGTTGTTTTCAAAATTGGAATATATCACATGAAAAAATTTAGATTTCTAGCATCTCTTTAAAAAGCCCCAATGTTGGCCCCATGGGGAAGAGAGACAGTTGTTCCCCGCCTATTTTCTAGGACTCCACCTGTGTCTCCACAGTTGTCATCTTTCACATGGGGTGCATTTGTCACTGGCTTCGTTAACTTTCCTTGCCTGCCTGGCCCCTGGGGGCATTGGAGTTTGTGACCCGTGGTACAGAGCAATGCGTCAGAATCTCTCCCGCATCTCAGAATGTCTCGTGAGCAAGCTGCAGTGAGGGACTCCCTCTGAAAGAGGGTCCGTCAGGTTGCCCTACTAGTGATGTCATGACTCCTGTTACCCTGATTCTCAGGGCCTGCTCAGAATAGTTGCTCCCCGCCCCCACCTTTCCTCCTCCTCTGCCCCTGTTCCCCTACTGGGCTTTCTAGAAACCTTCTTGGGTCATCCTCTGTCTGCTTGCCTCTTACAGCTTTGTCCTTCCGATTACACAGTTTGTTTTACACAATGCTAACCTTACAACGCTAACCTTACTACACTTTGTCTTCCTTGTTCTGGCACAGTCTTCACAGCACTGTTTGTTTCTTCAATCGTACTTGTCATACTTTGCAATCATATACTTATTTATGTGCTTACTTATCTAATACCAAGCTGTAAGCTCTGTGATGGGCCATCTCTGCTTTGTTCCCCGCTGAATTGTCAACCCCTGCTATCATATGTAGTTACATCAGGCACTCAGATCTTTGCTGGATGAATGAAACGAAGGTATTGGTGCAGTGGGCTTGGGTGGGTTGTGGAATTAATTCACGCTTCTGCAGTGTGTCTTATAGCAGTCGATCTTAATTTAAAGCCCATTTCTATTTGAATTATTTCAGAAAATGAATGGAAATATTGATTGATGTTTTGATAGGTTTGTTCATTGCATTTTTGGTGCTTGTGATTTTATATTTGGGGTTGTAGTTTATAATTCTAAAAATAATTGATTTGCTGTACCTGTATTATCACAGTTAGGTTACAGAGTCTAATTTTTAGTGATTTACAAGAGATAGGCGAGAAGTCCTTACTATTCATTGCTTGTGATTACAATTCTAAGGGGGAGAATGTCACCATTAAACTAGTTTCATTCTAATTAAAACTGCAGTGCTACAGACAATTAGAACTGCTTGTCCATAAGCTCTTTGGGGTTTTTGATCACTAAAGATAGATGCCTAAGTAAAAAAAAATCCCCATATTTGTGGAAAATCCTACTTAAAAAAAAATCAGTGTTTTTAGTGTTGAGTGCTGGAAGGTTTTAAAAAATATATTATGAAGTGTAACAATAAAGGGAATCTTTTTAAAGAAAATATTACAATTCTATGAAACCCTTTTAATTTTTCTACATTTGAGCCAAAAGCTTATTTAAACATTTTATAACTTCTTTTTTGTCTTGATTCTGATAGAAATGTTTTTTACAGAGTAATAATTGTGGTTACTTGCAAACTCAGAATGCAAATAGTCATAAAAAGAAATCCTGTATGAAATCATGGAGTTCTCTTCAGGGATGGGGGAAGTGAAGGAGAAGTGAAAGAAGCCAGAGCGCTCATCGCCTACTAAGATGTCTTTGGAGGGTGGGGTGGTGGGGTGGTGGGGACAGAGGCAAAGGGGCAGAAGGAGGAAGGTTGGAGAGGTGCATTCTGGGGTAATTTGCATATCCTCAGAAATACCAGTGGGAGGCGGGGATGAAGAACTTCAATCTGCCGAAGAACCAAAATACTGTTCTTTCTTTTTATACATCCACCTACTCATCCTACACATAACCCTCCACACACATTGATGCTTTTTATAATCCGTGAATTTTGAAAGTCAAACACTTCATGCTCTTCAACTGCAGCAGCTTTCTTTTGCAGGCTCTTCTAGTGTGATCTTGTAGAAAATGTCTGCTGGTTTCGTTTTATAATTTGTGTTTTAGTTGCACCCGGGGAAGGGTGGAAATGTTTAGCCTGTTTGCCTCAACTATCCCCAGAGACTGATGGGCGCAAGCTTCTGTGTTTGACAGAGGGTGGCTTATTAACTGTTCTTTTCTCCCCTCTGTACTTGTAGTAAAAGAGTCGAAAGCAGGTTAGAAAAAGCAGGTCAAGCGATTTAATGGAAGAAAAGTAAAGTGAGTCTCCTTCCATTTTTCAGAGACAGTTGCAGAGGGATAAAATATCTGCTTGTTTAAAGTAGTCCATTTCCCCCCTTCCTAATACATAAATTGTGTAAATGGCATAAACAAACAGTATTAAAAAATAAAACTAGCCTATTATAGAATTTCGCAGGACAGTTTAAAACATTAGACCCAGATTTCCAGAGCATGTTGGAGTCATAAAGGAATGTTAATGTCATGGGAGAAAAGTGGCTGGACAAATTCAGTGATAGAAATGCAGTGCAATGTGGTGGAAAGAGCCCTGGACCTGCAGTCAGACTTGGAGTTAGATGTTGCATTTCCTCTAAGCCAGGGTTTCTCAGCCTCACCACTACTGACATTTTGGTTTGGTTAATTATTTGTCATGAGTGGTTGTTCTGTGTGTTCATTGTAGAAGTTTTAACAGCATCCCTGACCTCTACCCACTGGATGCCAGTCTCGAAGAACTCATAAATATATTATTCAAATCAAATCAAAGTCAGGGGGAAAACAAGAGAGGGAACTTGAATTCTTGTGAGGGTGAGGGATGGTGTGGAGGAATAAGGGAAGAATTATGCTCTGGATGGGAGGATGACGTGATCTAGAATAACATAGAGTAGAGGTTTGTGGACTGAGGGGCTGACATGGATCTGGCAGCATTTCCCTGAAGCCAGTGCATTTGCCTGATTGGTGGGTGAGAAAGAGGAGGGAGAGTTAACTGCTCTGATGATCTTTTGAGACAACCTTGCTACCAGGTGTCTCTGGCTTGGAGGGACTGGGTGGAGAATTAGTCGGGTAGAAGCATCCAGCAGGTGAGCCCACGAGAGGATGAACTGCATCTCCGTGGTTGAGAGTGGAGTGTACAGACTCCTGGCACCACTGCTCAGCCAGGCGTCCCGTGGCCTCTGCCATTCTTGAATCAAGCAAGCATGAGCTGCTCCCAGAGAGAAGCATCTGCAGTTGATTTGACAGCAGGAGCTGGGTTGGTGGCTCTGCTGTAGAAGGCTCATAAAGAGCAGAGCAAAGCTGTGATGGGAAAAGTACTTTAAAACTTGAGGATGTACTTTAATAAACAACTTTTTAAATGCTGCTGCTTATGATGTAAAGTTTTGTGTTTGGGTTTGTGTCCCTGTGAGATGGGCAGAGCTGACCTTGAGCAGAGACTTAGTAAATATCAGTTCCCTCCTGCCTACCTTCTTGTTTCCTTTTTTTCTGCTTGATTCTCCTGGACTGTGCTCTCAACTTGGCTGTTACAGGGAGACACCCTCCTGCAGCAGCTATTGGCCATCCTGGTGGAGGAACATGAGGGTGGGGAGTGGTGGCATTACTTGGTGGCATCAAGATGGTATGTTTTTCCCTTGCCCCTGACTCCTCTGCCCACCTGTTCTTTCTTTCTGCTCTTGACTGCTACTGAAGACGGGCACTGAACGATCTAATCTCCCTTTGTCCTTCGAGGACACACTCATGCCATTAGAACTGGGCAAGAGGCCCTTCCTCCCCCCTGGGGCGAGGAGTCCACATGGCCAAGCAGTGTATCCACCTGCTGATTTCCCTCCCAAAGCCCCAAGCTTGCTTCTAGGGCCTGCTTGGGCATCTTCAGGGAATTCCTGTTGAGGACAGACAGGGAAGCCAGTGTGCATACCCAAGGGGGATCTAGAAGGCAGCTGTTTGCAGAAAGTGTGAGTAGAGCTTGATGAGCTGACTCAGTGCCCACAGTATGCATGGGTGCTGCCCCTTGTGCTGGACAGAGCTGGGGCAGAAAGGGAAGGGTACCTGGCACCTTTGGCGCCCCACATTCTGGTTAGAATTCTCAATTCAGACCTGGCCTTTCAAGCCATTATGAGGGTCAAGGTAGGAGAACAGATTTAATTTAGCTTAATCTATAGCCTTTAAATATTTAGGTGTACGGAAGAGGTGAGCTTCCGTTTGTACTTTTGCCTGGAACCTTGCAGTTGTTAGCAGTGGGCCTGCATTGCCCCATGCCCACACTCCATGCCTGTTGGTGCTGGGAGGATCAAGGCTGGGTGAAGAGCGTGCCCCCTTCCACTCAACATAAGCTCCACAGAGCAGGGACCATCACGGCTTCTGCTCTGCATTGTTTCTTAGAACAATGCCTGGCACATACTTGTTGAATGAAAGAAAGAATAGTCATGAGATCTGAGCAGCAGTGGAAGGGAGGGAATTATTCAGCAGTGGAGGGGAAGAGAAGGGAAGTTCCCTCAGTCACTGGGGTGAGATTGTGTGGAATAGACCAAGAGTCAGCTGTTCCAGGATGCCCTCCAGTATCCACTTTCCTCTTGGATTGTACAAAGTTTGAAAATTTCTGTATCATTTAGGGACCCTCAGGTGAACTTGATAATATGTTCTTGTTTGCATCTGTAGCGTATTTTCTCTCTGAGAAAAGGAAACTCCACAATGATGTCCTGATTTATGTTTTCACCAGAAATATCCATTACAGGATGGTATGGAGTTCAGTTAGGCTGGAAGGAAGGGAGGAAGGAAGGGAGTAAAACAAACATAAACAACACCCAGGTTACCAGAGTTGGTTAAATGAAGACAAATGAGTAGGAAATACATTATAAAAACCATCGTATTTGTTATTGATCATTGAGACTAAATTTTAAAGCAAAATGGAGATGTTTTCTGACTATTTTTTCTTGTAGGTCCTAGCACTATTTTGAAAGCATTTTCAAAATAAATGAACCTATCTATGGGAATAGATTCAAGGAAAGTCAGAGTTTTCATAGTGAAGAATGCTTAACTCAAGGTGACTAGAATGTTAAGTTTGCTTGTAATGTAAATAAATCATTTGTGGGGAGAGGGGGAGTGCAAGGAGGGAATGTGAAGTGAGATTTGTCCTGTGTAATTTTTTTTTTTGAGGAATGTAGTATTATGGTAAACTTGTAAAATGATATATACTGATCTTGTTTCTGGCTTTGAAAAATTATGCAGCAACTCTTTCTTTATGATGCTTAAGAGAGTATATACATTCATATTTCTAAACCAGAAGAAATCATTTCCCCTTTATATTTAATTAGAAGTAAGCTTAAGTCACTTAATGTTTTTTATTTGTTTTTATTTATTTTTTTATTGAAGTATAGTCATTGTGCTGTACACCAGAAATCGACACATTGTAACTGACTATACTTCAATAAATCACGTAATGTTTTGATCTGTGACAGTACTTGTGGGTTTAGATATTGAGAATCTTTTACATTTTAAAGGAGCATTTTAAAAAGATAAAGCAGGAGAAACTCTGTTGCTGAAAGATCAGTCCCGTCCCTGATGAGCCAAATGACTCAGAGACAAGGTCTTAGAGCTCAGAAGGAAAGAGGCAGCTTTATTGCTTTGCCAGGCAATGGGGACTCACAGCAGGCTAGTGCCTTCAAAACTGTGAACCCATCTTGGGGTTGGTGCTTAGTGATTATACAGACACAGCTTAAACAATAAAGCACTGATAACAATCAACAGAATTACTCTCTTTTCATAAGACTCAAAGTGGCTTCATGGTGGTTCCAGGTGACCAATTCTACAGAGGCTAGTGGTTGTCGCTCTTTCTGTCTCTTTATCTTGTGAGTGCCCAAGGTGTGGTCTTCTTGGTAATTCAGGCTATTTTGTAAGGTTACAGTCCCATGACCTTCTTCCTGGAGAACAACTCAGAAGCCAAGCATGATTATAACTTTGGTTACCAGGATAAAGTAGAAACAATAAAATCAATAGCTTTAGTTTTAACAGTGGGCCCGGGGCTGTGAGTAGTAACCGGTCTGTTAGGTTTGCTGACCACTGTAAGAGCAAGCAGCAAGCATAAAGCCAAGAATCTGTTCGCTTAAGTGCAGCCCTTTTATTATTCCTCCTTCACTCTCATGAATATCAACGCAAAATACATGGAGGACTTCGACTACTAGTACTCATTTGAGAAGTGGTAGTTTGTTCCTAAAAAAAATTCTCTTGTTTCCTGTAATTGTGGCATCTCTGCTGACTGTCTCTCTAATACCATGCAAAATTTGAAAGGAGAGTTTCATAGTAAACATAAAAAAATTAGTTGCCTTTTATAACTTATGTTTAAAAAAAGTTATTCTGATATTTTTGGATTTTCTTAAAAGAGGCAGATGAAGAAAATGTGTTTCTGCTGCTGTTAGATTATTTTTTATTACATGAAAATTCTGTGTATTATTACTTTGATATCTGAAAAGAACCACTTTCTGAACAAGGATTAAATTAAGTAGGTGTTTTCATTTTGTTGTTCTTTGCACTTATTTTTATCTTTTCTCCTCATCCCTCTCTACATTTATATTCCAAAAAGAAAAACCTTTACTTTTGGAAATGGTTTAGCCCAGCTAATTAGGGCAGGAAAATTAAGGATGTCTTCCCTATTGGAAAATTGCTCTTTATCTGTGGGCATTGTGTCCCTCAAGCCAAGTCTGCCTTGACCTTGGTTTCTGAAGGGTTGAGTCCCAGATAGGTGACTGCCCTGTTGACAGAAATAGGGTGGAAGACAAAAAGAAGTAGCAGCAGGGACTGTGGCCAGGACGTGGAGATGTGGAGGGGACGGTGGTTGTCCTTAAATTGAATATAGTCTGGGTAAGCCATTCCCAATGCTGTTCTGAGACAACGTTTTTCTGGGTTTAGGAAAACATGGACAACGTGCTGAGTTTTTATTAAAGCTGAAGTTATTTGACTGAAGGAATTATGGTAAAGTGCTAAGATGGTGTTAATTGTGTTAGTTTTTTTTTCCCTCTTAAATATCTTTGTTTGACAAAATATAAAGGTACTCTATGTCAGTCTGCAGAAATGTTTTTGGAATTTGACTATTGTGTGAAACCTCAAAGTCTACCACTCACTCTCAGTGGCAGCAGCAATTACTTTATTAGCTTTTAGTCTTTTTTCCTAGCAGTGGGAGTTGTTTCTGTGAAAATTATTTGAAATGCTCACATCTTTCCATGGTAGACTGTTTTATGTATGTGTATATGTATGTATGTGTTTGATGTATTTATGCATTAAGGAGATCAACCTGCTGCTAATGCCTGTGTTCTCTGTAGGTTATGGGAAGGGATACTGGGCTTTCGGTTTGCTTTATCTTGACTTGTATCTCATTCACACTGTTCTTTCTTTTTCCTAAAAGTTTTTATTCAAAGTGTTGGATCTTAGTTAAAAAAAAAACTCAAGGAATGGAAGTTCATGTACTATCTCATTTAATTCTCACAACATGGAGTCACAGAGATAGCATTATTCATTTGAGAATTTCAATTATGAGCAAGGAGTTTACTGTATCTTTTTTGTTTTGTTTTTGAGGAGAGACATTTTTAGGGATGCTTAAGGTTGACAAAAATAGGTAGTAGAATTGGAAATAAAATGGAATCTCAGATTCATCATTCTGTCTGTTGTCATATAGGTAAGAGTGGAAATGAAATACACAAGTGAATTTTGTTGTAGCAAAGTGAGGTCTCTCTGAAATGCAATTTAATCCTTAGCTCAGAATGGTTAAGAACAATGAAGTTAAAAGAAATAAAACCCTTGTGGAAAAGGACTTTCTGGAATCCTTTGAGTTCTTTAGAGAGGTGTTGGGCATTTTGTTAACATTGAGGTTTAGTATACGTTAAGTACTTCGTAAAATTTAATTTTTGTTCCTTTTAAACAATGCATGCATTTTAATTTGTTGTTGAGTCCAAGAGTAAGAAGCAAGCCCTAAAATTCTATGTACTACGAAAATTTATGGAGTGAGGGACTCTAACTTTGACTTTGAGAAGGTTACCAGTAAAGATAAAAGATGTCTGAAACTGTCTGTGGATTCTAGTAATAAACCAAGCATCATTTTCCAAGCTAAGCCCCTATCTAAATAGCTTATTTTCTTATGCATTCCTGTGTCTTTTCAGGATCTCTTGCTTTGAAACTGTTAAATGCAAAGAGCATTATTTTTATTTATTTGTCTTATGTGTTTAATCTAAGTTAGCAAGCTAGCATTGATTTAAAAAATTAAGAATGCTTAATGTTTGCAAAGGCCCAATGAAATTAATACTTTTGTATTCTGTGGTCAGAATGAATTTAAGCTTAAGCTTTTTTTTTTGAAAGCAGTTTGTCAGTACATCATAAGAACTTTAAATGTGACCTTTTAATTCTACTTCTGGGTTCCTATTCAAAGAAATAATCAGAAATACATGCAAACGTTATGCACAAAGATGTTCACCATAATATTTTTTGTAACAATAAAAAAAGAGGACCCTTGGGCTATTTCCAATAAATGGGAATAGTTAGAATTATGTAGTCATGCAGTAATGTATTTACATAGCTTCTAAAATGACACATGCTGAGGGGTTTTAATTAAATGAGAAAACACTTATGCTAGAATGTTAAGTGGAACAAAAAACAGGTTGTAAGATTTATACAACTTCCAGTTATTAGGGAGTGACAGTAGCTCTTGAAGTTCAATAGGCCTTTACCTTCCTGATGAGTTGATGTGCTGTCATTGTCAGACTGTGGCTTTGTGATTTACTTAGTCAGGAACCACTCATTTCCCACTTACCTGCCAGATATTAAGCTGGGCCTGAGACATAAAGATGAAGAGTCTAAAATCTCCAGTATCTGAATGCAAACTTGACATTCACTCACCAGTGTCTACTAGTAAGGAGTGGAGTTCTAGTTAAATGTCACAGACTAAATTTCTTTCCTGGCTGGAAGACCTCATTTGCTTTAGGAATCAAGGTGGGACAAACCAAAGTGCAGCCGAGGAAATCCAGCTTACCTTAGGAAATCTTAAGGGGGCAGTTTGGTTTGACCATTTTCAGCGTGCATATTTTGGGGGGGAACGTGTAGATCTTAGAACTGAGATTTGGGAGTAAGATTTGATACACTTTTAAATGTTGTGTCCACATCCTTCCCTCCTTTGGGCTCTTAAGATCTTCAGCCAGTCTGTGCTATCAACTGGGAATGAGTCTGTCTTCCCCATTTAATGAGAATCCCTAAAAGGCAGGTACCAAGACTTACTCATCTTTTAGTCCTCTTCCCCTCAGCCTTTCACAGTATGTGGCAAATGGTATGTACCCAATAAATTTTTGGAAAAAATAAATTGCTGATATATTTATAGTTAACAACTGCTGTGATATGGAATAGATGGAAGAGAAAAGCCAGGTTAACATTTGAGTGACATACAAACAACAAGGCCTCCTCAGTGCCTCAGTCCTCAGGGGTGAATGTTTAGAAAGAATATTTACTGTTTTACAGGCCATTGAGGCTATATAGTATTTCATACCTATTATCTCACAAGGGTTTAATAAATTTGAGACTAATTATAAAGCAACATAAGCTCCTTGTAAGAAAAGTGCTATGCATATCTGAATTGGAAATTTGATTATTTTTAACTCCAGTAGGAGTTTAGCAGCAAATGCAGAGTGAAAAACGGCTTAAGATTTGGAGGAAAACATGCTGTAAAAAGAGTATGAATGTGATAGTTATAAAAAATGCTTGAGATTAGTCATACTGACAGAATGTAAACATATAAGGATCACCATATATGTACATGTGCACATATGAATGTATCTATTATATATATGTATATATGGAAAAAGTTAATCACTGTCTCCCATATCAGCATCAGTATATTGCAGTTGTGATTAAAAGGAAAAATTGTTGAGAACCAGTAAGTATTCTCTTTGAGTCTTATGTCTCAGATTTATGTACTAGTTTTTTTTTACATTTTTTTTATTGAGTTATAGTCATTTTACAATGTTGTGCCAAATTCCAGTGTAGAGCACAATTTTTCAGTTATACATGAACATACATACATTCATTGTCACATTCTCTTTCAAATGTATGTACTAGTTTCTGAGGCTGCCATGACCCAAGAGTTTTATATTATCTTAGTGATATACACATACACACTCTCACACATAATTAAAGTTAAAAGAATATGTGCAAGCATGTGATACAGGAATTTTTGTCAGTTATTTTAAAAGTAGGTCTAAATTTAGTCCTTTCAACCTCTAAATGTTGTCATTGAAAACTTGTGGGTGCAGTCAAACATGGGGTGGAGGGCAGATCATTTTACGATTAAATTTCCTTACGTTGTAAATAAAAAGTCTGATATTTGGAAAGATAACATATGTCTTCTTTTCCTGCTCTAAAACCTTCAGTGGCATTTCTTGCCTGCAGAACAAAGTCCCAAATCCTCTCTCTCTTTTGCTTTTTTACCTCTGTCATCTGTTTTCCACCTTATGCAAACTATTCAGCATTGTGAACTGTACACTGTAACCAAATTGACCTTCCTGTGATTTCGTGCCTCTTTGTTTCTGCTAAATATGATGCCAGCCGCCATATGCCCTGTGTTAAGAAACTTAACATATTTTATCTTATAAAATCCTAATGCTGACAGAAAGATTGTTGCTATTATCCTCATTGGGTTCAATATTTTGTCTGGAATCACACAGCTAGTGACTGTCAGAGCCTTCCTGTAAAGCCAGGTTCTCTGACCAGATGCCCATGCCCATGCCATCCTGCCATTCCCCACCACCTAGGCTGCCCTTTGTCTCTGTCTCTGCATGTCTAAATCCTACCCATTCTGCAAGGACAGCTTATCTGAAATTTCTTCCCTTAATCTTTCCCATAAGTGGCCTCTCTCTCCTTTGACCAGCTGTCACCCCTTATATCTCTTTAGAGGAATACATCATCTTTTACAGTATATTAGATTATTTTCATGGTACACATCTGATCTCACCAGTGAACAAGCTTTTAGAGCATAAAGAATTATGTGTGTTACATTCTACCAACTTTTTAAAAAAATTGAATTATAGTTGATTTACAATATTGTGTTAGTACAGCAAAGTGATTCAGTTTTTATATATATTTTTTATATATATGTATATATATTCTTTTTAATATTCTTTTCCATTATGGTTTATTACAGGATACTGAATATATTTCCCTGTGCTATACAGTAGGACCTCCTTGTTTAATCTGTTTTATATTTAATGGTTTATATCTGCTAGTCCCAAACTCCTAATTTATCCCCCCCTTACCCCCTTTCCCCTTTGGTAACCATTAATTTGTTTTCATTGTCTGTAAGTCTGTTTCTGTTTCATAAATAAGTTCATTTGTGTCATATTTTAGATTCCACATATAAGTGGTATCATATGATATTTGTCTTTCTCTTTATTATTTCACTTAGTATGATAACCTCTAGGTTTATCCATGTTGCTGCAAATGACATTATTTCATTCTTTTTAATGGCTGAGTAATATTCTATTGTACATATATGCTACATCTTCTTTATACAGTCATCTGTCGGTAGACATTTAGGTTGCTTCTATGTCTTGGCTATTGTAAATAGTGCTGCTGTGAACATTGGGGTGCATGTATCTTTTCACATTAGAGTTTTCTCTGGATATATGCCCAGGAGTGGAATTGTTGGATCAGTATGGTCTGGATTCCAACTCTCTGTCCAGCCTCAGATCCCATCTCTACCCTCTTGGCAACACAGGCCATTTTCCAGAACAAATCCTGCTCTCAGATGTTTGTGACTTTGGGCTTCGAATGCCTCTCCCTACCTGGTGAATTCCTACTCCTCCTTAGAGACTGAACTCAGAAGCTATGACTTCTGTGAGACACTACTGACGCCCTGGAGGGGGTTAGTCACGCCCTCCTCTGTTTCTAGCTCATTTCATACTCACAGTTGAATTGTGATATATTTGCTTGCACAACTGTCTCCTCTCTTAGATTATGAGCAACTTTGTAGTCTAGTTCTGGGAGTATAATCACTGAATGGTCATAAACGCTTATAGAGGGAAGCCAATTCTGAATGGTAAATAAATAGGCTTCTCCCACACCCTTCCTGCATTTAGGAGCTGATGTTAACTATTGTATAAATCTGATAGTAATCTCACTGACTTCTAACCCAAAATTTGCTTTTTGAGAAGCATTCAGAGCACCTAGGAAATGCTCTTCCTCCAGTCTCTAGTCTGACTTATGGCCTATTAGACCTTCAACAGACAAAAGATACATTTTTTTTTTTTAAATGAATGGGGAATACCTAATGCACTGACTTCTCTAATTTTTTCTTTGAAAGATCATTGGATTGAGAATTCAGATACCCAGATACTCACAGTTTAAAAACAGTATTTCCATTAGTAGCAAAGACATATCTGAATTTCTGTTTATTATGTGTCTAATTCTGATCTTACTAGAAACATTCAGGCAGATTTTTCCGAAATACCCTGAATGTGCTTATTTCAATCAGCCGTCTCTATTCTATTTTCCCCTTAACTTTGCAGCAGAGTTTTTGTCTTTTTTTTTTTTTATAGAGTCAAGATCTTTAAGGTTATAGTTCTGTTCTTGAGCATCACAACTTTGAAAAGCCTTTGTTGTTTTTGTTAATAAAATGAATCTATTAAATTTTGTTTATGAAATTTTTGTTCAAAAGGGCAACTTCTCTGGCAGCTTCAAAAGTATGTAATGCAAGATTCAAGGTGATGAGGACAAAAAGGTGTGGCAACACTTAATTGCTGCTACTGATGTTAATCTCTTTTGAGTGCATTTTTCCACGCAAATTTTCTTTCAAATTTCCAGAAAGAGAATACTTTGGTAATAACAGTGGCACCCTTGAATTAGCACTTCAGAAAGAAAAAGTGTATTTCACCTGAGTCCTCCCACCCCAACCCTTCACCCTCAATCCCTTGGCCTCTGACTATGGATGAGTTTGCTGGTGACTTTAGTAATTTCAGTTTGATAATCTAGTCTTGGCAGGCCTGACACCTTCTGGAACTCTGTCATTTTCTTTTCTGTTTAGTCTTTAAATTGCTTGCAGGTGTGGCCATTTCACTTGGCCCTGGACATTTTCCCTAGTGGTTTGTGGGAGTAACTTACCTTGGAGATTTTTAGTGAGGGGCAGGGAAGTCGCCCGAATTCTGTCTGGTGGCCTGGCATCATGGGAATGCATAGTCTGGGAAGAGGTCCAGCCTGTATGATGCCTGTCAGGTAAGGAAGGGACACTCTGGCTTCCTGACTACCGTGTACCTGTTGTTTCGGAAACATTCTGTGTTAACCCGAACATTTTGTGCTGAGCGTTACTCTCAAACATTTGCTTTTCTCTATTTTCTTTGCAACATTTTTGACTATGTTAGTTTTTCTTAAGAGATTGTATGTTCTTATTTTAAGCATTTAATGATACTATTTTAAAATCAGGATTTTATTTGACATTTGAAATTTTAAATTTCCGTCCAAATTCAGAGATTTAACTTACCTATTCGAAAAAAATATTCGTGAAATTGTCTTGGTTCTTTTAGTATTATACTAACTGTAAGTGAAATCTTAGAAGAGCTAATCTGGAGTTATAGTCCATTTATTCCTTGTAATTATTACTATTTTTTTTATCTTAGAAGCCAGTTGTATAGTTGGGGTAAATTTGTTTTTAATTATTATACTAATATACGGACAGTTATAATACTACAGAGTTTGGAATTGAGACCATTTGCAAATGACACCTTTACTATTTTAGGTTACATCAGCTATCTGATAACATCTTGAAAATTAGTTTTGATTGGTTGTGGTTGGTTTTCTTGCATTATAGACCCATAGTTCTTGGTTAATAAACAAATCAGTCAGAAGGCTAAAGCTTCTCTGTTTTTCACTTTAAATGTTAATATTCCATTATATTTTAAATTCATTGAGTATAGGGGCTATGTCACAGCACTTAGCTAGGCTTTGAATTCGGTAGGAGTGGAATAAACCGTGTTTTTAGGTAGTCTATGCGCTGCACACTTATTTTCTTATAACTGTATTGAGGTATAGTTTATCATAAAACTCACTCATTTTACCTATTATAATTAAGTAGTTTTAGTTGATTTACATAGTTGTACAGGCATCACCATCATCCAGTTTTAGAATATTTTCATCACCATTGAATTCCTTTTCCCCACTTTTCCATACCCTCAGTCTCAGGCAACGACTAATCTACTTTCTGTGTTTCTAGATTCTATGTTCCCTGATATTGCTGAATGGTATTCCACTGAATGGATGTATACATTGGGGCATGTGTGTGTGTGTGCGCACACACGTGTGTGTATTTTTTGGGATAAACTTAGGACCTTAATGAATGTATATGTTGTTTTAAAATGTGCTTTTTGTTAATAGTGGAAATGAACATTTCCCCATGCCATTACATATTCTTCTATAACATCATTTAAATTATTTCCCCTGCTTATTGTAGAGCGAATAAAGCTCATTGTCATTCAGTCTGTCAATTCAGAAATATAAAGAAGAAATAGAATCACTTTTGTGTCTATGCTTTGAGTCTTTTTTCTGTTCTTGATTTCTTTTAAAAGAGCTGTTTACATGTGGGTGGAAATATTTGTCAGGATTATAATTTGACATGCTGTAACTCTTACTGGAGTTTATTCTAAGGGGAATTGGGTATTTTGTTGTTTGGGATGTAACAAAGGATTTGATCCTATTCTTTGTAATACACCCTTGAGAAATGGGATCGTAAGAGACCCCTTGGAGGATATGAGCAAACTGTCTTACACGCGCGTAGCTCTGGTGCTTACTGGTAACAGTCGTCTTAGAATGTGCACGTGCTCTTTCCCATTTTAAAAACAAAAAAATGAGGTTTTACAAGCATCATGGTCTCTGAAACTACCCCTTTTGTTAATTTGTAGTTCTAGGACTCTCCCTTTTTTTTAAACTAAGGCTTGTTCACATTTTCTAGCCAGCTAGTGTAAGGATACAAGTGTCTCGCAAGACTCAAGGACTGCCGTTAGAGCTGGTTCATTATGGGCTGATGTCATTGGTACTGTACCCTTAGGAATACCACTGAGTATATGATCTAATAGAATTGCTGTTTTTTATGTGAAAATTTTATTTTATAGCAATCTCAAAATATTTGAACCATGCATTTATGGTTATGCTACAATTCTGAATTGATTAAACTCATCCATTATTTGGTCCCTGTCTCAGAAGACATCTGTGTCAAAGTCAAATTCTCTGACAAGGCATTGCGTGGTGTGGGATTATAATTAAGGCAGTTTTTCAGAGCGCCCTTCGGTAGGTGCTGTGACTGGAGAGGCCAATTCATTCCCGTGGAGAGTGGCACGTGGTTCTACTCCAGGGCTAAGGTCTCAACGTCAGCATATGGAACATTAATAAGCAAAATCTGGATAGGGTTAAATTTTTCCAGGAATAAACAGGGGCCCTTTCTTCATGATCCAGCCTGAGCCTTATCATGCAGAGATGGGTGATGTAATGATAGTTGCTCATCTCTTATGGCACCCCTTCACAACAATAGCAGTTTATTTAAATCCTCTGAGTATTTAACATTAGCCCTACTTTCCTCATGAGGAAATGAGTAGAGGTGACGCTGCTGAACTTCTCCAAACTTACATTTGGAATCACATGGATAAGGGGTGGACACTGAGCACTTCTATTCTTGTTTAGTAGTTCCCTTGGATACTGGGTCCCAGTCTTTGTTATTAGGTTAAAATATCATTCCCTTCACGAAGCTTCTCTAAAATTAGGGCAGAGTGTGCAGTAATAATTAAGGGGGCTTCATCCCACGCATCTCCTTCCCATTTCTGTCCTTTCCAGGGGAAGGCTGCCACCCAACCCCGGGCCCTGAGAGGATGCACAGTGTTGCCAGTGATTTGGTTTTTCTGTGAGGAACACTCATGTGTATAATGCTGGCAGAGTGCATGGACTTGAGGCTTTTCCAAAATCATCGTTTTTCTCTGAGCCCAGAGGGATTTGCATCTGCAGCGTGGAACGGTATGAAGCTTGGCCTTCCTCTCTGTACTCAGACATAATGAGAAGCTCTGTCTAACTGCTCGGTCCCAGTGGCCAGCCTTAAAGTCGGGAAACAGGAAAGCCATTCAGCAGGGAGGCTCTGAAGAGCTATGAAAATACCATTTATTTTGCTTACAGAAATGTGTCATCCCATGTGAGGTCTTGTGGTAGAGCTTCGAGAGCATTTTCTCACTTTCTGAATTGCTCTTTGCCCTTCAGTTAAGTTGTTTCTTTTTCTTTTTCTTCTTCTTCCTTCCTTCCTTCCTTCCTTCCCTCCTCTCTCCCTCCATCCCTCCCTCCCTTTCTTCCATCCTCCCATCTCTCCTCCCTCCCTTCTTTCTTTCCTTCCTTCCTTCTTTTCCTCCTTCCTTTCTTCCATCCTACCTTTCTTTCTTTCTCTTTCTCTTCCCTCCCTTTTCCTCACCCTTAAAACATAACAAAAGGCTGTAGTAACTGAGGTCTGGGTTAGATTCTGCCCCCCCGAAGAAGTCAGCCATCACAGGACTACAGTGCCAGAATCTAGATCTGGAATACCATCACACCCTCTGTAAAACTGACAAGAATTGCCACGTTTTCTGTGATATATAATTTCTGGGAAATTATAGATGCTGTACTTGTTGGTAAGAGATGGAAACAGAGTGATGTGATGGAAGACAACCAGTTCTGAAATGATTCAGGGATTTGTCTTCCTGTGTTTTGAGAGTTTCTGCTCTTTACTCCTTTTACTTTCTCCTTTATTTTTCTAAGGATCTTCCTCTGTCACCTTTTTGATCACTTTTTTCTTCTTAAAACTAATTAAAAATTTTAAAAATTAGTTTTTAAAAGCTCTGCGTTTATGGTGGTGAGCCATCCCCTTGCTTTCCTCGTTATCATCCCTCTGGGCGGTTCCCGTCCCAGCCTCTTTCCCAGACGCATCCTCCTCGTTCCGCCTGTCATGTGCTGATGTTCTCTCCTTTCTGTCCTTGGCCTGATCTCTTTTCTCTTCCTGCCTCCAACTCTGTGCTCTGCTTCCAATTCAGTTTCTCTAAGCCACCCCTTTCTGGAGACCTCTACTTCGATGCTTCACAGACACCTCACACGCCACATGTCCCCTATGGAACTGAACATTTTGTCTTTCTCATCTGCCTTTCCTCTTGTGATCCTGCTTTTCAGAAAACTGGGAGCTGTCTGGACTCTTCCTCCTCGTAGTAACCACTCCCAGTGACTCACCAAGCTCTAATGGCTCTTCCTCCCTAATAACTGATAACTGATAACTGGTAACTGATATCTGTCCTATTCTGCCCCCTCCCACAGCCCTGTGCTGGCTTGAGTCAGACCTGCATCACTTTGACTTAGAATCCTGCAATAAAACCTCTAGAGTTTCCAGTCTTGTCACCCACCCAGAGAACAGCCAGGGGACTGCTCACCACGTTGAGTCTCTCCATCACTCCCATTGTCTTCAAGATGAAGTTGAAACTCTGGAGGGTGCATTCAAAGCCCTTTATGACTTGGCTTCCTCATGCCTGATCAGCATCCTGCGTTGCTCTTCTCCATACGCTTCTCCAGTCCCCCAAACAGTCACATAGGCACACACATACGTGCACACACAGTTGCACAGACACTCTCACTGTTACCTCCCCTTGCAGATGAACCCCCTGTTCCTTGCACATGCCATTCTCTTATTCCTTTGTTTTTGTTTGTTGATTTGGTTTTGGCAAATGTTGCTCCTCCTGGTTGCTCTTCCTTTGCTTCTTCACCTGCTTGTCTTCTTGGGGTCTTCCTAAGACTCAAGTTGGGCACCGTCTCTTTGGGAGGAAGTGACCTAACATTTTGAGTGTTACCCTGTGCTCCAGTGCCCCTATCAACAGCCCTGTTGTAACATTTACCAGTGTTCCTGTAGTGACTTTTGCATTTACTTGCTTCTTAACTGGACGGACTATAAGTTCATTGAGGTCACAGATCTGCTCATTCATTCATTCATTCACTTACTCGTTCAACAAGTATTTGAGTGCCTTCTGTGTGCAACACACTGGTCTAGATGCTGCTTTATTTGTAGCTCCAGGCCAGGTACCAAAAGTCTAGTGAATGGAAGATAGTAGTATATCAGTAAACATCGGATTACGACCTGGAAAAAGATTTTCATTTTCAGAAAAGAAAATGCTCTGGACAAGTGCACCAAACTGTTAGCAGTGGTTAACTTTGGCTGTGGGATTCCTGGATATTTACATTTCTTCTTTACCTTTCTCATTTGCATTGAAAATATGTTACTTTCATAATCAGGGCAAAAGCCTTTAAAACAATAAAAGGTATTATAATTACAAAGGAAAGTGGTCATAAAATTATGTATTTTTTAAATGAAAGAAGCAGATTACAAACAATATTTCCCAGAGAAAAATAGTTTTGCTTTATGTATGTTGACAAAGAGGACCTTAGACAGTAAAAAACTGTCGAGTATATAGTCCGGTGATCGCCAATAAGAGTGCTAAGGCTACACTATAGGGAAAGGACAATCTTTTCAACAGATGGTGTTGGGAAAACTGGGTATCCACATGCAAAAGAATGAGGACCCTCCCCTTACACCATATACCCAAATTAACTCAAAATGGATTAAAGATTTAAACGTAAAGCCTTAAAACTATAAAGCTCCTAGAAGAAACCATAGAGGAAAAGCTTCATGACACTGGATTGGCAGTGATTTTTTGGATATGACACCAAAAGCACCGACAGTAAAAGCAAAAATAGACAAGTGGGACTACACCAAACTTAAAAACTTCTGTGCAGCAAAGAAAACAACAGAGTGAAAGGCAACCTACAGAATGGGATAAAATGGCTTGATCTCTTTTTCCTGAATTCTCTGCTTTTCTTGTTTCTTTCTACACATGTGGTCCTCAGTCCTCACTTTGTATTAGAACCACTTGGGAGACTTTAAAACAGAACAACTACGGATGCCCACGCCCCATCCCAGAGACTCAGTTTTAAGTGGTCTGAGGAGAACCTGGGAGCATCTGTTTCTGGATGCCCCCAACGGAGTCTTACATGCAGCGAGCGTGAGGACCACTGCCTTACACACCTCCTGTGCTTCACACACACAAGAAGGAACGTCTGCTTCTTTGGACTCAAACATTGAACCTACCACAGAACCTTATTATCGTCAAATAATCACCACTTCAAAATTTGGAGATCAGTGACAAAAAGGGTCTCTTAGGGAAATGCAAAGGCTCTAAATGCCATTTCAAAGTCAGACTGCGATTGGCCTTCTTGCTGGGATCCCTGTGATAGTTTCATCCAGAAAGGATGCAGGTTTGTTACTAGCAAATCACTTGCTCACCAGTGATATCCCTAATTCTTCCACTGTGACCCAGTTCAGGATCTGTGCGCTCCACAACTGTGTAGACGACCGTATGCAAACAATTGTTCTCCGCTGTTCAATTTATAAGGAAAGATTTACAAAATTCATGATAGGAAAAATAGCTGCATTCAGCAAGTGCTTCCTGGTACACTGTTTAAAAGCCTTGCACGAAGCACTTTATACAATCCCCCAAAACCCTACGAGTTAGATACTATTACCTCATTTTACTGAGTCCCAAGCCCTCACAACACGTGTGTGCAACCTAACGTAGGATGGTGGTGACAGGAAACTGTCGAATAAAAAAATAGAATGGTAGGGTTTTTGAAAGTCAGAATTTGCATATATTCTTTGGTTATCAAGAACAACGGGCCTAATAGCTCATTTTCGCTTGGAAGAAAAATTTATCTTTTGAGGGTAAAATTAGCTTCGTTTTTAAAAAATATCTTCTCATTAAGTATTTACTGATTTCAGGAGAGTAATTAGTAGTGTTCTACCATTTTGCTTACCTATTAAGAAAATGAGGAAGGGGTTTGTAACCGCAGGGCTGTTTGGAGTGAAGTCTTGATTTGCATACAAGGCCTGTTTGATGAGTCTGGAACGTCATGGAGCTTTATGATGGTAACGAACATCTATTTAGCATTTACAAAGTAGCGGGGCCTGTGCTTAAGTGCTTCACATGTGTTACTTCATTTCATCCTTAAGGTTTGACCCTTTGACTAAGGTAACTTTGAAGGTCTTTTCAATTGCTAGGGTTCTGTGAAATTTGAGACCTAGTGAATATACAAGATTATTATTTGCACAATGAGAAGAGAATTGGGGCAGATTATTTTCTTTAAAAGCACCTCACTTACCCTGAGGCCAACTATCTGTGAGAAGCAGAATGTGTGGGTTTATCCCCCGGCTCCACCTCCACTAGCTGTAAAATGGAGATTCTTTTACTCCCCTCCACCCCCCATGGCTGTTGTGACGGGTCAAGGGGTTAGTACTTGTCGCGCACTAGGGCGGAGCTGGGCACACAGTTCTCACTCAACACACTTGGCTTTTAGAGAATGTGGAGGACAAAGAAGGCCTTTGTGAAGCCAACATGTATGTCCCAGAGCTCATGCACTAAAACAAAAGCACACATGTTGACAGGGCCATAGGTGTGACTTTAGACCCGATCAGTTGGCACCTCTAAGTTTGGAACAATGATGACATATCTTACTACCTAGTTTCTCATTGAAAAGCAGATAGAAACAGCATCCTAGAAGAGGAAGCGGCTGGTTGGAAGCCTGGAAACAGGCCCAGAGGCAGCAGACACAGAAAAATAAACAGTGCAGGAATTCCAGAAGTTTGAGGTTATCTAATGTATGGACAGGCAATTCTGAATAGGCCTCTTAGAAGAGAGAAATGTTACATGTACTGCAGTCGGAGGACCGCATTTTAAGTAGAATGGTGTATAGGAAAGGAAAAGAAAAAAGCCTTATCTATTATATTATTAAAAATAGCAATATTTTCTTCTGATCGCAAATTAATTATTAGTTATTGAAAAGCACAAGAGGATAATAACCTACCATCCCACCACTGATCTGGTGTGTATCCAGATAGTCCTTTTTTTAGTAATACTCTCACACACACACATATATATACACACATGCATAATATATATGTATGTATATAAAATATACATATTTAAAATGTATACACATTACATATATATTATATATTCATGTATTTAATATATAAAATGTATTTTAGGAATATATACACATAATATATGTATGTATATAAAATACATTAAAATATATACACACCTACATATGTAAACATATATTATGTATATAAAATATATCTTATATGTAATATGTATTTAGGCATAATAAGTGTATGTACATAGAATACACATTTTTGAAAATATACATAATTATGTTAAAATGTATTATATATAAAATATATATTTAAGGAATATATGTATGTTATGTATGTATATAAATATACATTTTAAATAAATGTATATACATATGTATATATATGTATATGCATGTGGTAGTCACTGGAGGTTAAGTCGTCAGAACACCCACAAAAATACTTTGAATCAGTCATAAAAGAGGGTGTAGAAGACTTTCTGTATTACATGGGAAAGAACTTTTTTTTATGTGAAATTTATTTTAATAAGTTTACTTAATCCATTAGATCAAAATATTATTTTAGCATACAATCAGTATTGTAAATTATTAAAGAGCTACTTTACATTCTTTGTATTCATAGTAAGTCTTTGAAATATGGTGTGTATTTTACAAATATAGCACATCTCAATTTGGATACATTTTTCCAAATGTATCCAAATTGGAAATGCTTGATCTATATATATTTTTTTAACTTTTTATTTATTGAGTTATAGTCATTTTACAATGTTGTGTCAAATTCCAGTGTAGAGCACATTATTCAGTTATACATGAACATACATATATTCATTGTCACATTTTTTTTGCTGTAAGCTACCATAAGTTCTTGTATATATTTCCCTGTGCTATACAGTATAATCTTGTTTATCTACTCTACATTTTGAAATCCCAGTCTGTCACATGGGACAGAAATTGTGATGCACATTAAAGTTGGAGAGCTCCTGAGCTAAATGAAAGAAAGTTATGTGGCTGCTTTGGCATTTGGTTCCTCCTGGCTTTAAGGTAACTCCAAATCAAGGCGGAGAATTCTAAAAAGTTCTAGTTGACCTCTAGGATTTAGTCATTTTTGTTTTACTATCAAGCTTCTATTACTTTTGTATCTTGTAATAGATTTATTGTTGTGTGTAATTTCATCTTAAGCAAGGTTGAATTCTAAAATCAGGACAGAAGTAAAAGGCATACCCGAAATAAATGGGATATAGTTGAAAACTGGGGTCACAGTGTGGCACTGTTTTGGGCACTTCAAAAATTTTAAACTTAACTATAGTTTAAACATTTCCCATGTCAGTAAATATTTTTAGTAGGTATTTAGTACTCTGTCTTTTGAATGTGCCATGATTTCTTTAACCTTTGGGTGTTAAGGTTGTTTCCAGATTTTGATATTATATAGCATGTAATGAATATAAGGGCACTGACGTTTTTATGCACATCTTTGGGGAAAATTCTCAGTCATGGAATTATAGGTCAAAAAATATTAATTTTTTGAGGCAAAAAATTTGACATATATTACTGAATTGCTCTTCAGAAATGTATTGTTTTTCCTTCCCTTAATTTCTACTGTTACTGGTATTTTACAAGTAATTAAATCATTGTTCTCATGGAGTTAATTTAAGTTCTGGCCTGCAATAATTTATTTTTTCCTTTCTGCTCCTACAATTAATACAACTCGTGATCCAAAATGGAGGAACCAAAGGAATAAAGAAAATTAAGACTGTGGAGTTGCAGGACTAGAAATGTGATCGTAAGCTCCCTAACATGATTTTTAGGATCTGGGCAGTTTGGTACTGTGGCGTTTACTGATATGACTTTGCCTGGATCCTGGAAATCTATACTTGGTACAGGATAGCTGCAGGTCCAAGTGGTTAAAGAGAGGGAAATAACATAATCTTATAGTAGACTTAAAGTATGGAAAGCGTACTTGTGCTTTCTTTCAGAGTAGTGCCTGCATTGATTTAAATTGTTCCTATTCAGTGCTGTTCAGTGGATTTATTGCCATTGAAGCAAGTGAGCTTCTGGGTGGGTGACTGGGAACTTGTAGGCATTGTGCCTGGAATGAAGACCGCCCATTCCGTGTGCTGTCTGGAAGCTCTAGGATCGATCTAGCTGTGGAAGCTGAGGCTAGCTCATTCCTTCTGCTGTGCCTCACTTCATCCTGTTTCCTAGTCTTTCAATAGGGTTGCATGATTTATCAGTTATAGTCCATGATTCATTAGATTTGATGCCTATCAATGTTTTGTTCTTCAATTACTACATTTGTGTAACTAACACAGGGAAGATGATGATGAAAGATTAAATATCATCGACATGGATGAAGTACTGATGGTTTCCAGCCTTGTTTGTGGAACCCCTGCCCTAGAGCCTGGCCCAGAGTAGGTATGTGTAATGGGCTGAATTGTTCCCCCTCAGAACTCATCTGTTGACGTCTTAACCCCCAGTACCTCAGAATGGACTGTACTTGGAGATAGGGTCTCTAACCACATAATTCAGTTAAATTGAGGTCATTAAGTTGGGCCTAATCCACATGACCAAGGTTCTTATAATAAGAGATTAGGACACAGACACGCACAAAGGAAAGACCATGTGAAGACCTAGAGAGGAGGAGGTAGCCAGCTACAAGCCAAGGAAACTGGCCTCGAAAGAGCCAACGCTGCTGCCCCTTGACCTCAGCCTTCCAGCCTCCAGAACCATGAGAAAACACATTGCTGTCGTTGAAGCCACCTTGTCTATAGTGCTTTGTGGTGGCAGCCTAGCAAGTGGATACAGTGTGTCATGAACATCTGTTGAGTGAATGATGGGCTTTTGAATTCCTCTGCTGAATTTTTAAAGTTTTAATTGTTGCTGAATGACTTTAACAGGGTTGTGACATTTTCTTAATACAACTTTTTGATACGGTGAGGCAGTGACCTTGCTTATTCTAGAAAAGTATAAATAAATCTTAAAAATGGGGCTCTAACTAGGAAGCTGTAGATAAACAGATGATGTCTCCCTGAAGGCACCTTACATAGGCTTTAGGTTACTGAACTTTGTGTTTCAAAGACTCTCCCTCTGTTCAAGTTCAATATACATTTCATTGATTTGGCTGTACTTTTTTTCCTCCCTGAATTTCTTCTGGCCACTAGCCTGCTTTTATTTAAGAATCTGTTTTCCTAAGGTCAGTGGCTTCAAATTGGAAACCTTAAATTGAAGTGTAATGAGAATTAATTTTATTCTTAAAGCTATTGCCTTAAGTCTTAGGTTACTTAAAATACACATTAATATATCTGTGAAAATAAGTACCCAGGCAAAGGTAATGACAGGCTTTTAAAATAATTTGCAAAAGCATTGATTTCTTTTTCTGACTTTGCTTATGAATATGTTATATCTCTTAATTTCCTGAAAAATGAGAGTGGTATGAGAGGACTTTGCATGTCCTCAGGTTTCCAGTGTGTTCTGAACGTTTTCCCAATTGCCATTAGCCCCTGAGATGGACTGTGCTCTCCTCCTCTGCTCCAGGGAGCATCTCCATGTTGGGTACTTAACCTCATTGTCTCATGTTGCTGATACACTGGTGCATGGGCTCCTTGATGGTGAGAATGTTGTCCTATTGGGATTTCAGATCTCCCTTGACTCTGCCAAGGGCCTTCCATGTAATAGGTGCTTGCTGTGCACCTGAATGAGTGAATGAGGCACCTGACAGATGTGTAAATATGTTTGAGTCACCAGAGTGAGTCACTTTATAAATTGCTTCTTAAAGGCTCTATCTAGTAGCCGAGTTGCCTGAAATAGTTTAGAAGTGTTATACCATTACAGATGCTCAGAATAATTTTAGGTTAAGATAAAAATCAGGTTCTTTACACTTGGGAGGTCAAGCAGTCAACCTGAAGACACCTTGGATTGAGATTTATGAAGAACAAGATAATGCTATACTTACAACTAAGTATTTTAAAAACAAAACAAAATTAGCTCAGTGCTCATAAGATTACCTTTCAAATTCTGTAATACCAGGCATACTTGTCTTCAAAATAAAATGAAAACATAGAGGATGAATCACAAAAATAATGCCATTGTTGTAATACATAAATTGCTCATTTACTGACACATTTTGCTCTTAAAAGGCAATACTAAAAACCTCCCTCTTTAATCGGCTGGTGTAACCCATCATCAAATATCCCTAGTGTTCTCATTATAGCCCCAGCTTTCTTATCAGGGACTAATATACATTTGATTGCTAGGGGTAAGACACCACAGTTTTGAAGACATATTACTGTATGTATAGGACATTCATAGATATTAAATTTACAATCCTAGAATGAAGGCAGAGTGAGTATTATCTTTAAAGATGGGGAAATTGGTGCTAATTGAGATGGTGATATGGTCAAGAGCAAGGGGCTTAGTAACTGACAGAGCTGGAACCTGAACTCCCATTTCACTGTATTTAGCCCCATGGTCTTTCTACCAGTTCAGCCTTTCTAACAATTTGGCATATTTATAAGGAAAGTGGTTCCTAGATTTAAACTGAGTGGAGTTATGTATGTAATCGTTGCATTAATGTTAGTGCTGGGTGCTGTGACTAACACCGATAGTTCCTAAATTTTCTCGAGACAGAATTTAATCTAGAGAAAATAAGAACTTGCATGATAATGAGGTTTTAATTTATTTTATATTAAAATAAGCATACTTTAGAATAAAAAAGACAAAAAAATAAAATAAACGTACTTTAAACTGTCTTGTGCAAGCAAGTCTACCAGTGAAAACCTGCACACTCCCCCTTCCCAAATATTCCACGTAGCCTGGATGCTTAAGAACAAAAAAGCTTGGTTCACACAGTTGTCCTTTATTAAACTTGAGCACTGAATTAAAGAAAGCCACCCCAAAAAGTTTTCTGTTTTGATACAAACTTCCAGAATCCTCTCCCAGTGGAGTCACAAAAGTGACTTAATTCCTCCAGCAACATGTAACAGTACATCTGGAATGTTGTCTGTCAGGGAAACTCATCAGGGACTCATTGTCCAGAGTTTTTATCGAGGGCTGGTCACATAGGTATCCTCTGCTTGGCACATACCCAAATCCCAAACTCCCAGAAGGAAGGCAGGTTGTCAGCATACATAGTGTTGCATAAGTAATTTTGAAAAGTGAGCCATTCTTATCAGGGAATGGTGGGAACCTTCCTGAAATCCAAGTTTCCATTGATCAGTCAAGGGCCAATTTTGTAAACTCGCCTTTAAAAGGACAATATTCACAGGACCGTGATGACACATCTTTCTTCACCTGAGATATGTTCAAACTCAGGGAAGAAAAATAACTTCCATTTCCATTAGACATAAAGCAGGGGGGATGGGAGCCTGGAACTGTCGGCAGCCCATATTGCAGTTACTAAAAAGTGTATCTTCTTGGAATTGACACAACAGAAGAAAAAAATGAGAGATGGAAAAAGACAAATCACATTCTTCTGAGCCCCTAGATACAGCCACACCTGCCGCTCAAAGCTTTCATGGCTGCTTGTTTTGTGAGTCAGTAAATTCCCTTGTTTTATCTAGGAAAAAGATACGCTTTCTGTCTCAGTTTGTGGAAATGCTGAATGGAATAAGTGTTTGTTATTATTTAAAAATTTGGGCTTATAACTCTTTAGAAATAGTCTTTACCTTAAAGGAGCTTGTGGCATAAAAAGGAAGGTAAAAGAGGCACATGAATATCGTAACTTTTAATATAAATGAATGATATGGTGGGTAAAAGGGAGATGTGGAGTTAAATGTTTGTTCTCATTTTAAAGTCTTCATGTAGGATGTAGGTCTTAAGCTAACTTGTAGAAAATTTACGGTAGAAGTGAGGTGGTTTAGGGTAGTGGTTTAGGGTAGTGGTTAAGGGTAGGTGCTCTGGAGTCTGATATCCCAGATTTAAACTTGGCTCTATGCCTTACCGGCTATGTGACCTTAGATGAGTTACTTAAATCCTTTGGGCTTCAGTTTTGTCATCTATCAAATGGGACAATTAGTGGTGCCCACATGGGGCAGCAAAGATTAAGGGAGTCAGCTGTCCTTTATGATTGGATTACCTCATTCTGTTTCTTATTTTGTGGTTGGTTTTATTCCTTTGATAACTATGTAAGTTTAAAAAGCTAAAGCTCTAATCTGTTAGAAACAACGATCAGTTCATTTATGTAAACTAAAAAAAATGTGAAATATATTATATATATGTATTTACATGCAGTATAATTCTACCTAATAAAACTGAAAAAGGAAAAAAAAAGAAAAAAAAGATTGAGGGAGTCAATACCTACAAAGCACATAGAATACTGCTTGGGGCATAGTAAGTACTCAGAGAGTGGTAGTTATACATCAGAGTTGGGGATAGAACTGTGATGTGGGAGAGGAATTTGGGAAGCCAGCAGCAGCTCCATATTATCGGGTGGTAGTGATGATAACTCAGTTCTCAGGAAGGCTGCTGACTTGTTGCAGGTTTGGAATACTGGAGCAAGTCAGACCAACCTGGGTTCATACCTTGTCCTACTGTTTACCTGAAGTTCAGTTTCCTTGTAGGTTATCATGAGACCTAAACAAAATAATCTGTAATTCACTGCAATAGGTAGGTATTGAGTGTCTGCTCTATACATTGATTGATGCCAGTTTTTCAGAAGCTAAGGTTATAAAGAAAACCTCACTTTTTGCTGTAAAGAGTGTACCATCTAGTGGAATCAAGGAAGTACCACTGCTTAGGCACAAGGTAAAAAAGCTAGCTTGGTACCTTACACATGGGAGATCCTCAACGAGCGTTATCACCCTTCCTTCAACTCCCTTTATCCAGAGCATCTTTGGAAGAGTGGATTAGTGCTAGGCTTGCCATGCATTCCTTCAGGGCAGGGGCCAGCAGGCTTCCATAAAGGGCTAGACAGTAAATATTTCAGGCTTTGTTGGCCATATTGTCTCTGTGGCAGTTACTCAGCTCTACCACTGAAGTGAGAAGTAGCCATAAACAGTATGTAAACGAACGCACCTAGCAGTGTTTCAGTGAAACTTCCTTTATAAAAACAGGAGGTTAGGAGTTAACTGAGGTAGCCTGACTCTGCAAAGACTGGATTGAAAATGGACAGGCCTATGGGGAATCTGGTCATTGACCGTTGACCTTAATGGACTTTATTTATAGGATGTCAACTCATGAAAACCTGTCTGGAGGAGGAAGGAGTTCTGGTTTTGAAAGCAGTCACAGTGTTAGCCTGTGGCAGAGTGGTGGGGCCCCACAGAGGGGTGGTGTAGAGTCTACTGTAAACATCTTGGAGGACTTCACGGGAGGGCTTTGTGAAAGCAATGAAGTAATCAGAATAATAGATGGATGGACATTTCAGATGTGTGTTTTAGAAGCTGGTATGAAGGTGAAAGAGGAGGGTTTTTTCTAAGTAGGATGGACTGAAATGGCAACCCAGATGTTTGAATGAATGTCACAGATTCATAGATGTTGGATTCCAAATGGACCTTAGAGATTGGGTAGTCCGGTCTTCTTGCTTCGTTGATAAAGAAATTGGGGCCCAGAGAGGGGCAGAGACTTGATCGACTTTGTTCTTCCTTTTAGTGGTTGGCTGGCTCTTGAACCCAAGTGTTCAGCTTTGCTGTCCGCTATGTCTTTCAGCAGCATGATGCCAAGAACTTTATGAAAGGCCGAAACAGTGATTTGCCCTCCATCACTAAAATGCTGCCTCTTTCAGTGACAGCTGTCCTGTCCTTGCCAGTATCGTTTCCATATCCAGTGAGGAGGCTGATGACTTGAGTAGGCTGATTTTCCTTTGAGACCATCCTTTTGCTTATAATAGAATTGGGGCAGATTTTTGTAGGGCTTCTAACAAAAACTTGCCTTTATAGACAGTGGCCATTAGATTCATTGTAATGGAGTTTCCAGAACAGGTAAAAATGTAGGCCCCAAACAGGTCCCAGTAGGCAGGATGCTGGGCTGAAGTCTTACTTTTCTGCAGGCTGTGAGTCTGTGATTTTATTTGCAAATGTTGATTTCAGTCTTTTCCAGTTTCCTGGCAACATGTCTGCCTCTGTATTTTTATAGCCTTGGCTGCATTCCAAGATGGTGGTTTAAGGTGGGTCAGCATTGAATAAAAGTGGTTGATAACTCAATTTTATACCTAAAGTCCAGAGAACAGAGAGGAACAAGGAAAAGGGACCAAAGGAGTGTTCTAGCTCAGCCAAGGCAACCTCATCTTAGCGTGATGCACCCTTGAAAGCCTGAACAAAGCATCATCTAGGGCAGGATTCCCAGCTGAATGAACTCAGCAGATACTGGGCTGGCTACCATGTACAAACTGTGGTGCTAGAATAAATGATCAAATGATTGTACTTAGCAGTTGAAAATATCCTGGACCCTGTCCTAATAAATGATTAATATTAACATTATTACTATTATTTTACAAGGTGTTAGACTAATGTCCTGTGACTCTTGTGTATGGAATTTAAGGCAACCAATTTCTTCTCTACTGTTAACTGGAATTTATAGTGGAATTAGTAGTCATTTAGTATTCAGTTCAGTAGTTAGGAAGCATTTTTGGTTAATGGTTATTGTGAAAACAGTGTCAGTGACAATGAGTACACCTGCTTTAGACACAGGGTGGACTTCTGCATCTAGGCATTTTATTTCTTATATTTAAAATCATACCTTCAGAGCTGGAAGGGTTTTCAGAGATTCTGTCATCCAATGTCCTCATGATACAGGTGAAGAAACCGGGCCTGGCGAGGCGAAGTCGTCTCCCTGGAATCCTGTACCGTTAATTAGTGGCAGACCTACGACAGACAGCCCAGGTCTAGTCCTAAGTCAGGAGTAATTAGATTATTTTTTCATTTTGGGATGGGAGAATATTTTAAGAATACTGTCACTTTCCCTACACTCTTCCTGAAGTCAGTCTTTGTGTGCTGTTTCCTCCAGACCCTGACATGTAAACCAGCCTTACTCCCTGCTTCTAAGTATTATAAAAAATCAGCAGGGATTTTTGTAGTGCCTGCCTGTGCAGAGCACCAGGTAAATGGCCTGGGAGGAATCAGACAGGTATTAGGCAGCCCCTAATCAGACAAGATGCCTGCACTTCTCTACCCTGAGGTAGGGAAGGGTCAAGACTGCAGCAGAAGGTAGAATCTTTCAGACTTGGGAGGTGGTTCTGTAGCCTGAAGGCCATGAGAAGCAGCAAACAGTGAATCTGTTTGTTGAATCCCAGAACATACAGCACAAACGTGGAGCAGAAGAAGCAGCATGAGCCTGTCCCTGCCAGAGTCAGGAGGGCAGTGCCTGGGTCCTCCTGGGGTGAATTAGGGCATGCATGTGTGAGCTGAAAGAGGTTTTACCCAAAGAGATATAATGGAGAAGATGAACCAGAAGAACTCTTTTCAGGAGAATCCTTGATTCTTGGGAATAGTATTCAAGCTCATAGGGCAACACAGGAAAGGAAGAGGGATTTGTGAATTTGGCAGTGGGGAGGGGGGAAATGGAATAGGGAGGACTGCAGATGTGAATGGTGAGCACCCAGTAAGTGATGTCCTGCAGGCATCCGGGTGGGCAGAAAGAGGAAGCTAGTTCAGCTATTAGAGTACCTGAGCTGAGTGAACTCTGTAGCAACGTTTTAAAAAGATTCTCATCATTTCAATAGTAATTAACACAGAATGGATGATTATTGTGAGTGAGGCTCTGTACTGGACACTTTTTCATTGGTGCATCTCATAATCCTCCAGTAACTTAACGAAGCAGCTGCTATGATTACTTCCTGTTTTATAGATGAGGATATGCAGCCATTGGATCTTAAAGTTTTGTTGCCCAGTCTCAGAAGAGATGCTTGAAACCAGGAAATGTGATCCCAAAGCTTGGACCCTTAACCATTATGCTTTCTTGCCTCTTTAACCATAATTGCATGCTGTGATCACATCTGGAAAATGAACAGTTCCTTAATTTCATTGAATTCTTTGTCTCATAAATATTTTCCCCCCAAAAGGATTAAAAAAATTTCCACCCAAGGCCCACACGTTGCATTTGGTTGCTATGTCCTTTGAGTCTCTTTTAATCTAATGTTCTTCCTTGCCTTTTTTTCTTGCAATTTAATTTTTGAAGAAATCGAGATTATTTGTCCTATGAGAGTTTCTCACCATCTGGATTTTGCTGACTGCATTCCTTGTGGTTGGTTTAGTATGGTCCCCTGTCCCTTGTATGTCTTGCAAATTGGTAGTTCGATCTGGAGGCTTGAATAGATTTAGACTGATTTTTTTTTTTTTGGCAAGACTACTTGATACTTCAAAGGAGGTGATGTGTCCTCATATGATAGATTCTGAAAGTCTATAGGCAAAGGAATGTGTAAATCCAAGGTGCTGTCAGTTTTCTTGGGGAAAATGTTCCCATTACTTGATGGAAAAGGTCTGGGAAACTTTCACCCCACCCTGCCAGGCTGGGTTGAATGCTCTTCTTTTGTTTCTCCTTGGCAAATGATTCGATAGCACGTATCAAACTAAGTTGTCCACTTCTGTGTCTGCCTTTGTTTCAGTGCACACTTTTCAAGAGGGTGGATAATTCTTGAATTTTGAAACACAGAGCTTATCATAATGCCTGGCATGTAGGCACATAAGCTTTGTTGAATCCACTGAATAAATAAATAAATGGAGATAAATGCACTCTTGAGGCATGTTTCAGTGGTTACTGCCATGCTTGGCCAATTGTCAGTGTTGTCAGTGTTTGGGGCCTCCCTCTAGTAGGGCTTGGAAACGAGGAAAATAGGATGCTTCTTTTAGTTCAATTATGAAATCAATACCCATTGTGGAAGTTGCTTAGCCTTTAAAATGCCAGTCTGAAAAATAATTGGTTAATTAAAGAGGAACCTTATTTTCTTGAGTTAAGCGATCAAGTTGTAGCTGTAGGCAAAATCAGGCTATGTTTGCTTGCTGAAGCTGCGGTGTTCCCAGTGACATTTAGCAGAAAACAAAAATCAAGAGAAGCAGGCTGGCTTTATGGCTTTATGGCTGGTGTGGTCACAAAAGGGGCCCTGCTGGAAGGGCTCGGTGCTTGGGATGAAGTGCTCTGTAGTTGCTATCTTGACATTCTTGATAATTTCATCTTTGAATTTGTAGTTTTTGTAAGTGAGGTCTGATGGACCACAGAGCATGAGGAGCATGGAGCTCAGCTCCTGGGGACAGATGCTTGGCAGTCGGCTCCCTCACCTCCTGGTACCGGTTCAGCCTGGTCTGCTCCTATCTCCATCATCAAACCACTATCCCTGGTGAGAGTCTGGGTGCAGGAAGGGCCAGGGTCTAATATGCACACCCTGTGGTGTCTTGGTGTGAGGCACGGTGGTGGTCATTCCCACCCTGGGCTGGCAGCGTCACAGTGCTTTCAGCAGGTGACTCAGTGTGGGGGAGCCCCTCGCCCATTTCAGATCCAGGTACCAAGGGTCCCCAGACTCAGAGGTTGCAAATCTTTGGGATGGCCTGTCCACCGTGGGTTGGGGGCATGCCATATTGTAAGGGGAGATTCCTGCTTGACTTTACTGCCCCTGGCCCAGACACTGTCAGTCCAGCCAGGGAGGAAGCTGGCGGGAGGGAGAAGCCTCCAGCTGGTGGGCCGCACACTTATGCCAAGTGATGGGACAGGGCCACTGGGTGCTTGTGAGGGTCTGTACTGGCCCAGCGAGTATCTCCGTACTCAAGGGAGCAGATAGTAAATAGCAAATAAAAAACAACATGGCAGATCGAGAGAGAGAGACTGTGGAAGAAAGGAGAAATTTTATATTTTAGTATCTTTGGTGGCACTTTTATCCCTCTTTCTGAACAAGGAGCTCCACATTTTTATGTTGGATTGGGCCTGCAGATTATGTAGTGGGCCCTGAAGAGGAGGCAGTTAGGAAGCATACGGAATGAGGGGAGCTTGGTCGTTGTGCAGCTAGCTCTCGCCACGGGACAGGAGTGTGGTCAGTTTACTTGGGTTCTGATAGGGATGACGTCTTAGCTGTCTTGTCTGAGGTACGTTTGTAATGACACCTAAGTCCCTTTCTCTTTGATGTCAGTGCTCACCAAAGCAACCTTATGCTTATGATTTGTCTCGCATGAGCTTAGCTATGGGAGAGAAAATAGTGATCAGGTGAACTGAAAGTTTTTTAATATCTAATACCCAGTGGTTTTCAATACTTCATAAAGATAGTTATCTTTTATTGTAAACCAAACTAACTGGAATTTCAATTTTCCATATTGGTCTGTAAGCTTGTTTTATGAAAGTCCACCTTTGCAGACGCATCCAGCTTGGTGGAATGCCGCAAATAGGACTTTGAGCTTGCACATCTGAGGGCTGGAACTTGAACCTCAGTTAATCATGGAGGGAGCAAGACCCTGGGTAGTCTCTTAGGAGATGATCTCCTGATTTCCATGCAAGCAAGTCCACAAAACCCCAATGTGGCGGGGCACATATGTGCTTATTTTTCCAAAGCATTTACGTTCTGGGCACAGATAACAACTGTAAAGCTTACTTAGGCTTTACAAGTAAGCACAAGCATACTGTAGCTCTTTTGGCAGCATCTAATAAGCCTGTGGCTTCTCAATAAGACGAGGTTAATATGTAATTGAAAGGGTCAGGGAAGCCAAGCTAAAACTGTGATAGTCTACCTAATTTTAGGATGAGAAACCAGTCTGTGGTCTTGAAAAGATCTTTGAAAAAAAATTTGCTGCCAAACACCCGCTTTACCATATGCCACTGGTGCTGAAGTAATCCTGAAAGCAGGGATGGGTTTTTACAGAAGAGTTTAATTATGGATGCAAAGTCTTCCTGAAACTTGCTAATGAAGGCTTTTCAGTGTCTACTGACTGCAGGTGATAAGGTGGGGACTGGAAAGACGGCAAAGGGCTAAAAAGATTAAATCACTTATTTCCTTGTAAGTAAAATATTTACTCTCAAATCCACATAGGAGATATTTCTTGAGCACAAGTACTACATACGCACCATGCACATTTGTTGCATTTTTCTTTGTACATACGTGTAACATGCAGTGACCCGGTTGAGCTGAGCATGGAGGGGAAACATGACCAAGGGTCTGACATTTTGCTTAAGTAGCCAGCAGACAATAGAAAGGATGTTTTAGGGAGGACTTATGGTTGGGAGAGACCTCAAACTTGCTGAAGCAAGGAAAGAATATTTTTCACTCACGTAACTGAAAACTTCGAGGGTAGGATGAGGCATTGTCTGGCAAGGTGCAGGTGTCAGGGATGCCTCTCACCTCTCCGTTCTGTGTCCTGCAGCCCATCCAGCTTTCCATCCTCCCTATTCAGTGATTTTCCCTATCCCTGAAGAAAAGCTGGGGCCGCATTCTGACGGAGTGCTGTTGCCTGGGCTTGAATAACATGCGCATCCCAGCAGCCCTCGCTGTGGCTGGCGGAGGGAGTGTGCTGACTGCCGGAGCCTGGACTCCTCTGTTCCACCCTTGGGGCCTTGGAGGAGGCCTCATCTGATTCTAATGGACTGAGACATTGGGCCCCAAACAGAGAGCAGGCTTTTATCACATGTGGAATAACCCAAATATATCCATTTTTTCCCACTATGGTGAATAAAATACAGGAATAAATCTATTAGGGTAATAAAATACAAAGTACTGTGTGTTGGGGGAGGATGAAAGGGGAATGAAATCTTATGTTGGGGAAGCTGGAAAAGCTTTGGGAGCAGGACCTGCAAAACTGATGTGATTTGGTCAGAAATGTGGACAGATGTTTCAGGCAGGGTCATCTCTTTCATTGGGAGATATGGGGACAGCATATGGCTGAGGTGGGGATGCAGGGGGAAGAAAACTCAGGTTGGAGAATAGGTATTCTGGGGCGAGTAATTGTTGGTGTAGTGGGAGAAACCTTTGGGGTCGTGCTATGAAAGGTCTCAACACTGGGTCAAGGTATTTAGGTTAGTAGGCAGTAGGGATCCTTGAAATATTTCTGAGTACAAGTGGTGTACAAATAGAGCTGGGATTAAGACACTAGGAGGAGGTCAGGTTGCACTGGAGCAGGGAGATGAGTTGAGAATATCTTAGTCCTTCAGGAAAGAGGAAAGGCGGGGCAAGGCAGACAGAGAATACAGACTGGGAGGAAGGGTCAAAGAGAACGCCAAGCTCTTGAGGCAGTTTCTGTTTATAGAAATAAGGTTGTCTGGAGAGGGAGCTGGAGGAGGAAGAGGAGAGAGATCCAGAGTGCTGTGTTACCACAGCGTGATGTGCTTGATTAAGCACTGGATGGAGACTCTGGCAATGGAACAGAGTGACCCAGTGATTCTTAATCAGAGGTAGTCTGGGTGATGTGTGGGGTCAACTTTGATTTTGACTTTGCTACTGACATCCCCGAACACGGAAGAGCCGTCCACCCAGAAGTCAGTGGCACTTCCTGTCCAGAAGGTTGAGAGCGCCTTACTGACACCGCAGTCAAAGGGCAAGTGATCTTGTTGGCAAGCGTGAATTCTTTCTCCTTATGTTGTTATGTCTGTAATGGAGTGGTGTGCCAAGGGCTGCAGGTACTTTCGGGATTTTATCCCCAATTCCCTTTTGAGAGAGATGAGGAAGACACCTGGCTGAGATGGAACTGGAAGCACTATGAAAGGCCCTGGGTTCTCTTCCTTCTACTACCACCGACTTGTATGTGCTCACAGTGGTCAGTTTTCTGCACCGTTGCTTCTTTATCCATTATGTAGGAAAAAGACAGGGTGGCTTTGCACTTGAGTAATGATAGCCTAGTGGAATGAGGTTTTGCTCTACTACATTGTGGCCCATTCTCCATTATTTCAGGCTGAATTGTGTACCCTTCTCTTTGGCCCTGACATTGGCTGAGTTGCTTTTCACCAAGTCGGGTTCCAACAGATGCTCTAATGGGTGCTGCCTGACCCCACCTTTCTCTTGGGATGAAATCCAACAACCATAAAGTTTGTTATAAGATGGTCCCTCTTCTGTATATACCGCTTTAGTGGTTGTCTTTGCCCCGACCTTGGCTGCTGCCTATTTTTATGGGACGCTGTGAATGAGTTTCTATTTGGCAATACAAATCAGTACAGAATTTTCCATGAATCGAGAAAGTGACAGTGAAGGCAGCTTTCTAGTGTCTTAGACTGCCTTGTTCTCAGTTGTAGGGCTGGGTTGCTTCTTTGGTATGAGTTGCAATCTCCTCTGGTACTTTTGGCATTTTTTTTTTCTGATACTGTTCTTTATGAAGATGTTTATGGGGATTAGGTAAGAAGCAACTGTTGAGAGTAAAGTTAAAATGAATGGTGATAACAACAACAACAACAATAATTATTTCCCCGCGACATACCTTTTTTACCTATTCTGGTTATTGGGTAGAAGCTCTAGAATGTTCAGTCTTACTGTTAAGAATTATAGAGTCAGACCACAGTGACTGCAAAGCTGCTGCATGATATAATAAGCTCTTTTCACATTACTGAACAGTAGGAAACATAATGATATTGTAGACTGGCAGCCAGGACATGTATCTGTGGAAATGTGTCCATTTTCACGGGAACCGCTGTGAGCTGCACAGGGGTTGCAGTGGGATGTTTTGTCCTCCCCATTCTGCCTGTCTAGATCTGACTATTCTTTAGAGCCTAGGTCATGTCTTCCCTTGTGTCTGGAACCACTTCTGTCACCAGGGAAACTCTGATTTCTCTTTTTAAATCTTCTTCTGTTTATATTTCTTACAAACCAGTGTCTGAATCCCTGAAGACTTGTTTCTCCTGAGTGGGATTTATGTTCTCTGTAAAATGCACAGCTCCTGCAAGACAGGGGTGGTCCTAACCACTCCCCTGCTTCCAAAGTATCAGGAACCTGGTGGGGGCTTAACATCTTCCCGTCAGTTTTATTCAGATTTCATTTTAAAGGCATATGAAACATTCTTTCAGATTTTTTTTTTGACAATGATCATTTGAAAAGAATTAGAGGAAAATCAACTAATAACATACCTGGATTTTGTTTTAAATTATAGCACTATTGAAAATGAAATCCCCTGAGACATTAGAAGGGAATTTGAGGATGAATGCACTCTACATCCCATTTAGAATATTCTTCCTGAAACACTTGAAAGTTGAAAAAGTAGAGAAGTGTTTTCTTTATTTTCTTTATTTTTTCTTTATTTAAAGCATAGATTTCCTATAAATGGTCTATTAATTTTTAACTTTCATAGGGAAGTTTATATTGGGTTTGATTTCTTTTTTTTTAATGGTAGCAATTGATGAATCAAATAGACTAAACTGTTTATTGGATAACTGCTGGGAAAATATTCCTTAAAACTTTCTTCCACAAGCTAAAAAATGGGCCAATTTCTCCTTTTCATATATCCACTTAGCTTTTGCTTTTAATGAGTTGAGGACACGGTATTATTTCTAACTAGTGTTTTTTTTTTTTTTTTTTTCCTTTAGGGGAAAAAATATCAGTCTTTTTCAGTTCAGAATTCCACTTTCCTAAACACTCAAATTTTCGGCTGTGCTTCGTTCTTTTCTGAGTTTATCAGTAACCAAATTAGATGATAGACATGATATGAAATCAATGACAGCTTTGGATAAAATTTAAAATAATTATTGTATTTTCAGATTTTTAGGGGTTTGGTGTCTTGTGGATTAAAAAACAGATCTACTTGATAGCGGAGGCAGGGTGGGAATTGTTTGTTAAATCTTTCCATTCTCAGATACGAAATGACAGATAGCTTTCTACAGAAGCTTCGGACCCTTTAGAGAGATGTGCAGCTCCCTTACAAGTCATAAAGTAGATGTCTGTGTAAATTGGTACCACTAAAAGCCTCTCACCTTTAGGGAGATTTTCCAAGCTAGTACCCAAATAAATGTTAGTAAAGGACTCTTTGAGAAAGCTTTTTTTTTTTTTTTTTTGTCCTGGTATGAAAACATTATTATTAGAGTAAAAAGCCCACTATCCTTGAAAATACATTAATTTCCCTCAATTTATGGCTTAATGGTAGTTCTAGTGTCTGTCCAGCTCTAGTTCTGCTTCTTCCCAAATGCAAGGCGTTATGGAAGCTGGCTGATGTGCACATTCTCACCTTGTCTGCTCGTTGTTAAATTAATAAACAAGCCATGTGAATAAATAGTCATCTCATTGTCACTAAGAGGCATATGAGGTATATGTAGATTCTTTATTATACATTTAGTAAAACTAAATGTTTTACATCCTCTTCATTATGAATTCAGTTGGCAGCAACCAAGATCACTAGCTTAAAGGCCAAGGAATTTATTTTAAAATTCAGCTTCTTTGAATGGCTATTAATAGTAAGATGATACTACTCGATTTTATATAGTTTATTTTGTAGGAGGATTACACTCCAATCTAAAGGGTTTATGCAACAAATTTTCTTTTCTGGCTCCTGAAGTTGGTTCTGGAAAGGTTCTGGCTGCATTGTAACAGGCAAAATTGCACACCCTCACCCACACTTTCTGGTGATGGGCCATTTTCTAAATATGTATTGCCTGTTCCAAAATGAGTATCAGTAGCTGGAAACAGTAGGAGAATGTTACTTTAGCTCTTGTGTTAACGAGTAGCACTCACTTTCCTAGACTGTGTTTTGCTCCCATGTGGGTTTTCCAAATGATTTCTGTCTTTCTCTTTCTTTCCCCTTCTTATTTTAAACAAAACATTCAACGCTAATACATCCAGACCTGATGCTGCACTGGTTAGCATTTATATCAGCCTTTATCTTGAAACCCAAAGTACAATTTGATCTATAGAAGTTTGACATATGTGGTCCATCCTCAGGCTGTGGTCTTAATCCTCTGGTTCAGGGTATTTTTCACTAAACAATTCTTTGTTAAAAATATAGTCCTCTTCTAAAATTTCTAGTTTTAGCCTCCAGGGTTTGGTTATAGATTCCTTGGATGGGTAGTTTTTTTTTTTTTAAGTTTTTTCTTTATTGAGTTACAGTCATTTTACAATGTTGTGTCAAATTCCAGTGTAGAGCACAATTTTTCAGTTATACATGAACGTACATTGTCACATTCTCTTTCGCTAGTTTTTAAAGTCAATTAATGGCCATCTTGAACACTGATTTCTAAACTTTTTTGATTTTGCACCCTCATCAGTAAAAATTGTATAAAGACGTACACTTACCACTAGACAAGCACATATTATGTAAATTAATTTATGCTTGTTTCTGTTGTGTATATTATGCAACAGACAAAAGCTAGGATTCAGAAGGATTTCATGGGAAAAAAAATTCTAATATTTTCTTCTTGAGCCCAATGCACCATAATTTGGAGACCACTGCTTTAAAAAGTAGAAGGATGTGGTTTTTAATGAACTTCAGAATGAGTGTAACTTGAGTACAATTTCTAGTTACAATCAAATTGCTATCAATTCTCTATTAAGAGAATGTGGATACTAGTTTACCAAGACAAGGGCTTAAAATTTTATTGTAAAATATTTAAGACATACAAAAAGTATAACATGTAATGTGACCACGACCCATGTTTTTATCACTTACCTTGAAAAATAAAACCTTACCTTCCTCCTGCAGAGGTATCTACTCTTTTGAATTTGTTGTTTCTTATTTCTATGCAACTGTAGATGTAAGTTTGGGTCTCAAACAAAAAGTTAGTGTTTTGCATGTTTTAAATTTTATGCAATACATACTTACAAAGTGTAGCTTGTATTTGTCTATACCTCTTCCCCATACATGTTGATTATGGATAACTAGTTCATTCATTCCCACAGCTGTGTAATATTTTAAAGTTTGAAAATGCCAGTTTATTCTTCTCTAAGTGACATTTAGTTTGTTTCTCTTTTTCCCCCTACTACATGTAATCCCGGTAGGAATTTCTAAAATGAAAATCCATTAGGATTTCCCTAGGATGTTCCACCTAGGAGTGGAATTGCTGTGTTGCAGGGTGTGTACCTCTTCGTATTTACGCTACTCCCCACCATGGTGTATAGTAATTCTCCTGGCTCCTCATCCTTGTTAACACTTAGTATCGTTAGACTATTAAATCTTTGCAAGTTGATGAATGTGAAATAATATCTATCTTTTCATAATATATGTATTGGATACTTAGGTTTTATTGTTGTCAATTGCTTTCTCTTATATTTCGTCCAGTTTTCTGTTTTTTTCTTACTGAGTTATCGCTTCTGGTCTCACATATTTATACACCCCCCCACCACACACACATGGTGATTCAATGACCTTCAATAGATATTAACAGTTCTCTGGTTTTCCTCTCATATCCAGCCCTGGTTTGGTATCAAATCAGACCCTTCTCCTTTAAAAAAGTCATTGCTTCTCCTATAAGGTGATGTTACGATGCAAGTAATCTGTCATTAGCTTGCTGAAAGACATTTTAGACAACCTAAAGACTATCTAGGGAGATAAGGCAGATAAATGTAGGAAAACCAAACAATCCAGGCTTTCTTGTGATTCTCTTTCGAACACCTGCAGGCTTGATTTAGACATGTGTGCATTGCTTTGTGCATGTCGTCCTGCCCCTTGCTTCTTTCCTCCACCTGTTCAATTCCTAGTTAAAGATCTTGCCTTCCTTAGAGTTCTTTTGGGAAAAGACCTTATTCCTTCATACATTTTGCAAATCTGTAGCTGCAGAAATGGAGGCATTAAGAACGAGCAGTGAGAAAGTGGAACAAAGCAGTGCCACTTTAAGTGTGGCCTTCAGGTTCTCCATTACCTAGGATGCAGATTCTGGTCCCACCCCAATCCTGCTGAATCAGAGGCTGCGGTTTAACCAGTGAAGTTTGAGTACTTTTGCTTTCAAAAACTGAATCCCAGTCAAGGTTGACCTGCCTCAGAAGGGACCCCTCCTGCCCCAATCTTCCTTCAAAGTAACTGAAGCCTGGGGTGGGGATAGGGGGTGTGTGTTGACAAACAACTTGAAGCTCTGTGGATGGGTTTCATTTTGGCTCATTTACTTAATCTAGGCATTTCTCTTTAAGGAAACAACTAAGAGAATGAAAGGGTTACTGGTCATATACTGATGATTATTAGACTTTGTTGCTATCTGCTATTTTATTAGGAAATTGAAGTTTCTTAGCAAGAAAAGAGAAGGTAATTTTGTACCAAGGATCACTTAGGTGTGGATTGGAGGGGACTATAAGAAGAAGGCTAGGGAAGCAGGAGATTTATTTAGTAAGAAGAGGAAACAGGAGGTGGGATCGTGAGAGCATCCCTCTTGCTAACTTCAGAAGCACTTCATGCACCAGCTTCTCACTGCTTTGCCTGCGTCTTGTCCCTCTGGAGGTTTAAGTTCCCTGAGGGCTGAGGATCTTGTAATTTTCTGTTCTTACCAGTTCTTTCTATTTCTCACAAGTGTTGGTTCCTTTAGGTAAACGGTCACCCTTGCTAGCTAAACTCCTACCATCTGAATCCAGAAGCTTAGAATATATTTGGATAACTTTTTGAAGAGGCTAGTATTTAGAGGAAAGTCACAGGAGTGTAAATACTTTCCTCATGGCTTATCCCAGGCTGTCAACTTCAGGTCTGTGGAGGTTGGGAAGAGATGGACACAGTCAGCTCCTGAACCAGTGAGAGCAGCTCCAGCGTGTGACTTAAAGTAACCCCCCACTCACCGACTCATCCAAATCTCAGCAGCCAAATACTAGCCGATTTGAATAACATGCTTTCTCTCACTGTCAAACTCATGGATGGGGTGGGGGGACATTTGTTCTTGTTCATTGGATTCTTCTAATATGTGGGTGTGGTGGAGAGAATTCTTAGCTTTTAAACTAATTTTCTAGTTTCTAAAAAATATTTTTACAGACTTCTATGTTAGAGAGCCAATTAAGAGGTTATGGTATTGGATCTGAGCAAAGATTTATAGCTGTTTATTTGGACAGCCTGTGAAAGAGATTCTTTGAAAGGACTATGTGCATAGCAGATGTTCAATAAATATTGGCCAGATGATTGATCTAAAGAAGGAGCCAAAGAAAGAGGAATAATTCCTTTGTGATTCCAGTGGAATTGCACATGGTTAAAGTAATATAAAGCAAGAAATTGCGAAGCTTCATTTTTATTTAATGTCCCCTTGGTTCAGTGATCAACTGGAATGGCCGAGGATTTGCCTGACACAGTTAGGAGACATGAGTTTGTTTGAGCGTACTATAAGTACGGGTATTTGAAGAGAAATTGTCTTCGTCTTTGTCACGGACAGAGTAAAGATAAGGTACATCCCCTAAAGTAAAGTTAGGTTTAAAAGCAGAGGAGGAAATGGAGAATTTAAGACACTCTAAAAATCATGGTATAAATTGGGCCCATATTGTCCTGGGCACATGATTATTTTTTAATCTCTTCTTTTTCGAAGACTAAAGACACTAAATCCAGCATTATTTTGACTATGTGAATTTGAATTCCTAATGAAAGCTAATTACTGCTTCACAGATAATCCAGATAAGAAAGTCAAAGCTTGCTGCCTTTAATAAACATTGCTGAATTTGGAAGAAGACTAGATTAGCCAAAATCTTATTTTATCACTTGAGATTCTAAAAAGCAATAGAAAATCAGCCCCTTAGCATTTCCCAAAATATTCCAATCCATCTGCTTAAAAAATTACTGCCAAATACTTTAATTTGTTAGTAAGAAATAAAACACGTTGACTCTTAAAGCTGTGAACTGTTCATTCTCCACGGAGGTGTATATAGAACCACCTCTGCAGGAGGGTGTCAGGATTACAGGCAGATACATGGATTACCATCCCCTCCTTTAAAGGAATGTTTTAGAAACGTATAATCTCAATTTACTTGAGGTTTGATGTCCTCTTTCCTAACTTGCACGTAAACAGTTGTCACGGCACTAATCTTTTGCCCTCCTAGAATTCTTGGCTTGGAGCATAGTCAAAGATGTTATAGACTGGGTGTTTGCCTCTTGTTTGTAAAATCTTGGGAATAAGACTTCAGGTTTTCCTTTGACTTTTCCTCTTTCTTGACTGTTTGGTAGTTGTGTAATGGAAAGAGGATTGAATATCTGAGCTTAGTCATCAAAAACCTGTCATTTGATACCTTGAAGGAAACAGGGTCTGCTTTAGTTTTGGTGGAGTCTTCATGGTTAATTAAACAGAACAGAACAAAAACACTGATGATACGTAGGCTGTAATTCTAACTCCCAACAATACTATTGTGCTCTGGATCTACACGAAGAAAATTTCCCTCCGATATAACATATGCAGTTTCTCAGCTGCGAGTTCTGTGGTATGTTTAAAGGTTTAAAAATGGGAGTTGAGGCAATAACAGCGGGTGATAACGTGAAAGCATGTGCTTTCTTGGGTGCCATTTTCTTAATGTTTCATGTTGGAAGATCCAAAATGAAATTGGAATCAATAGAGATGATAAGAGCCCCAAAAGTGGGTGGCAATTTTAATATGTCCTTCTTCTGAAGTACTGGTAAAAGAGCTTCCAAAAAACCAAAACAAAACAAAACAAAAACAGTGAGAGAGAGAAAGAAATGAGACGGGTTTCAAAGTCAAATAAAAGGTGGAGGAAGGAGGATTCATCTTGCATGACGAATCTACTTTGGATCTCATACATGGAGGAAGTAGCTTAAAGTAGTACTTACTCTCAATTCCTTGATATGAAGCTTCCAGCACAGTTTGATTTTATTTCTTGGGTCAAAATGAAGTGCAGATGATGAATGTTGCTGAGTGGTTCAGCTGCCACTGTGGATTTTCAGGGCAGAAGGGACACTGGACAGGCACTTACCTACCACCTGGTTGTAGCAGGTGAAATGTACAAAGTCTCATGGTGAGGAGGACTGTAGCAAAGAACTATTTCGTCTAACAGAATTCAAAGAACAAAGACGTCAGGTAGTTCAGTTGAATCACCTTGGAAATGGTTTCACTTTCTAATATAAAAGGAAATATTATATAAGCAATTTTGAAACAATGGTAAAGATATTAGCTATTTCTCTGCAATTATTACTGAGATATAGTGCAGACTGATGCCAGACTATATTAATATTCTGGAGAAGCCCAGCCCCATAGTTTTGAATTTTCATTTCTATTACATTTCCCACTTTGCTGTTGTGAATTCTTTTTTTTTTCCTTTCTTATTGGCAAAGTGGGGGTGTGCAGCCTGACTCGCACGACAAATCTACTTTGGATCTGTTTCAGTCTATTCCCAAACACCCCAGACACTAAGGCATCTCTCTTATTTTTTAGCAAATTCACCTCTCACTCAGTAACCAATGTGAACAATTCCAATTGATAGAACAAATGCGTTTTACGATAATCACTGTTGCTTTTCTTTCGTTCTTATCTCCCTAAAGAGGTGAGACACCTCCTCTACACCCACAGGGCTGTTGGTACTATCCCTGGTGATCACTAGGGAAGACGGAGTTGGGTTATGACAAACCCCCATGACTAACTGCTACTTAGTGACTGCAGAACTTCCAAGTTAAACTCCTACCAAGACTCAGAAGCCCTGGTGTTAGTAGCACAGGGAAATGGGAGAATTTGCAGTTTCTTTCACTGCTGGTGTGAGTCGGGGGCAGCTCTCTCTTGTTTGGAAGGCTCCCTGGACCAGGGGGCAGTGAGCAGGTGAGAGCTGCTTTCCCGCATCTGCCGCTCTTACCTGTTTGTTTCATCTGCTGGCGCCACTCCCTCAAGGCTTTCCTTTACATTTTATTCCCTAGTCTTTCCATTTGCTTGCCCCCCAGGTCTCCTTAGATTATGTGTTTCTCATGTTGAGATAAAGAGTACAGTTGTGTTGAAATAAAGAGTACAGTTTGTGATTTACAAATTTATCACCTAACTGGAAAATTCAGTACCATCTGTTTTATAAACAAATGGCCGAAAAGCACACCTATTAACAAAAAAGAAACCTGTTTTGGTTATATTTCTGGGATGTAGTGATTATCTTAAGTTTTCAGATTCTATTCAGTCAAGACCTGATTAATTCCTGAGTAACCAGGAATTGGCCATCTGGAAAGCACTCTTAATGGATCCAGGAATGTCATTGTCATCTTGAATCGTATGATAGAATTTGCACTGAAGAAAAACATGGTAGGTTGAGTAGAATCCAAAGCTTATGAGAAGGTCTGGTCTCCCTAATTCTTTTATTTCATTGGGCCAGTTTATTTTGCATATCATTTCCAATTGTCAGTAGTTCCTCTATCATCTATGTGCAGAATTTATTATTTAATTTTTGTAGTCCTGTGCTGTTTGTTATTTTTTTAATGTTGTCTCCCCAACTGGATTGTAAGCTTCTAGAGAACATGAGCCAAGTTTGTTTCTGGTTTTGTTTTTTTCCTGTATATCCTACAGTGTCTGACATGGTATACTGGACATAAAATACATGCTTAGTGAGCACCGAGCACTTAGTCATCTGGATATATGGTTATTAGGTCAGCGTGTTTACATTCTTGTCCTCTTCACCTGGTTTCATAATTTTCACTCTGGAGCTTTTAAAAGGCCTGTATTGTTTGTTTCAGTACCTAGCAATGCAAGGCACAGATTTTCATCCACTGGTGGTGGGGTGAGATATAACAGATACTCCCAGCATTAAAAGACCTTTTACTGTCAGAGATTGGGTAACTCAGATATATACCATAATAGAACTGATAGAGGGCATAGAAAAGGGCACACAGTCCCAGTGGGTTAGACTGCTGTGGCTTAAAGAGTTGTGGGTACTATCCCTTTTGATCCTTTGGATCAAATACCATATGCTTTATTGATAAACATTTTGGCATATTCTGGCATATTTCTCAAGTGTACACTGCTTCTATACTTGGCCTTTTTAGGTTTTGTGTTAGTCGTGCCTTTTAAAAGTTTGTTGTGAGGGAGAGGAAAACAGAAGTGGGAGACACGGTTATTGTGATTTATAAATGAACCACAGACCTAAGTTTATAGAGTGGGGAGATGTCTTGGAGATTATATAGTCCCACTCTTTCATTTTTATAGGTGAAAAAATGCAAAGACCAGTGTGGTTGAGTGGCTTAGATAAGGTTACAGTTAGTAGAAGTTAGAATAGGATAGAATAGGTTTAGATAATCAACTTATATTATTTCTGATTCTCCAACTCAGCTTATAGAAAGTATTATTCTGGAGAGAGATAGCTGAGAAAATTCACATATGCTTAAAAAGTATAATTTTAAAAGATCTTTAATATACTAATATATTGAACTGCTCTGCAAGGTGACCTTGCATAGAACATAGTTCACAGGTGAAAATACCATGCAGTGGGGCATGTAGTTGAGAAATCTGAGTCCTAATTCCAGGTCTATTAATTACAAGCTGTATGACCTTGGAACAAAATCACGTATCTCTCAGAAAATCTATTAGTGTTGTCTAAAAATGAAAGGAATAGACGAGGTTCTCTGAGAGCTCTTTTAGTTCTAAAATTCTGTGTAAAAATGAAGCGATGGTAAACACTTGCAACTTGATATGATCAAAGCTTTATGAAATTAAAGTAGAGACTGACGTATCTTGTGTCTTACCAAACCTGTCAGCAACTCAACATCAGAATTTCATTTCCCGATTCCGTAGCATATCTATTCATTAGGCATAATTGATGCTTTTCCAGATGATTTCTGTTTTTTTAGGCTTAATTTGGGTCTCTCTTCTTTGCCTGGAGCTTGTTGCAGGAATAGGAATACTCCAAATAGATACATATGAACCAATAAACTTATTATTTAGGAATCTTTTGACTCTTCCAAGTGATCAGTCCATGTACATGCTAGATATGTTGCTATATTAAAGAATAAAGAAAACTTAGGTAGCTGAAATTCGAAGCATCTTTTTATTGAAAAGCACTGTAACTAGTCCATGGGCTTAGTTTTGTTGAATTAGTGTGTTTTGCCTGATCAATTTCCTTTATTTTACATTCGGTAGATAAGTCCAGTGTGTCTTAGCCATGCTCACTCTTATTCAAAGGCTGTTTCAGGAGAGCAAATAGGAAGGTCATCTGGTCATACTTAAGTGTCATTTTACCTTGTGCTGTACGCTGGGATATGATTACTCTTACTTGCAGATTGTTGTGATCTCCAGTAATCATTCTTTCACCAGCCTAAGCTCAAAATATGTCTGCAATGCCTGCGCTCCACTTTTCCTCAGTGGACAGCTGGTCAGGCATGTCTCCCAAAGTACCATTTGCATTTTGTTTATAGGGTGCTTTGGAATATTTTCCTTGTTGGGTTAAGGTAAATGGTGAAAGGAGATAACAAATATAGTATCAGCTCATCACGTAGGGTCAGGCACATTTTAAGTGCTTAGTAAATATATTTTTATTCTGTTTTATAATTTTTCTTCTAGTTTTATAGCTCTCAGGCAATCAGCAGGCAAACTTCTGTATTTTGTGAAGACCTGGGAAAGAGCCTCCAGCATATCTGATTTAGTGTAGTCTTAGTATTGTCCTTTCTACTGTTTAACTTAAAAAAAAAAAAAAAAAGAAGCTGACATGTTCCATAGCTTTAGTATCCCTAAACTGGAGGTTAGCAGTTATGGGCTTACTTGTACCAAAGGCCTTGATATCTAGAAATAATTCAGGCTCTTTCTCAAAATGTGGGAGTATGTGTAAATTGTGAGAAATGGAGTCTTTTGAAATTTGTATGCTGTTTTACAATGAAAACACTAGGAGTCAAAAAATATTAGATCAAAATGCAGCTGTTTAAAATTAAAGGGCTCAACATTTTTGGTTACAAGTGGTGGTTTAAAATTTTTCTGTTATTTATATATTTCTTTAACAAAAAATAATTGATTTGGGGTCATTGAGCAAACTACGTATTATTGTCTTTTGAATTTCCTTTGCTTTTCTCTAATTTGAGTACTATAACAATTTTTTATTTTACATCTCATATTCCTAGTGTTAAATATTACTGTGGCCTTTATTAAAGGTATATGCAAATTTGGTTAATAAAGATTTTTTTTAAATATCAAAGACTTTTCTCCCCCCAAAAATGCCACAATTAAATGCCACAATTTAGAAACAATGCAGAATTTATATTTAAAGGATACTTTATAAGATCCTTTTTTAAGAAGTTGTTTATACCATCACTTTTTTTTTTATAATTTTGAATTTTGGAGTACTTTAAAAATGCTTTTGTTACTGTAAAGTCATGAATGATACAAGGATATGTGTAAGATCATGACTCTGATTCAGCTTTGTTTTAGAAATTCTTACCAATACAATTCTTCCAGAAAAATAAAACAGGAAGATATAGAAATCCCCATTATTTGTAAATTATATGATTGACTACTTAAAAAATAGGCCAAGAAAATGAAAATGGTTTAGAAATGTTGCAGAAAAATGTGTTACAGCTCAGTGTTATAGCTCAGTGTTACAGCTTGGTGTTACAGCTCAGTTGTGACAGCAACCTGGATCCAGGCGAGAGACTAAGCAACACTCGGAGAGTTGGAGAACTCACGTTTATTATGCCAGCAGGCCCAAAGGAATTAACACTCTAAGCTCTGGACCCTGTTTGTAGGTTTACAGAGGCCTTTATAGGCTGCCAGTTTTACACTTTGCAACATCATATGCAAATAAAGTGTAACAGAAGTTGACCAACCAGGAACAAGCTTTGTAGAAATAGACCAATCAGGAATGAGAGAAATAACCAATCAGGAGTGAGGGGAATGGACCAATCAGGAGTGAGCTCCTTGCAAATGAAGTACTACAAATAGACCAATCAGAAGTTAGGGAAGTGGACCAATCAGATGTGAGAGTAATAACCAATCAGGAGTGAAGGAAATAACCAATCAGGGAGTGGCTCAGGGAAGCAATAGAATTTTAGGGGTAAGTAAGCTGTTCAGAGGCAAAAAGTGAGATAGAACCTCTGGGCCAGGGAACTGGATGGTGCTGGCAGGAGAGTAGTGGCCCTGCTTGGGGGTCCTGCCTGTCTTTTTATGGGGCTTCCTGCCTCATAACAATTGAATAGAAGGGCCTATGTTTAATCCCAGTAAGAAACAAATAATGGCAAGTTAAGCAAAAATGAACTTTGCTTTTGCTTTTCAGATGGGCACTATCTAAGAGTGAATATTTCCTGATTACTTTTTGTGTGTCAGGTGTTGTGGTAACTCATTTACTTCTTAAAAATAACCCTTTATGACAGCTATAATGATTCAATCTCTGTTTCACAAAAATTGGTGGAAATATTGAGCAACTTTCCAGAGGCCACAGAGCTAGTCCATAGCAGAGCTTGGATTTGAGCACAGCTATGCAATTCTACTTCTAGAACTTCCTTCACTCACTAAGCTGCCTCCAAAGGTTGGTAACATTCAGTGTCGGTGGAGGCGTCGGGAAAGGAGTCGGCATCTCACCTGCTGCGGATGTGAGGAATGCGTATTGCGCCTCCTTTCTAAAAGGCTTTCTGAGAGCACTCTTCAACACCTCAGGATCCCGAAATTCCACTTCTGAGAATTTATTCTAAGGAAGTACTGAATTAAGTTGCATTAATGAATGCGAGAGTGTGTGTTTACAACATGGTTTATAGCAATAATGGAAATGACCACTTTGAGGGAACTGTTTAATGAAATGATGGTACCTCATATGATAGAATGTTCTATGACTATTAAGAAGGATGTTGTAGTGCTATGTTTATTAATACAAATGCCCACATTACAGTTTGCATGAGAAGAGCAGGTTACAAACATTTTGTAACTCTGTAGTATGATCTCATCTTATCTATATACTTAAGTAGCTATGTCTGGATTTATAGACCAAAATGCAGAGTGCTGGCATCATGAATGATACTTATCGTCTTCTTTATCTTTTCCCATCCTTTTTGAAATTTTATAGTAGGTGTGTGTTATTTTTATAATTGGCAAATGCCCTAAAAATTGTTTCTTTCCCTTAGTCCCTCAACTCTTTTTTTTGGTGATAAGTTAGGTTGTCAGGTTTTATCTTGGTTTCCTGCTTTCTGACTGTGAGGCAGTCTTTTACCTGGAGCTTTTCATGAAGATTCATGTCACAATTTTATTTTTGAAGTTTCAGCTTCCACGGTTGGTTATTTCTCATTCTAAATGCTCCAGAGGTCTAGTTGTGCTGTCATTAGGTGGGGCTAATGAGCTTTGGATATGCTCTAAACTGCAGCGCCCACCCTAGTTGGTTTGAATGTCCTGATTTAAACGTGGCTTTTCTGTAAATAATTTATGTAAAGATAGAACTCTATTAAAATAAGTAAATACGTACAATCACTGAATATTAAAGCAGATGATATTTTAAAGCTGCATTTAAAATCAATGTCCCTTATAATCAGGAATCTTTTGTCAGTCACATTTTTTCTTTTGTAATCAGAAATGCAGACCCTGTATAGAATGTCCTTTTTTTCTTAAATCTTAGTTTAATGTAAAGCATCCCAAAGCTTGTATTCCATTGCATACCCCACCTTGGGTTTGAACTTGGCTGGTGGTGCCATGGTTTGGGCAATTTATTTTTACTTAGACTTTGGGTATCTGTACTTAAAACTAATTTTGTTGGCTGTACCCTTTCAAAGTCTTCTTCAGAAGTAATTCATCGTCCAGCAGATTATAACATCACCCCAGCTGGATACCCTAAAATTTTTTGATGTATTGGAAAAAAGAGTCATAGCTATTTTCTTGCAGGGAGTCCCAACCCCTCAGTGATTAGGTGTTTTCAGTCACAGAAGTCTGTTTTCTCAAAGAGGAATTGTGTCTCCCCTCTCCTCTTGCGTGAGTGCTTTTTTGGCTTACATCGTTTCTGTAGGCAGACTGAGTATGCATAAAGGTCTTGCTGAGTTCCCTAAACATATTGCTTAGACTAGAACTAATTACTGTTAAAAGTAAATTTACCAGAAAATAAGCTCGTTTTCATTGGAGATCACAATTTCATTACGGGTTCTTACTGGTCTTTGTGAACAGGGCTTAGTTTCGTTTTTCTATTCCCAGCCCTAGAACTGATTCACTGAAATCATAGGATTATCTTTTTGGATGGTGGCCCACTGGCAGGCTCTGCTGTGAAAATATACCAGGATGTATTTATTGACCCATGTTTTTTCGTTAGAGCTTTGGGAGTCATCGATCATTTGGGTCATGCATAGACAGGCCCAGAATTGTCTTCTGAGGAAGACCTTGCCCAGAAATGATCCCTGCACCCATCCATGCAGGAGACGAGTGGCCTTTTATGCAGGTGCATGTACTGACTGGCCAGCTTCCTTCATGTTCCTAACAGGATAAGGCCTTTCCCAGTGGCTTTGCCCTTGGTCACTTGTGTCAAATATTCAAGGTCAGATTTCTAATAGTGGACATTGTCTTGAACTTTCTGTTGCCAGATTCTTAGGAGAAATTAATTTATAAGAAGCTATATTCACAAAGAATTGCTTAAAACATAAGAAGTCCAGCCATTGCTTTAAGATCTAAAATTTAAGTCTAAATTTTACCCTTGAGTTAAGCTGGATGATCCAGTAGAAATATAATGTGAGTCACATGTTAGGTTTTTAGTAGCAACATTGAAAAAGGAAGAAAGAACAGATGAGATTTTTAATCATCTATTTTATTTAATCGAAAATATTTAAAACATTATCATTTCAATGTGTATTAAATATAAAACGTAGCAAGGTACTTCTCTTTTTTTGTGCTAAGTCTTTAAAATCTGGTGTATTTAATACTTAAAGCATACCTCAGTTTGGACCAGCCACATTTCAGATGCTCAGTAGCCACATGTGGCTGGTAGCTTGTAGTGGACAGCACGTTCTAGACCATTATAGAGCTATGTCCTCATGTGCCTGAACTGGCGCTATCTGTGGTAAGACAATGAAATGTCCAAAAAATGGCAATACAATTACAAATGTCATACTTGGTGTAGATATGAGACTGCAGATTAATACTTCATACATCATAAAGACTAGTAAGCAGAAAATTCTTATTTTACTTAAAGTCATAATTTTACTTAAAGTCAGGTCTCAATACCAGGAAACCCTTTGTGTTTATCTCATAGACATGGACTGGGCCTGTGATTCTTGTGAGTCTTTGGGTGGGATGCTAGGAAGTTCAGAGACACATCAAATGTCCTGTTTCTAGTATCTGAGCAGTGCTGATGGAGAGTTCTGGGTGTAAATGTCCCCCCTGGCTTGCCTCCCTCGCCTTTTCCTCACTGACTTCTTTTCAGTTTGTAGAATGTCATACTGCAACATGCCATGAAAAAATTTTTTGGAGTAAGAATGGAGAGGAATAAATAAGATTTTGTGTTATTAAGTTTTTATTGTTTAAATAATTATGTTACTCTAAATTTTATGGTAAATAGAATTAAATTTTAGAAAGACTAAAGTCTCAGTTGACTTCTGGTTGTTTTAAGATTAGTTTAATAAACTTGGATTTGCTTGGGGAAAGAGCATCTAAGTTATTATTTGGTCTAACTTGGGACTATGTAGAGATTAGCTGGTGATTTCTTGTGTTAGTAGTTTCCAAAGTTTGGCATTCATCAATGTCAACTGGAGAACCTCTTAACAGTCTGATGCCTGGGCCCCACCCCATGTGTGGGTTAGCATCAGTAGATTTGGGTTGGGGTCTAGAATATGGTGGTTTAAGACATTCTGTGGTTGTCCTATTTCTGGTAGCCTCTTCTCCCATCTTCCTACTTCCTCATGCTGATCTCCCAGAAAGATTGCTCTCCGTATTTAATACCCACAGTCTTTTACTTCCATTCTCCCCCAACAGCCCCAGCTTTATTGGGATATAATTGACATAGAACATTGTGTAAGGTTAATTTGATTTGATACACTTATATATTGTAAAATGACTACCACCATAGTTAGCTAATACTTCTGTCATGTGACATAATCACCATTTCTTTTCTGTGGTGAGAACAGTAAGGATCCACTCTCTTACCAAGATCCAAGTGTATAATACAGTATTATTAACTGTAACCACTATGCCCTGCATTAGATCCCCAGAACTACTTGTTTATCTTATAGATAGAAATTTGTACTTACATCTCCCCCACCCCCACCGTCTTTTTCTTATTTCTTTCCCTGTCCCTCTCTGGCAAAGCCAGTGTTTTGTAGGTCAACTCAGATTCTTTGGATTTTTCCATTTTTCCCTCCCTGCTTCACCATTATCTGGGCTTTGTAACTAAACGGTGGGACATCTCCAGGGTGTCATCTAGGATTCTTTAAGCCTGTGCCAGAAACGCAACCCAGCTTTCCTAACCAAAGAGAGCAAAGTGTCAGAAGAGCCCAGGGGCGAGCCTTGTCTCAGACATGCTGGACTGAGGCTGGAGCCGTTCACAGCGCCTCTCTGGTTCTCAGCCGCTGACCACTGAGGTCCTCATACCTCCAGAAGGCAGGCGGGAGGACACTTTCCTCTTTAAGGAGGAGAGGAGGAGAAGGAGAAAGGAGAAGTGCTAATATTTGTGATTCAAAATCTCTCCTTAACCCAGTTACTCATGTGTCATGACAGAAGAGCTGACCATGGCAGAGCGGTGGGTTTTTGGTTTACACTGGGATATTTCTTTAAAAAAAAAAAAAAAACTGAATCAATGAGAAAATGGGTAAGTAGATAATGTTCTGAGATTTTCCCTCAATTACAACCAGTTATAATTGATTTACATTTCAATGAGATTTTAATTTGTTTGAAACTATTATTTAAAGTCATGGTATTTTTCTAAATTTAACAGTGTAGCATTCTAAGCAAAAGTAAATATTTAAAAACTGATTTCTTTCTTTGAGTAGGTTTTAATTAATTAAAATGCAGCTTCTTGTAATATATTGAATTTGGAGCAAGAATCCAATTTCTATAAATTTAATAAGTTAAAATAATTTGACTCATTGAAACAAATGATTTTTTTTCAGCATCTTTAGAAAGAAGTTGGCAATTTTGCTTGAAGTCATGTAACTTTATCTGATACATATAAACCAATTAAAATGGTTCTATCATTATTTTGGAAGAACTGTCTACTCTATAGAAATCATTTCACCAACTTCAAGCCTTGCTTCAATTCTATATTTGTTCCACTTTCAGTGAACAGTTTCCATGTCACTGTTACTGCACTAGACATCTTGGTGAAACTAGTGGGAAGGGGAAGAGGTGGAGAAGACCAGGTTGCTTTGTGTAAGAATTGACATGGCATTTTGAAGTCAGCTGGAGAGCGCCTAGGTCCCTGAGGAATGGTTGTACGCATCAGTGTGTTGGGCAAGAGGAAGCTGGTGTTTTAGACAGGCAGGCTTCTCAGACTCGGCATCACATATTTCCTCATCCCCTCTGGTATCTTTAGGCTAAAAGGCCACTGTTGGCTTCCGTTTTGGCAGGTGCTTGAATGCCATGAAAGCCAACCCCAGCACTGACATGGGAGGCAGAACTTTACTTCTCAGCTTACTGCAGAGTTTCTATGTACAGATGTTCATGTGCTTGCTCAAGGAACCCTCTAAATACATATTCATCATCCTTTTCAAAAATGGATGTGTGAGAAGAGACGGGCAAAACGGATGTTATTGTCATGAGTGCTGTTCTGGAGGGGCTCCCGTTGGCATAGCCACTCCTTGGGGGGTCTCTTTATTGTGCCTTCCCGTGACAAAGTTGTCAGAGTCCACGGAGGCTGTCCTAAGAGAGGGAACATGCTACTTCCTAACGTCACTGTGGGCTTATAAAATTGGCTTATTATAAATCTATGGCTCACGACAAATAAAGAAATAATGACTTTCTAAGCCTGCAAAGCTTGCAGTGTGGACCAGAAATGAGAATCAGAAGGCAGGTCAGGGAGCTCAGGGGTTCTGCTTTGGCAGTAGGGTGGGGAGCGATGTTTGGTGCCTACATTGAAGGCACTGATTTTAAACCCTGTATATAGATTTCATTCCTGCCCCCAGTTTTATGGGTAGCCCTAGGTACCACATGGTGTGGGCTGGTTATAGTTGCACCAGGAGCTGTGGCACATGGGAAGAGTAAGGCTTTAAAGATCTAAGTGTGGGTGTCAGCTGTGTTACCCGCTAGCGTGGTGCCCTCATGTGGAAATTCAATGTAGAATTTACAACTCCTTCATAGGGTGGTTGTGAAGATAACATGGGATGAGGGCGGGGGCAGAGGATAAACAGAAGATACTAGAAAAGCAGGCTTCTTTTTAAAGTGAACCTGCTTACATTGGGAAGCCAAAGTTCATAGTAAATAGGGGATAAGGTAAAAGGGTTTGATTTTGACAAACAGAGGTTCAAATCATGGGAATCAGTTTAATCTTACATACAGCATTTAGTTTATAATCACAAATACGGCCTTATTATTAGAGTGAAAAAAGAATAACTGAAGTGTTGAAATTTTTAGAGGGTTAGGGGAGCTAATTTTTTCAAAAAATTGTGTAATAACACAATATAATTTGTCTTTCTACCATAATCATGAAAGTCATATTACAAAAACTGTGGCAAGCCACTGTCAACCTTCTCATGCCCTCTCTTTAATCCTGTAACATTTAAATCTCACTTAATATTTTTCTCCTTCAGTGATCAACTATTCTAACTCGGCCAGACCCTTATTAATCGATGGTTTTGAATGTGATTCAGGTAGTTCTTCAGAATCACTCCCATTGACTTTTATGAAATCCCGAATCTTTTATTAGTTCCTGCAGTTTCTCTTTGCATCAATTTATTATCGGAGCATCTGAAATTCTGTGAGTGACTAAAAGAGACGAGTGGCAGGGATCAACTCTATCACTGCATGGGAGAAGTGGTTGAATGGGGACTCATATATAAAAAGTCTTAGTTCATTGTTTTGTGTACTTTTTGCTGTCTTCTTCAGCTCCTTAACAGAGTGCAGTTGGATAATGCATACCCAGGTGAAGAGGATCTTTTCTTTTGTCCAAAAATTTTGAAAACTATAGTGCTATGAAAATGTAGGTAGTCCGTTTGGGAAAGTCTTCAAGATATTTTTTATCTTAATACTTGAATCAGGATTGTGCTTGGTATTAATAAGCAGGATCATGATACTGAGCAGAACTGTTTCCTTATCCACATGCCACATACTGGTATTTGTTTAACTTTTAGGCTCTTCCAGATAATTCTATAAACCATAGAAGTCTTGGGTATTGATGATTTATTACTTATTTTTAAATTTTATTTTTAATTAAAGTTTTACAATATTAGTTTCAGATATACAACATAGTGACGCAATATTTTTATAGATTATACTCCATTTGAAGTTATAAAATGTTGGCTATATTCCCTGTGCAGTACAATTTATCCTCATTTTATATGTAGTAATTTGTACCTCTTAATGCCTTACTCCTATCTTGCCCCTCCTCCTCCCCTCTCTCTACTGACAACCACTAGTTTGTTCTCTATATCTGAGTCTGTTTATGTTTTGTTATAATCAGTTATTTTTTCTTCTTTTCAGATTCCACATATAAGTGATAATATACAGTATCTGTCTTTTTTTGTCTGACTTATTTCACTAAGCATAATACTCTCCAGGTCCATTCATATTGTTGCAAATGGCAAAATGTCATTATTTTTTATGGCTGAGTAACACTCGTGTGTGTGTGTGTGTTTGTGTGTTTGTGTACCTGTCATACTTTCTTTTTCCATTCATCTGTTGAAGGATACTTAGATGGCTTTCATATCTTGGCTATTATAAGTAATACTACTGTGAACATTGGGTGCATGTACGTTTTCAAATTAATGTTTTCTTTTTCTTTGGATATACCCAGGAGAGGAATTGCTAGATCATATGATAGTTCTGTTTTTAATTTTCTGAGGAATCTCCATACTGATTTCCATAGTGGCTGCACTGATTTACATTCACACCAACTGTGTACAAGGGTTCCCTTTCCTCCACATACTCACCAATATTTGTTATTTGTGGTGTTTTTGATGATAGCCATTCTAAAGGTGTGAGGTGATATCTCACTGTGGTTTTGATTTGCATTTCTCTGATAATTAGCTACATTGAGTATCTTCACATGCTTGTTGGCCAACTGTATGTCTTCTTTGAAAAATGTCTATTCAGGTCTTCTGCTCAATTTTTAACCGAGTCGTTTGATTTTTTTTTTTTTTTTGATATTGAGTTGTATGAACTGCTTATATATTTTAGGTATTAACCTCCTATCAGTTATATCATTTACAAATGTTTTCTCCTATTTATTAGCTTGTCTTTTCATTTTGTTGATGGTTCCCTTTGCTGTACAAAGGCTTTTAAGTTTAATTAGGTCTCATTTGTTAATTTTTACTTTTGTTTCGGTTGCTTAGGAGATCCAAAAAAAAAAAAAATGTTGCTGTGATTTATGTCAGATTATTTTATGTTTTCTCCTAAGAGTTTTATGGTTTCAACTCTTACATTCAAGTCTTTAACCCATTTTGAGATAATTTTTATAAATGGTATAAGATAGTGGCCCATTTTCTCTCCTTTGCAAGTGGCTGTCCAGTTTCCCCAACACTGTTTATTGAAGAGACTGTCCTTTCCCTAATGTATATTCTTGGCTCCTTTGTTGTAAAGTAGTTTAAAACCCATATATGTGTGGGTTTATTTCTGGACTCTCTTGTGTTCCATTCATGTATGTCTCTTTTTATGCCAATACCATACTGTTTTAATTACTGTAGCTTTGTAGTGTAGTCTGAAGTCTGGGCACATAATGCCTTCAGTTTTGTTCTTTTTTTCTCAAGATAGCTTTGGCTATTCAGAGTCTTTTGTGGCTCCATGTAAATTTTAGGACTGTTTGTTTTAGTTCTGTGAAAAATGTCATGGCTATTTTGAAAGGAATTGCATTAAATTCATAGATTGCTTTAGGTAGTATGGTCATTTTAACAATATTAATTCTTCCAGTCCATGAACATGGGATATCTTTACATTTCTTTCTCTCGTCCTCAATTTCCTTCAGCAGTGTTTTATAGTTTTTAGAGTCTAGGTCTTTCACTTTCTTGGTTAAATTCATTCCTAGGTATTCTGTGTGATTTTAAACTAGAATGTTGTTGTTGGTGGTGTTTTGCTTTCTCTTTCTGATTCTTCATTATTAATGCATAGAAAAGAAATAGATTTCTGTATATTAGTCTTGTCTCTTGCAACTTTACTGAATTTATTTATTAGTTATAATAGGTTTTTTGTTTTGTTTTGTTGGAGACTTTAAGATTTTCTCTATATAGTATCATGTTGTCTGCAAATAGTGACAGTTTTACTTCTTCCCTTCCAATTTGGATGCCTTTTATTTCTTGTTCTTGCCTGATTGCTGTGGCTAGGACCACCAATACTATGTTAAATAGATATGGTGAGAATGATCATCCTTATCTTGTTTCTGATTAGAGGAAAAGCTTTCAGCTTTTCACCATTGGGTATGATGTTAGCTGTGTTTTTATCATAAATGGCCTTGATTATGTTGAGATATGTTCCTTTTATACCAACTTTGATGAGAGTTTTTATCATGGATGGATGTTGAATTTTGTCAAAAGCTTTTTCTGTGTCTTCTGAGATGATCATGTAATTTTTATCCTTTTTATTAATGTGGTGTATCAACTGATTGATTTGTGAATATTGAACCATCCTTGCATCCCTGGAATAAATCCCACTTGATCACTGTGCATGATTCTGTTTATATATTGTGGAATTTGGTTTCCTAATATTTTGCTGAGGGTTTTCACATCTATATTAATAAGAGATAATGGTCTGTAATTTTCTTTTTTTGTGGTGTTTTTGTCTGGTTTTGGTATCAGGGTAATGTTGGTCTTGTAGAGTGAATCTGGGGTGTTTCTTCCTCTTCAGTGTTTTGGAATAGTTGAGGATAAGTATTAGCTATTCTTTATATTTTTGGTAGAATTTCCCTTTGAAGCTGTCCAGTCCTGGACTTTTGCTGTCTGGGAGTTTTTTGATTATTAATTCAGTTTTACTGTTAGTGATCAGTCTATCCAGATTGTCTGTTTCTTCCTGATTCAGTCTTGGAACATTGTATGTTTTTAGAAATTTATCCATTTCTTTTAGATTGTCCAATTTGTTAGCATATAACTGTTCATACTATTTGCTATGTTTTTTTGTATCTTTGTGGTATTGGTTGTAATTTCTCTTCTTTCAATTTTTTATTTTATTTATTTGGATCTTCTCTTTTTTTCCTTAATGAGCCTTGTTAAAGGCTTATCAATTTTGTTTATCATCTCAAAAAACCAGCTCTTGGTTTCATTGATCTTTTCTGTTTTTTTTTGTTCTCTACTTATTTTCTTTCTGATCTTTATTTATTATTATTAAAAATGTTTTTCTAGTTATAAGACTGTAACTTCCTTTAGAATGGAGTCTGTTTCATTTGTTTTACCCTGGAGCTAGATCAACACTTCATTCATAGTAGACAGAATTTATTTGTATGAACAATCAGGTAGCTTTAACATTCTTTATTTACATGTGACTCCCTTCTTTAAAATGATTATTCCTTATTGTTTGATTATATCCCTTCTCTCTTTTTCTGTTTTAATTCACCTTTTGTTGGCCTCTGTAGTAATGAACAGCATCAGTTGGTAATCTTAGACTTTGAAATTTAACCTGAATGTTTGCAACTTCTGCCCACAACCATTGCATTGTACCAGTGAAATAGTGAAATTACTTGAGTTAGAAATCTTACCGTGGTGACAAATCACTTGTAAAGTTTAAAACAATAATTGTCACTTAACTGAATGGACATTGTTCTAGGTGCTCTGCTGAGAAGCCATCTGAACACAGTTAACCAACTTAGAGGTAACATCTCTCTGTCATTTCCAATTCCATACAATCTAGTGGGGAGAGACACTAGACACTAGAGAGACACTGATAAGTTACACCATGTATTAGAATGTGGAAAGTGCAATGGAGGAAAAATAAAGCTGTTAAAGGGGATAGGTAGTGTTGGGGTAGTTGAATTTTACATAGGTTCGTCAGGGAAGGTCCCACTGAGAGAATGGCACTTAGTAAAAGTGTGATGGGGTAACAAAGTGAGCTACATGAATACTGAAGAGAAGAGCTTCTGTGGCAGAGGAAGCAGCAGATGCAAAGGCCCTGTGGTAGAGTGTAGTGGATATCTTCAAGGAGTAGCAGTGGGACTAGGGTAGCATGAGCAGGGGCGGCGATAGCAGTAGATGAGATCAGAGAGCACCAGGAACCAGACTGTGTGAGGCTTTATAGACCGTTGTAAGGGTTTTGCTTTTACTCTGCTGAAATGGGGGCCACTGGAGGCTTTGGGGTAGAGAGCAACATGATCTGACTTCCCTTTGAGAAAAATCACTCTGGTTGCTCTGTTGAGAATAGACAGCAGGAAATCAAGGATGGAAGCAGGGATGGAGGCTATTATTTATTCAGAGGACAGATGATGGTGGCTTGGGCCAGAGTAAAGCTGGTAAAAACTAAATTCCTATCTTTCCTTACCTTTTTTTCTTTCTACTTTCCTTACTTTTTAATCAGATTCTTTCTTTGGCCTATAATTCATGCCATATTTCCATGGCCTCTTCATATCTTTTTCTCATTTAGGCTTTTCTTAAACACTCCAGCCCCTCCTGATCATCCCTGCAGTGAGCTCTTACTAACTTAGGCCCTTTCACCTTACAGTATAGAAGGCAATTCTCTATTTCTTTCTTGCAGATTAATTTATGTTTCTTCCTGTACAGAGCAAGGGCCTTATCTTACGCCCTTAAATACAAAGTAGGTACTTTACTCAGTAAATCTTTCTGGATGGCTAATGTAGCTAATTCTAAAGAAAACTCAATATGTATTCATACTGTTGATTTTGTCCTTTTACATTCTTGTTTTCTCATTTGTAGGAGTTAACCCTGTCCATTCATTTATTTGAAAAATATTTATCCAAACTTAGTATTTTGTGGAGGATATAACATGTAAGTGAAACCTCCAAGAGTTTATAGTCTGAATCTTCATAATTAGACTATGCAGCATTGTGAAGTACACGTGATATGAATGATGTAAAGAAGGCCGTTGGAATTCAGCACTGGGAATGTTGCCTTCTGGCTGGGTGTTCCTCAAGAAGAGAGTAGCCCTTAGGCCTCGAAGGCGGAGTAGGTGCAGGAGGTGAAGAGAGTGGCATGGGCCGTGCTGGGCGCACTAGGCATTTTCATGGGGAGCAGAATAGATGAGCTTCTGTGGAGGAAGGTGACAACTGGCCGTGTGGGGTCTGATAGGTCACTGGTTTCTCTTCCCAGATCTCTACCATCACTGCTTATTGCAGACACATTATGTTTTCTTTAGTGTCTCTTGACATAAGTATAATTTCCACCCCCTTTCCCCTCATTTACATAGTAAAACACAAATGGAGTTTGAAGCATAGTATAGCTGAACAGGTGTGTGTGTGTGTGTGTGTGTGTGTGTGTGTGTGTGTGTGTGTGTGCGTGCGCGCGCGCGCTTGTGTGTGGTGTTTTTTGGAGGGGGTTTGAAGGATTCAATAAGGATGTTGCTGTTACAGGTTTTATTCATCAGTATCCAATCTAGGAAGTTAAAATCCTAGGGTACATTTCCAGTCTGTAAAAATCTTTTCACAGTGAATGTTTTTAGTACTTTGCCCTTCTGGTGAGGTTTAGTAAATTGATACTCACCTCCAGGTTCTTTAGCAAAAGTATTTTAAATAAAAACCCTTGTTTAATATATTTGTCATCTGCTCCTGTCTGTATCTTCTAAACAGAATCTGCTGCTTTTGGAAATGAAGTTGTATACTAAGGTGTTTTGCAGTTTGCATAGTAATAATATCTCTCTCGACCTCTGGAAGAAAAGGGATTTTGTTTTCGGTTGTTGTTTAAGCAGATGTCTGTTATGTGAGAGAGCAGCCTAGTGCAGACCTAATCATAATTAGAAGAGGGAGGGTTTTTTTTAAGGAGTGCTGCATCGTGTTAAATTGTGTCCTTTGGGAATGGGTCATGTAGCTGCAGCAGGGGCTCACCATGTGATGGATTGTCTAAGGACCAGCTTTCTTTGTAATAAATATGGTGGGTACTGATCAGTTTCCCTTACCATCAGCTTTATCTACTAAAGCTTTTCAGAAGAGCATAGGTAATGTTCTGAAGGGTATTTGTCTTTCTTATTGCAGAAGGCGTAGATACAAAACCAAGACACCAATCAAGAATTCTTAGTCTGTAGGAGAAAATGTGAAGCAGCCACCCCCTGTTGTTTGGGTAGCACTATGAGAATATTTAATTGCATAAGATAGTTATAAACCAAAATTTTAACTATAAAATTCAGAATGGTTTGATTTTTAAAGTTTGTATGCAACTTTGCAAATTGATTTTTGCATGGGGTTTGATCTTATTTATTATGGAAACATGAACTCTTAAAGGATCATTACTTTTTCTGTAAAGGAAAAATGGAGTTTTCCAGAACAGGTTTGGTAATAGTCCCTCACTGTAATCTAAGCATTCTGATTTTATTTCTTTTACATTGAAGTTATGATTCCTCCAAATAGAGATTTGGCTCAACAAGCATCTTCATGCTAAAATGCATCCAAGAGACCCCTGGGAAGGATTAAGGAGTTCTTGGTTATTCACATATTATTGTTGGCTAGTTCAGCGATGTTTTCCTCTTGGCTACATTGAGGGCCTTTCTGACGGGATGGAGTTGAAGGCGAAGCAAACTGTCTTGGAAGCTCAGGCACTTCATGGTTTAGATCTGTACTGTTCAGACCAGGAGACACCTGCGACCTGTGACTAGCAGACTCTTGATATGAGGTTAGTTTGAATTGAAATGTGCTTTAAGTATAAAATACACACTAGCTTTAAATGCCTTAGTACCAGAAAAAAAGAATGCAAAATACCTCATTAGTAATTGTTTATATTAATATTGAAATAATAGTTTGGATATACTGAGTTAAATGAAATATGTTATTAAAATTTCCACCTGTTTTCTTTTATGTTCTTAATATGGCTACTAGAAACATAGAAATTGTGGAAGTGCGTTGCCTTTTATTTCTATTGGGCAGTGCTGGTTTAGACTCGTCCTCACCTGCCCTCTGTGTTCCGACTTTTGTTCTTCCTCAGTAATCTCGTGCCATCACACGTCTCTCTTCCCTCTATCTTCAGCCTCTCCACTTCACTGGCTCTTTCTCTCAGTTTTCCTTTATTCATTCATTCATTCCATTCAACAAATATCTCCTGAGTTCTCAGTTACTATGCTTGTATTATAAACATGCAGAAGTCTCTCTCATGCTAAAAAAACAAAAAGCAAACAAACCCAACCCTGTCTCCATACACATCACCCTCTACGTGCCCTCCTTCCCCTTGCAGTCCAACCGCTGGAGGAAGAGTCTGCATTCTTTACCTCTCTTTCCCTTCCCATCCTCCTCCCTCAAACCTCAGCAGTCTGGTTTTTATTACTTGTACCACTCATGTAAACTGTTCTCCAAAGGCCACGGATTTCCTCCTAGTTTTCAGAAGCTGTGGTCACTTCTGTCTTCAGCTGCAACATTTGATGCTTTCCCTCAGAGTTTCTCCTTCTTGACTTTCAAGACATTTCCCTCCCCCTCCCTCCCTTTCTCCTCCTCCCCCTCCCCCTTCTTCCTTCTTTTCTCCTTCTTTTTCTCCTCCTCCTTCTCTCTTTCTCATGTGTTTGTGTGTGTTTCTCTCTCTCCTGTTTTACCTTGATTTTTACCCTTGTCATTTACCTGCTCTGCGACCTTGGGTCTCACGGAGCGTCAGATCAGTATGTTTTGCGTCAGGTCAGACCTCACAGTATGTTGTCAGTGGTGGTGTTATGACCCCCTCTCTCCCTGGCCTTCTGCTCATTTCCTTCAGAGGATTCCTGTCACCTCCCCAGGCTTCTGCACAGCCTCTGTTTTTTGTTCTGTGTCTTCCCTCTTGTATCCTCTTCCTTGGTTGCTTCTGCATATCCATGCATCCAAACAGAATGCTCTTAGACATTTCTTCTTTCCTCTAATCTTTTAAGACTCACCTCAAAAATGTAACCTCTTCCAAAGTGGTTTTTTTTTTTTTAAATCTCCTTCAGCCGACCTTTTGCCTCACAGATCCTCAGTTTTCTCATCTGAAAACAGAGATGATGGCATCTCTCAAATGTAATTCACAACACTCTGGAGTCTCACTTGAGATAATAGATGTGAAAAGGCTTTGGAAAATGTAAAACACTTTGTAAATCTTGTATTACTATCACTTCCTGATGACACGAGCATTTATTATCTCCATCACATACTTGTGGGGACAAATTGTACATATACACGAAGTGTCATTAATACCAGATTGAATTCTTTCGTGTGTGAATATTTGGTTTTCTCCAGGAGAAGTCAAAGTTCTTGGAGAGTAAGGGCCATGTTTACATGCCTTAGGGAAAGGAAAGAAACAATTTGGAAGAAAACTTCACTCTTTGCTGTTTAGTATACTTTGTAGCTTTATGCCGGACAGGTACTAATAGATGCTTCAGACTTTTTTTTTTTTTTTTTTTTTTTGCAGGGTTCAATTAAACTAGCAGATTCACATATTTCTAGCTAATTTTTTCTTTTTCACTAAAGATAAATATATTAGGTATTCATTTTTTGACCTTTCTATTGCATGTCTCTTCTTGTAAAAATGAAGGCTTCAAGGGGTAGGGATTTGATCTTTTGCTCTGTTGCATTCTTAGCACCTTTCACATGGGAGGTGCTTAATAAGCATTTGTTGAATGCATGAATGAATGAACCCCGATCGTGATGAGAAAGTTTAATTCTAGCCTTTATCTCTGGCTTGAGGACTAGAGAATGGCCCTTGTCTCACCAATACTATGGAATTAGGGCTCAGGCTGCAGGATGGCTGTCCCTCAGTGCCCTCAAGACTCTTTTTTTTTTCTTTCTGCTTTTGGGACTGTGCTTTGAATAACGGAGGATGCTGACAGCCTGCTCTCTCAGTAAGTTGGGGGAATCAAGGGAGTATTAAAACCAGCTCTACTTGGTATAATTCAAGTAAAAGTAGTCACATAGTAATATTAATACCTAAACAAGATTGAACACTTACCTAAATGCTTTGCTGGACTAATTCTTTTAGGTCTCTCCAAAATCTTATAAGCCAGATGTTATTATGTCCCTACTTTACAGATAGGAAAATGGAGGCACAGAGAGTTAAAATAAATGATCCAAGATCACAGAGCAACTTAATAGTAGAGATATGATTGAAACCCAGAAGTCAGGTTTTGGAGATGATTCCCTTATCCACTGTGTTGACCTGGCTCTCTGATTAAATAGAGATCATTAAAAAAAAAACAAAACAGTTTTGGTGTACATCTGTGTTTTCCCCCTTTTTTCTAGAGCAGAGTAGTTCTCAGTAGCTCTTGTTGTGGCTGAAAGCTGTAAAGGTTCTGGCCTGTTTCTTCCCTTCAGGGAAGTCACTTAGTTATGCACAGCCTACATTTTCTATTTGACTACAACTTGTTAGGAGTTCATTATTTATAGTGCTTGCCAAAGCTGATGAGGTGGTCGACTCACTCTGGTTTTGTAGACAAAGAATGACCTGTCGAAATCCACTAAAATGAAAATTTTATGAGACTCTCAGATTCGAGGCTGACCTGAATTTTAGGCTTCATGGATTTGATGTTGTCTAACAGTTACGAGTTACATTTTGATGTCCAAGTTACCATACACCACACAAGGAAAACAAGTGCTCAATTTATGAGGAGGAATATTAATTTTTTCTGTTCATTTTATTTCTGTCCTTTTTACACAGGACAGCTTGTCCATCAAACCAAGTTATTTGCATTCAAGGGATGGTGCTAAAAATACAAGATCAACTTTATGGCAGTAATTAATTGAATAAATACATTTGCGAGTCCTATGGCCTTAGTCCCCTTTACCTAAGTGTTTGTGAAAAGCATGAGGGGATGGGAGATATTAGGGACCCCTCCTCTTTTCTTCCCTCAGACTTGGTATCCAAGATTATTTGTTATAATGAAAACATTGAATCCCAGATTAGTCTTTTTTTTTTTTTTTCATGAAAGCTCATTTGGACATTCCAGGATGCCTTGTGGGGGTGGCCTTTTGAAAAAATGTAGTATATTGAAGAGGCTGGCAAATACTAGGCATGCAGATTAAATGTTAAATCCATAAACCTGTGAGTGCACGACGTGGTCCTGAAAGGGGTGGTGCCGAGGAAAGCCCGATGCATTCTGTGTACAGCTGGGTGAGGGAGTGCAGCCCCGTGGGCAGGAAGGAAAGGCATTGGCGGATCAAACCTCAGATGCGCCAGAGCAAACCAGAGAGGTTTTGGAAAGAATCCCTGTCAGAGTCTGGCATTGGGGAAGAAAATGGATATTTTTGGACTAGGCTCAAAGTGAGCCAACAGGCGCTGGCTCTAAGCTCAACCAGGAGAGGCTCTGTTCCTTTAGAGGGAGGCCAGGTGGGAGCCAAAAAGAAATAGCTTATCATGAATCCAGATGGTAGCAATAGTGTGGACCAGCCAGAAGGTCAGGAATGGCAAAGAAAAGGACTCGATGATGGAAGTCATGAGTATCTAGGAGATAATAAGGAGTAGCTCCTACAGGCTGAAGGAGTATCTGGGAGAAAGATGCTCATCATTCAACGTTTATCCATACCTACTGCGTACCAGGCACCACTGTAGACGCTGGAGATAAAGTAGGGAACAAAACACAAGAAAATCCCTACATTTGTGAAGCTTACATTCTTTTCTTTCAGCTTTATGGAGGTATAATTGGTAATAATAGTGTCGGTATTTAAACTGTACAAAGTGGTGACTTGACATATGTATACACTGTGAAAGGATTTCTACCGTCTAGTTAATGAATGCATCCATCACATTTCATTTTTTTTTGTGAGAACATTTAAATTCTACTCTCTTAGCGAATTTCAGTTATATAACACAGTGTTATCACCTGTAGTCACCATGCTTTACATTAGCTTCTCAGACCTTATTCATCTTAAAATTGAGAGTTTGTAGCCTTTCACTGACCACTCCCCATTACCTTTACCCCTCAACCCCTGGGAACCTCACTTCCACCTCTGTTTCTGAGAGTTTGATTTTTTTCTTAGATTCCACATACAAGTGAAATAATATGGTATATGTCTTTCTCTAGCTTCTTTCATTTGGCATGATGTCCTCAGTGTTCCCATCCATGTTGTTGCAAACAGCAGAATTTCCTTCTTTCTCATGGCTAACTAATATTCCATTGTATATATATATATATATATATATATATGTGTGTGTGTGTGTGTGTGTGTGTATGTGTCTCTCTCTCTCTCTCTATATATATATATATATATGTTACATCTTCTTTACCCATTATCCATTTATCTTTTGATGGACACTTAGGTTGTTTGCATATTTTAGCTATTGTTAATAATCCTGCAATAATCGTGGGAATGTAGATATCTCTTTGATCTCCTGTTTTCATTTCCTTTGGATATGTACCCAGAAGTGGAATTGCAGGATCATATGGTAGTTCTATTTTTAATATTTTGAAGAACCTCTATACAGTTTTCCACAGTGGTTGCACCAATTTACATTCCCACCAACAGTGAACAAGGGTTTTCTTTTCTCCACATCCTTGTCAACACTTGTTATTTGTTTTCTTTTTGATAATAGCCATTCTGACAGGTGTGAGGTGATATTTCATTGTGGTTTTGATTTGCATTTCCCTGATGATTAGTGATATTGAGAATCTTTTCATGTGTTTGTTAGAAAAATGTCTTCTTTGGGAAAATGTCTACTAAGGTCTTCTGCCCAATTTTTAATCAGGTTGTTTTTTTGATATTGAGTTGTATGAGCTATTTATATATGTTGGATATTAATCCTTTATTGGTCATATCATTTACAAATATTTTCTCTTGTTCAGTGAGTTATCTTTTCATTTTGTTGATGGTGTGCTGTGCAAAAGCTTTTTAAGTCTAATTAGGTCTCATTTGTTAATTTTAATTTTTGCTTTCTTTGCCTTAGGAGATAGAATCAAAGAAAATATTGCTAAGATTTATGTCAAAGAGTGTTTGGTATGTATTTTATTCAAGGAATTTTGTGGTTTCAGGCCTTATGTTCAAGTTTTTAATCCATTTTGAGTTGATTTTTGTGTATGGTGTTAAGACAGTGGTCCATTCTCATTCTTTTGCATGTGAATGTCTAATTTTCCCATTATCATTTATTGAAGAGGTTATCCTTTTCCTAAGCTTACTTTCTTGTTGGGGAAAGTACACAGTAACTGAATAAATAAGTGCATGGTACTGTGCGGTCCATCAGATCATAGTAATTGCTATTGAGAAAAATAAAGCAAGAAATGAGGGATGGGAAATGCTTGGGTGTTGCAGTTTTAAATGCAACGGCCAACTGTATTTAACTGAGGAGGTGACATTTGTGAAGGTTCCTGACAAAGGCTTTGGTGAGTTTCTTTCCTTTGTGAAGGAAATTGAGTAAGTGAACTTGTCCTCAGTGATATAATTTAACTGTGTTTAACATGTGTTGAAATTTTCTGTCTTGTCACCTTGTTATTTTAAAATTTAATTACAGCAGGAAATAAATATGTGAGTGAAGTGAAGGAGAAGATGCCTTTTCTGAAGGAGAAAGGATAGATGTAAAGTGATGTTAGTGACTCCCCTTCTTAATTGCTAGGAGGATGCTGGGCCCAGGGAAATCAAGGGCCACAGGTGTGTAACGGCCTTTGCCATCATGTGACCTCAAGTCTGTAGCAGTTGTTTCTGGCATCATCAGTTGACAGTAGAATAACAGGTTTTATTTTGACAGCAGAAGATTATTGCATGGTTAGGCTTTAACCAACACTCATAAAGTCTTTATGTCTTGGAAGTTTAAACTTAATTCCTCTCACTGTAATACTAAGGCTTCATGCTTGTTTGTCTCCCCCAGCTTTGTAGGAAGCCAACCTCAGAGAGGCAGACGGGATGGCTAGCTCAGCCCGGGAGCACCTGCTTTTTGTGCGGCGTCGAAATCCCCAGATGCGGTACACACTGAGTCCAGAGAACCTCCAGAGCCTCGCCGCCCAGAGCTCCATGTCCGAGAACATGACCCTGCAGCGGGCCAACAGCGACACGGACCTGGTGACTTCTGAGAGCCGCTCCAGCCTGACGGCCAGCATGTACGAGTACACGCTGGGGCAGGCCCAGAACCTCATTATCTTCTGGGACATTAAAGAGGAGGTGGACCCCAGTGACTGGATTGGACTTTATCACATAGGTGAGTCAAGTGAAATACATTTGCTTGTGACTTAGGGCATGCATTTTACTCTGACATTGTACTATTCTGTGTTTTCTCCTGGGAAGAAATTCACACACATAAATTAAAACAGCCAGATCCTGGGAATTTATGCTTCTTTTTTGGGAAAGGGGGAGTCAACAATTATAAACACCTTTGCTGATGTGAATTCTGTGGTTACATCTCTACCTTAATTAAAGGCCAGAACCTGCAGTATTTTCTTTTTAAAACTTCTTGCCCTGATCAATAGCCCCATTTTGGAAAGAGGTGGTTATTAACATTTACTCGTATTTTTAAACCAATGAAACTGATGTCTAGATTTAGATAACTGATATGAAAAAAAAGTTCTGTATTTTCTAAAGGTTGAATTTCATTAAGAACAACTTGCAGTTGGGGAGGTGGAAGGCATAGCTCAGTGGCAGTGTGTGCTTAGCATGCATGAGGTCCTGGGCTCAATCCCCAGAACCTCCATTAAAAAATAAATAAAACTAATTACCTCCCCTCACACAAAAAATAAAAATAAACATAAAATAGTTGGACAAAAAATTTTTAAAAAAGAACAACTTGCAGTCTAAAATGTCTTTTTATTTCAAAATTTCTTGATGTGTCCTAGATCAATTAGGTGAAGAAAGTGTCATACTCTCTAACAAATGTCTTAGGCATAGGTTGCTATTGTTTTAATAAAGGTGTCCCAGCTCTGTTTAGCTAATTTGCATCTGTTATTCATAGGTGAGTGCATGATGAATAGCATATCCCAGAAAATATAATATCTGCTTTAGTTGAGAGCAAAAATCAAAACCTACTAACCAATCATAAAGAAAATCTAAATCAAACCTGATAATAAAATCTAACATTCCCCAAAGTTGGAGAACTTTTGCACTGAATGAAGAGAATTCTTTTAAAAATTTGACATCAAATATTTAATCAAAAAGACATTGTTGCTTTCAATGTAGATTATAAGCCTTTAAAAATAAAAAAAAAAATTTTTAGTGAATAGATTAGGGGAGAAAAAAAGACCTGTTTATGACAATGCTTCTCCACCAGGGTGATTTTGCCCCCTCTGCAGGACACTTGGCAGTGTCTAGAGACATTTTTTGTTGGCACAACTGGGTAGGAGGAATGGGAGACCAGGGATGCTGCTGAACATCCTGTAATGCACTGGGCAGCCTTCACAACAAAGAATTACCTCTCCCGTGTGCCAGCAGTGCCACTCTTGAGAAACCCTCGTGGAGGCAAAGTAATATCCTTGCTGAAATTTTATTAAAATGTTAAGCCCACTGCACTTGATGTTTCTCTGGATGGAGAGTTTTATGTTGACTGAAATAAAGTTGATTTGTATTTACTTATGTAACTATTAATATCTAATCACGCTAGATAGCAAAAAGTGGCAGCAAAAAATTTCAGTACATTTTAATCTTTCTATTTCCTCATGACAAAAAGGGGAGGAAAAGTCTTTAGAATTCAGTATTTTCCCCTGGTGTGTTTAAATATATATGCAAAGTGAGGAAGATCCATAATTTTAAAATTATATTTTTATATCTGATATCTATTATGTTCACAAAGGAATCTTACAGTTTTGATACGACTTTAGAGGTAACTTTGGGTTTTGATGTAATTTCACCCTTTTGGGTTTTGTAAAACTGTTTTCTTTTTGCTTTTCTCATTCTTTTTCCTTTTTTCTTACTTTAGACTTTGCAGTGTTTAATATGAGACTACAAATAGACTGTGTTTTCTTAAATGATTTTTATGTGATATTGGGACGATCAATTTTACTTTCTTACATCGGAGGATTTTTGTCTGTAAGATGATAGAATCTCTTAAGACGGTGACTCCTATAACTTCACACTTTTTTTCCCTACTTTTCTTTCTGTTCCCCCACCCCACTTGTTGTATTTCCCTGTCTATATTTAATTGGAAAAGAACTCAGGAATCCAAAGCCAAGTTTATCTTATTCCCAAATGACCAAAGTCACAAAATCTTGGTATTCTTCTATTTCACTTTCTAGAGTATGTCAGAGTTCTGAATCGAGAATTAACCCCAGGATATAGGTAGGGGAATAGAATTAGAAAATAAATCTTTTGAAAAGTGCTGTTCTTTAGTTTTCATTTCAAGATGTTTCTGTATCTTTCTCATGTATTATCGTCATATTTTTGTTTCCCTATATGTAATGTGTCTTCTTTTTTCTTTTTGGCTGCTTTCAACATTTTTTCTTTATCTTGGTTTTCAGCAGTTTGCCTGTGATTTACTAGGTGTGACTTTATTTATTCTGGTTGGGATTCTTTGAGCTTTATAACTAAGTGTTTTTAATGAAAATTGGAAAATTTTGGTCATTATTTTTTCAGATATTTTTTCTATCTATTTTCACTTTCTTCTTCTTTTCATATATTACATCCTTTCATGTTGTTCTGCATGGCCCTAAGGCTCTGGTTTCTTCAGTTTCTTTGGTATTCAGATTTTCTATTTACCTGTCTTCAAGTTCAATAACTTTTTCTTTTTTAATCTTCACTCTCCTGTCAGTCCAATCCAATGGATTTAAAAATTTCAGTTATTTGACTTTTCATTGATAGAGTTTGCATTTCTCTTTTTATAGTTTTAATTTCTCTTATGAGCATCCCTATATCTTAATTCTATCAGATCATACTTTTATTCAGTTCTTTGAATTGATTTGAATACATCTGCTTTAAATTCTCTGCTAAATCCAATATCTGGGGGGTCATCTAAGTGTCAGTTTTCACTGTCTTTTTTTCTCTTGACCATGAGTCCCATTTTCCCATTTCTTTGTGTATCTAGCAATTTTTGATTTTACACTAGACATTGAGGCGTCTATGTTGTAGAATCCTGAGTTCTGTGGAATGATTTGTATTGTAATGTTAATGTTTATTCTTGTTGGCAGATTTATTCTCTTGAACTTACTAGCTATGATTTAATACTTTGTTAGGATGGATCTGTGGAAAGCCGAGTGTAGTTACCCAGCATTCTAACTTGATGGACTCTGCCTCCAAGTTTGGTCTCCTCTATGGATTTTGTTAGGGCCTGGTTTGGGGCTTTGTTAGAGTAGGTTTACACTGGGCCTTACTCTAGAACATTATACTTATTCCTAAGGAGTGGCATTTCTGATTTTTACCTGGATGCCTGGAATGTTAACCATTCTCTCGGGCTGGGCTCTGACTCCAGTGTTCTCCAGCGCTGCTTGACCTCTTTAACTCCAGTGCACTCTCAGCCATGTAGCATGTGCTCTTTGGAAAGCCTTGGTAGTCTCGCCCTGCACATGTGCAGCCCAGTCCTTAGCCAAAGGCTTTTGGGGTCTCCCCATGTAGACTTTTGGCACTTTTGTATCACCTGTTGTGCAATGTCTGAAAGCCACTGCCTCCTAGTTTCACAGTTGTTTCATTAGGAAGGCAAGCCTGGAACTAATTACCACAATAAGGCCTGAAGCAGAAGTTTCTCTTCTGCTTTTAATTTAGGGTAGGCAGCAAGAGGTTCCAGTTAATTTCCCCACTGAGCCATTTCCGGAGAACTCTGAATAAATAAAAATGATAGTTTGAGTTCCATATGTTGTCTTCTTCTTAGTGTATTTTATAATAGTTTTCCTAGCGTGGAAGAAGTGTGAGTAATTGGCACCCTCAGACCTCTTAAGGGCAAGGATAAACACAGAGACTAGCTCTCGGGAATAAAAATACCACATAGGTAGAGTGAAGTACATGGTGTTTTCAGGCATGCTACTAGTTTTAGCAGGTCTTCCACAATGAGTGGCTTTAAAAGGCAGAGGTCCTAACATCTAGAAGGTTAAGGATGGCCCATTTACATAGTTGCAGAGCTGCAGCTGTGTTTAAAAGAAGGCTTGGCTTATCTGGGACCTCAAAATGAGTGACAGAGACTTGACTTTAAGCAGAGACAGCCATTTCTCTCCTGGGGGTAGGATGGACTGTTCTCACCTCTGGACTAGAGGCAGCCTCACTTCTGTGGGGACTTAGCCATCCCACGTGGTGAGGGAAGGGTGGCAGCACTGTGGTCTTTAAGAGCCATCTCCTGATCCTTTTGTCCTTATGGGGCCAGGGGGTGGGCAGCAAGCCCTTGATCTCAGACTCAGGAAAGTTCTAAACCGCTATGGTCATCCAACTAGTGAGTAGTCTAGGAGTGCACATGTGACCCAGTTTTGGCCAATGGTAAGTAAGGGAAAGACCTTGGGGGAACTTCTTTTTCCAGTGAAAAGCCAGAGCCTCATGAAGAGGGTCTTTAAACAAACCACCCTTTGTCTTGTACTTGGGACTCTGGTGAAAGGATGTGATATCTTAAGTTGTATCCATGCAGCGACTGTAAGTTGTCAGTCAAGAAGATTAAAAGCCAAGGATTACAGAGCAGAAAGAAAGAGCTTGGATTGGCACTCCAGAGTTCCTGCTATGTGTGGAAAAAACTTCAGCTCTGTTTAAGTCATTATTAGTGAGGCTTTCTTATACCAGCAATTATTCCTAACTGAGCCACTGGGGTGGCTATTAAGATGAAAAAGGGAAAAGGTGGGACACAACTGCATCTAAAGGCAGGATGAGGAGTGAGTGGGCTACTTCCCCAGTTACTGCTTCAGGGAGGGTGCTTGGGGCTGCTTTAATACACGGAAAAACTACTTGGTTGTTCTTAAAAGAAGTAGCAAAAATTGGGCATAAAAATTTTGAAAATGGTAACTGTAAGCCATGAGGAAGTTTTCAAAAGTTTAATAGGGTCAATGATATGATGAGACAAATCTTTCAAAATAGTAGTTCGTAATTTGAAAATATGCAAACCAGTTCTCTTGGGCCCTGTTACGTGAACGTAGGTGAGATGATGCATTTGGAGAAGACCTGAAATGAGAGAGGAAATGCAGGGCTAGGATGGGGAGAAGAATTTCAGGCTACAAGTTACGCCATACATTTAAGGCTGTTATGACTAAAGAGGAATATACAGGATAAATTCTCTCCCGGGCTCTGTGAAATAGTTTTGCTGAAATAGGTTTCACAACAATTGCACATATGTTGGGAATAGCTTCAGACTTCTATACCTCTTAGTAGGAAGCAGCCACTCCTCTTCAGCTGTGTCCTGAGAAACTGGACTGTTTCCTAGCAACATCTGGTTTTATTTGTGGAACCGAAAGGTGGTCTCTATAGAAATGAGTCCCAAAGGGGAAGGACTTGGGTGGAACATTGGGCTGGCGAGGTGTGGCTTATTGGCACACTGCATTTTGATCGTGTTTCTCTTGGCTTACATTTTCTTCCTACCTAGATGTGTATTTTGTTTTTGTTTAGCTAATTGTTAATAATGTTTTGCACTTGCCTCCGATGACTTTGGCCACTACTAATCTGGAGGGAAAATCTATCCTTCTGGATCAGAAATGTAAATCTTTCTTTAGGTAGTTTAGGCAATATATAGATCCTATTGGGAATACAAAGAAAAAAAGTTAAAAATGTCAAAATACCATTTGGGGAAACTTTAGGTGTGAACATCATTCTTAAAACAAGTGTTAGTTATATTTTCTTCCTCCAGAAAGTCTCATATACACGCTGAAATTTCCAGAGATGATCACAATGTAGCTATAGCCCTGAATCTCCAAATTACAACAATTAATGCCTTGCAGATCATTTCCAGAAATCACTCAATTTATAATTTATTGTTGGTCTCCAAAATCAGAACCGACCCCTCAGAAAGTTAATAGTGCTGCTCATTGCTTCCTCCTAAGCTCACTAAATAAAAAGAGCCAAATGCTTAATTACCTTGTGCAGAAACTCTCAGGGTACTCAACACAAACAGTTTATCATGAAAAATCAAATGGACACTTTTTACAGAGGAGGCAGAACATACTAAATTTGCTTCAGGCTCACTATCTAATTCCCCTTAGCCTTTAGTCTTGTTCTTATTTTTCTGGCTATTCAAAAGTAGTACAATTCAAGAAGCTTAATTTGCCATTTCTCATCTGTTCAGGTACCTGAACAGAGCTAGGAAAATGCACATTATGAAAACTGAAGTATATACTGGGCTGTATACCTGCGCTCATAGTGCTGGTCTGTGAACTATTCGTTACTGATCTGTGACCCGATAAGAAATTTCTCCAGAATGCAAATCAATGTGATGGTTTCCTTCATTGAGAAAATCTTGTTATTAAAAAAAATCATCTAAACTAAATAATGGGCTTATTGATGTAGGTATTTCATATTCTGGCTCAAGCTTCTTATCTTGTCATGGGCCAGTAACAAATAAATAGTTTACCAGCATTTTCTGGACCATATATTGAGTATACCTCTTAATGTCCATGCATTGATTGTATCTTCACACATTACTGTATGTAAAATAGATAAACAATGAGGACCTACTGTATAGCATAGGGAACTATATTCAATTTCTTGTAATGAACTGTAATGGAAAAGAATCTGAAAAGAAATATATGTGTGTGTGTATGTATGTATGTGTATATATATCTATATATTATATATCTATATATTGGATATCTCTATATCTGTATCTATATCTGAATCGCTTTGCTGTACACCTGAAGCTAGCATTGTGAATCAACTACACTTCAATAGAAAATAAGAATTAAAAAAAAGGTGAATGGCAGAACAACTGTATTTTGATTCTGTGTCTAAAAATAGCATAGTTTATGTATTATGATATTTTTCATATTTCTTTGCTTTCAGGTGGTGCAATAAAGGTGCAGTAGTGAGCCAAGGCATTAGGATCATATATTTTTGAGCTCTAAGATCCCAAAGTTTAAGCTGATGTATAAATACAAAACTAAGGTCCAGAATGGTGATGCCACACACCTAGTTGAGGGCAATCAAGGCTGAGACTTAAGTGTGCTGTATCCCAGTCTTTATTTTTCCCTCTGTAGTGAAAAAAAAAATGTTTTTCAACCTTCAGTTATTTCCTCAGTACTTTCTTGATTTTTGCACTATTGGAATATCACTTATGCTGCTAATATTTTTCTTTAAACCATCTAGTTAAAAGAAAACAAACTGGTTCTCTACCCTGACCTTGTTCTAAGCTGTGGGGTCTGGGAAATTACTATGTTATTTTTTTTCTAACACACATTAAGTGTTAATAAATAACTGTCTGTGGACCACCCAAGACTGTCCCATGCAGCACACTTAGAAATTCTGAGGTGACCAGTGGTTAAGAGCACGGGGTCTGTAGGCAGACAGACTAGTAAATTCAAGTCTACTTACTAGCTTGGAAGAATTTTGTAATCTTTTAAACCTTAGTTTCTTCATCTTTAAAAGGAAGAGATTAAGAAGAGTACCAGTATCATGAGAATTGAATGAGATAATGCATATAATGTTCTCAGCAAGGTGCCTGGGCTCACTGAAAGGTTCTGTTGGTTGTAAACTATTATCATTACGCTGGCTACTGTTAATAATAATGAAATCATTTTCTTGGTAGTCTAAAGTGGCAGCACAGATTTACCCACCCTGTGAATCCATAAGAAGGGATTTCCAGATTAAAGTGACATACTGGGCCACTTCTCCTCACAGAAAACAAAATCCATTCCTTTGAAACTGAGCTCTAGGAGTTATACAAAGCACTTAAAACATGAAAGCTAAATAGTGCAGTATTTTGAGTATTATGTAGTTTCTAAACTAAAATGCTTTCCAAGGTGATGGGCAAACTGCCATTTAATCTGAAATTCAATCAAATGGAACAAAGAATTTATGTGTTAGGTATTTTGTTTCTAGAATAGCTATTAAATACAGTTAAGAGTGTTTGTTCTTAAGCTTTTTTATTTTATTTTTTTGGATTTTTACGTGGTTATTGACAAAGAAGTGTTGTTTTAGGTCATGTCTTTAAATTTTAAAAAATGCTCTTAGAAAATAGTAACTTTGGAAATGAAATTACTTTTTGGAACAACTTAACTCTAAATTACTTTTTGTTACCTAGTTGTATTAGGATAGGTCAGATTATGTTACAATAATTAACTCCCCTGAATCCTCAGTGGCTTAACAGACAAAAGATGATTTATTGCTAATTCTGTGTGTCTAACATGGGTTGGCAGGAGGCTTGCTTTGTGCTGCCATTTAGGGATTCAGGCTCACCACCTCTTGATTTTTTGCCCTACTGGATTATTAAAGGCTCAACCGTCTTCACATTACACTGTGTGGAACATAAGGCCTCTTTGGGCAGGTGTTAAGGGAAGAGAGAGCTGGACACTCTTAACAACAGATCTAAAATGCTTTGCCTCAAAGCGTCACATTTCATTTCTGCTCAGAGCCCTTCATTCAGCACTAGTCCCATGATCTGCCTAACTACAAGGGGACTGGGAAATGGGGAGAAACCCTTGGGGATTTAGTGAGTGGTCAGTGTCTCTGCCAATAGTAGGTACTACAATGTGTCTGGATCTTTGGTCTGTTGCAAAGTCTAAGACATTCTTGTATGGTCACTGCAAGAATAGATGCTGGAGGTTAGAAAGGGCCATACTTTGGGACTCAGTGAAGGAACACATCTAGGGCAGGACCAAGGATAGTACCTAACATTACGGATATACAATAGTTGTGGAATCTGAATTCACAGTGTTGCATTGGCATCTCAGATGATCATGGATCTTCCTTCTAATATGCATGTTGAAGATGTGGTTCACAGAGAAGTCTATGTGTCAGAATGGTAAGGGAACACTTCCCTGAACATGAGGTAGGTTTAAAAAAATTGTATAGCTCAGTGTACTGAAGAAACTATAGTATATTTTATCCCCTAACACACAGGTTGAAAGCAATCCTTGAAACAGGTATTCTTCTGTCCATATAGTGACATGGTTTTATTTTCTATCCAGTTATTCTCTGAACATTACCTAAGTTTTTAAAATTGAAGTATAGTTGATTTACAATATTTCAGGTGTACAGCAAAGTGATTCAGTTATACATATCTATATCTATTCTTTTTCATATTCTTTTCCATTATAGGTTATTATAAGATATTGAATATAGTCCCCTGTGCTATACTCTAGGTTCTTATTTATCTGTTTTATATATGGTAGTGTGTATATGTTAATCCCAAATTTCTAATTTATTCCCTTCTTTGGTAACCATAAATTTGTTTTCTATGTGAGTCTATTTCTGTTTCATGAATAAGTTGGTTTGTATCATTTTTAAAGATTACACATATAAGTGATATCATATGATATTTGTCTTTCTCTGTTTGACTTATTTCACTTGGCATAATACCCTCCAAGTCCATCCATGTTGTTGCAGATGGCAAAATTTAATTCTTTTTATGACTGAGTGGTGTTCCATTGTACTTACACACCACATCTTCTTTATCCATTCATATGTTGATGGACACTTAGGTTCCTTTTGTGTCTTGACAATTGTAAATAATGCTGCTATGAACATTGGGGTGCATAACCTTTTCAAATTAGTGCTTTTGTTTTTTCAGATATATACCCAGGAATGGAATTGCTGGATCATATGGTAGTTCTACTTTTTAGTCTTTTGAGAACCCTCCATACTATTTTCCACTGTGCCTGCACCAATTTACATTCCCACCAATAGTGTACAAGGGTTCCCTTTTCCTCCAGATCCTCGTCAGCAGTTTTTATTTGTGTTTTTTTTTTTGATGATAGCCATTCTGACAGGTGTGAGGTGATATCTCATTGTAGTTTTGCTTTGCATTTCCCTGATAATTATTGATGTTGAGTATCTTTTCATGTGCTTGTTGGCCATCTATGCAGTTTTCTGTTAATGATTTTATTCAACAGACTCATTTTTGGTATTTGTTCATTCGTTTGTTCATTCAACAATATTAGGAGTATACTATGTACAAGGTATCTGAAAGATTTTAAAAAATATTATCTATATTTAAGATAATAGTTAAAGCCCTGTCATTCTAGGTCCCCCCCCAATTATTATACAGTATCTTAGCCTTTACATTCCTGTTTCTTTACTCATGAACTCTATCTTTAATATGAAAAGCATGGTATGTTTACACTGAAGTAAATTTATTCCTTGAACTCAGTGTGGTTACTGCTTAATACACTCACTTTTTTGGCCTTTCTTGGTCTCCTGTTTCCAAAAATATGTATCTGCCCCTCTAAACAATCATGGATGTTTTTCCAAAAGCTGTGACTTTGACGTGAAGAATATCTGTAGTGTTTTTGACGTCCTGAAGTGGGTACCTATATATTCACTCTGTAACGTATGAACAAGTGCTGTTGTGAGAATTGATTGATCAGGGAATGACCATCCTTTTATTCTACAAAAGTAAGAACTATTTTCTTAGACTAGAGTGATAGCACTAAGCTGTAATATAGAAGCTAATATGTTACAGAAAGACTAACCTAAAAAAAAAACTTGAAATTTCCAACTAAGAATTTACATTAACTAATAGGATTCTGAGTATTTAGTATATATCTTTTAAAGCATCCAAACAGATAGGTTTTTTTCTTTAAGTGTAAGTCTGTGGCATATTTTTGATATGATAAAACATTCCGTGTGAAAAGGAAAGACTGAAGAATCCAGTGGTCATCTGGAGGAGGTTAAATTCTTAGTTTTGGGCTGTGTTTCAGCCATTTTTACTCAGTTTGCTATAGCTGCCAAAATTGGTCACTTCCGAGCCATTTCAAAAGGATGAACAAGGTGAACTGTGCTATGCACATGACCCACTGAAACTGCTGATTTGATCAAGGTTACAGTTCAGCATAAGTCAGGTAACTTAGAATTTTCTGGTCCGTCATGTGATTCATTTGCCTGAATAGAGTGCTATGAAACTAATAGAACTTCTTTTAGAAATTGCTGTTACTGCGTATTAGGCTTTCTAACTATGGCGGTATCGCGAAGATAAGCAGCAGCATTATTGTCCTCACGTGATGTGATGCTATTGACCGAACCTCTGGAATTCCTTGTTTTATGTAAGTTTCACTCAAATGTCAGGAAGCCATGTTACTTATTTAAGGAAATCAAGTGCCGGTAGTGAATTACTGTGTTTTTTGTCATTTGGAATCCTTACATATACTATTCATCTGCTGAAGTTTATTTTGAAACTTATAGGCATAGAAGTTTTAGATTTAGAAAGGAAATTAGTGATCATTTACTTCCTTCACTCAAGACCCAGATGAATTGAGTAACGTACCCACGGTCACTCAGTAAAATACTCGGAGAAAATACAGTGTCTCTAGGAATCTCCTCCACAGTGGAGTTGCTTTTTAAAAAGCTAATTGCTGAAGTCAATTCCTGCAGGTGATTTTTGAATAATGTAGTCAGAATTATCCTTGAAAAACCCTGTAGGAAGGCAGCACGACTTAACAATAAGTTGAACACAGCCAGTTTTTCTTCCAGTATTGGAACAGACTTCTGTCTTAGACTGAGTGCCAGAGAAGAAGTTGGCTTGTGTTTGGGGGCTGTTTTTGTGTCAAAAAAACCTATCGTTTCAACCCAAAATTCCACTCAGCCTGGTGGGATACTTGGAAAAGCTGCATGGTTCATGCTCCCCCTCGGGTGTGTGCTCAGGGTCTGGAATGGTTCCTGTGCTGGCAGGATTGTTCTGTTTCTGTCTCCCCGCTTGTCCCCGGTAAGTGTATGTGGTTACACTGGACTGTGTCAGATGGGCATTTGCTGCGCCTCCTCTGAACATCGATTCATCTTTGAAGGTTCCATAGACTATAATGAGTTAATTTCTTTTGTGGAGGCTCACAGAGATTTATTTTATAAATTATGTTTTTACTAGTTTTTATAGCACTGTCTAAGATACACCCGCCCCACCTCCCCAACCCAGTCCTTTCTGTCTCTTCGTCTGAGCAATACTTCAGTGAAAGAGTTTCTTCTTTTGAACCAGCACAGTTTTTCAGGTGACTTAGAGACATGGAAATATTTATTGCTCTGTTGTTTCTTATGCTGCTTTTTCAGTAGAGAACCCCATTCCTTGAGGTTTTAAATCCACAGGGCTGTGTGTGTGCAAGCTCTGGGCATAAGAAAGACTGAGATGATCCAACATGACTGTTTGGATCATATTAAATTCCTTTGCCATAAAATTTCAAACTGATTCATCTTCCCTAAACTGGAACTGATGTCGTTTATTGTTTTCTAAAGGCAGACGTGACCAACACCCTGAATGTCCGTGACCTGAAATACTTAAGCAAAATTTCTTCAGTATCTCTACTAAGAAAAGGATGGGAAGAAGTAAAATGACGTATATGAAGAATACTTGCTTTACGAGGTTACAGTCGAGTCCCTGTCCCCCTACTATTTGCCAAAACTGTGCGCTTGTACGTCTTAAAAGCCAGACACCAGGCCTGTGGTTGGCCCTCACCCCCCCCGCCCCACCTCACATGCTGTTCACTGCCCCCAGTTTCCCAAGGCTGTTTCTTCATTGGCGGTGACACTGTCCCAGCTCCCCCAGTTTTCTGGCCACTCATTCTTTTCCTCTTTACTAAACTCCCCCCCTTTTTTCTTATCCACTAAATATTGTTCAGGTTTTTTTTTATGAATTCTCTTCTTGTTAATACTTATCTCTTTGAATCATTTCACTCACTCCCAGTCTAAGCAGAAAGCTGCATTTCTAACGAGGGTGACTGGAACCATCTCTTCCTGGCCTCTGAGAACCAATTCTGCACACCTCTTCCCAGTTCCTCACCTTGGGAGCACAAGGGCAGCTGTGATGAGAGCATTTACACCAGAGAAAGGGGCAAACAGTACCAGTCAGGGCTTCCCCCCACTCACCCAAAGCCAGTTTACCAGCACATCACTAACTAGGCCCAACTTCTGTCCCAAGATCATTTCCCTTTCAGCATCCTTCCTACTCATTCCTTAGACTCAGCTTGTTCGAAACAAATTGACTGATAGGCCACATCAATTCTTCTTGGTTTTCCTATTTTTGTTAGTGGAAACAGTCTTTTTGATAACCTTTCCAAGGTGTTGAGACCTACTCCCCCGCCGCCCCCCCCCCAACTCCCAACCTGCACATGGATTCTGCTACTAGTGACGTAAGTTTTAAGTTAGCCGTGCTTCCTGGCACTGTCAGCTCTTGATTCTCATTTTGTTTAGGTGTTCATCATTAGCTACGTAAGTTGTCTCCTCTGTCTAATATGCTCTAGTCCCATCCATCTTCCACATTACTGCTAAACATTTAATAAATGTAAGTTTATTTTTGCCAGGCGTTAAGCTGAATGTTTTCTTATCTTACCTCATTTCATTCTTAAAATGACCTTATGGAGTGATGTGTCAGTTAGGGTTTGGCAGTAACTAAAAAGAACCAGACAGACCTAGTCCTTCCCTGGACCGGTGACTGGCGGGGAGAATGGCATGTGCGAGTTGTCCTCCAAGCTAGCCAGGTCCCGCCTGGAGGTGGGGGCGGGATGGTGTTAGACAGGCTGTGAGTGGGGAGAGAGGTGGCTGCTGTGCAGCACAACAAATGTCTAAGTTAGGCAGTTATCAGTGTCCTCATTTTATAGCCAAAGTACTAGACCAAGAAGTTATTAACTTTTTCAAGGTGTTTGCAATTAGGATAAGGAGGAGTTGAAATTTTCCTGACTTTGTAGCTTATACCCTGTCTATTATTCTTTGTTATAAACCTCCCAACTTCTGTAGAGGCTACAGATCCAGTGTTTAGGCTAAGAAGTTGTGTAGACCTGTGTTTCAATCTCTGCTTTGCCACTTGCTTGCTTCCTGTGTGATGCTGGCAAGTTACTTACCCTCTCTGATAACAGTATCAATCTCACAGGAAATAGCAAAATCCCCAGGAGGATTTTCCTGCATGCATATAAAGTTCTGGGCACAGGATTTGGTTCAATAACAGTCTAAGAAGTGTCGATGATGATCGTGATGATGGTGCTGGTGATGATAATTAAACCGCATGTCTGAGCCAGGCAAAGGGCATATTTTTCTGTTTCCGTTTGCTGTACTGCCAAGTATAGCCCATTACTTTTGTTTAAAGTATTTGTTGAGTTAAAAAATAAAACTGAATGCTACATGTAGGAAATGTGATGATGGCAATTGTACTTGAGTTGATGAATAGCATCATTAGTGTGGAAGGATGATAACATGGAAATCTTCTGGATCGGTGTTAACCTCCGCCCCGGAGTGAAAGATGACAGCCGCATCCACATTCCGAAGTGAGATGCTTGGCCACCCAAGCAGCGCTTGGGAAGGAGGTGGTCCAGAGTCATTCTTGTGGCCCTTACCTGGGCACCCAGGTGCTCAGAGTTGTTGATTTGATGGAGGACTTCTTTGGCGGCACTGTCAGTGCTCTGGGGAGCCTGTTCTCTCTGTCAAACACATACTCATTGGAGAGAAGTTAGGTGCTTCCCTCCACCTCAAATCAAGTGAGAGAGAGGTCCGGGGAACTACTCTGAGAGCTTCACAAGTGTCCTCTGCAGAGTGAGGGACACAGCAGACTGGTGTCTGACCTCTTCTGAGGGCTCTCAAGGTGAGAAGCTGTGGCTGGACCTCAGGGTGAGGAGGGCTTGCTGACAGTGGCCTGTACTGCCTGAGTTGTTGGGACAAGAACGCAAGTTTCTAGTCGACCAAGGGCATGCTCTGCCCAGAGCAGAGCTGGTGTGGGGTGATTGTCACACCTGCTCAAAGGACTGCCTGGAGGAGCTGCTGTCACTGAGGGGCCACCCAGAGGGACGGGACAGAAGACCTTGGCACAAAGAGGCCAAATGTGCTCCTAGAGTCCAGCGCCTGAGAGGTGGAAGTTTGCAAGTGACTGCATCAGGGATATTGCAAGTGAGAATCCCCAGAAATGGGGTATCTCTCCAGAACCCAGGAAGGTCCCCTTGAGAGAGAGATACTCCAAGCTCACAGTGTGCTGGCATCAGATGGTGGCCATGCCAGCTCAGTCAGAACTTCTTTGCCTCCTAACCCTCCCCACTTTCCTCCCCACTGTTACCCTGAGAGAGTCAGAAACGGTGGGAAGTAATCTACATGGTGGAATCCAGCCCCGTCTCCCTTTCTCTCTGATGGCTTTCTGTCTGAAGCAGGCCTAAGCTAAGAAGAGATTTTATTGTAACTGAGGCTTGAAGTTTTGCCTCTGACACAGGACTAGACATTTTCTTTGCAGAAGTGAACATTTTTGTGACTTGATGGAACCAGAGGGCTTTTCATCATCTCAGAATGACCAGAAAAGTAGAGGGGCCTGCACTCATTCCATCCAACAGTGGGCGAAGAACTGGTCCCCTAGAGCAGATGAGAACAAGCAGCACGTAGAAGAATAGACTTAAGTTGTACTAGTGAGTCCTGCTTGCTCAGTGTAATAGATCACTAAGCACCCAATTATAAGACTGATATTGAAAAATATGAGGTTAACCATCGTCTTTGGAATTTGAAGTGGAGGAGAGATTGTTAAGGTTTGTTTGGCTTGATTTTCAAGTCACAAATTGAGATATGACAAGAATGGAGGTTACAGGGATGTTACAGGCATGGTTTGAGTCATAGACTCAGAGGTGAAACTGAGCTGATGGGACCAGGCAAAATGGGATAGAAAACGGTACTGTGTTGGGGAAAATGCCTTTCTCTGATGTTTGCTTCTAAGTCAAGCTGACTGACAGCTGTGCTCCGGTCCCCTGGAGAGAACCACTTTTGAAGAAATATGCATGTGGCATCAGTCTCTGAACTATTTATGGCAAAGCAAAGCATTTCACTGAAAGGCAGCAAAAGAAGAGAAAATCAGGGGACTGTATTCTCGGTGCTTTTTGACGACACTGGTGGGATACAGCTGGGTGCGGAGGTGAAGGGCAGAGCAGTGTTCATTGCCAACAAAAACAGACAGAAAGCTGAGGTGGATCTGCCTCAGTTCTTGAAGCGTGAAGTGTAGGGTGATTGAAATGAGGCCACCTGTCTCTCTGAACGGCCTTGGTGTTTCTGTAGAGACCAGCATGGACTGACAGGCTAAGAAGAGTGAGGGACGGTGTGGGTGGTCTGTGTTGCAGTGGTAAACCTCAGGGGATAAAGGGAGAGCTCCAAATTCGAGAGTGAAAAGGAAGGCAGAATTAAAGTTTTAAGATTTCGGTCTTCCCTCCAGTTTGTCCATGATACTATGTCTACCATGCTTTTGTATTCAGAGAGTTCTTTCTGGAACATTCCATATAAATTGTCATTGCAGCTGCCCACCTTTATTAACTATGCCATATGATGGTGGAAACTAGATGAGGAAACTCAGCAGCTTGTGTTGTTTACCCAAGGTTAGATAGATGGTAGCGACATTTGATCAAGGTTGTCTTAAAATTTCCGAATCCTAAGAGCTCTCTCCAGTGTACTAGCCTTTATTGCTGTGTTAACAAAGCGGGGTGAGGTTGCCTTCTATTTTTGGCAAGGATACAGTTTCCCATTAATGGACTAAGAAAAGCTTGTTTAAATAAAAAGAACAGAAATTAAAGAGCATCAAGTAGATAGCATTACTGAGATGTGGCAGTAATTGTGAAGGGGGCCTGTGCACATGTGATGTTTAGGAACCACGAGCCTGAAGACTTTTGCCCAAAACGCAGAGCTCATAATTTGATTATATCTTTCGAATGTCATTCTTGACTTGTCTCATGTGGCTCAGTCCCAACTTCACAATTAGATTATGAACTCTGTGGACAGGGACTGTGTCTTATATAGCACAGATATGGTGGGTTGAGTTATGTCCCTCTACAGTTTATATGTTGTGGTCCTAACTGTAGTGCTTCAGAATGTGACCTTATTTAGAGATGGGATCTTTAGAGAGGAAATAAGTTAAAAATTCAGTCATTAGGATGGCCCTTAATCTAATCTGACCGTTGTCCTTGTGAGAAGGGGGAGTTTGGATAGAGACATGCCCTTCATGCAGAATGCCATACAAACGTAAAGACGACCACCGACGAGCCAAGGAGAGAGGCTGGAGCAGGCCCTTCCCTCAGTGCTTGGTAGGGAATCATTCTGTCAACACTTTGATTTCAGACTTCTAGCCTCTGGAACTGTGAGACAATAAATTTCTGTTAAAAAAAATCCATTCGTAGTACTTTGCTAGAGCAGCCCTGTGAATCTGATATGATAGGTATTTGCTTAAATATTGGGAATGTAGCTAAATAAGAATTCTTAAACTGAATAACATGATCTTCTTCCAGTGCCATTCTGATCAAACTCATGAGTTTCAAATTAAAAAATTAAAAATGCCTCGTCAGGAGCTTTAGGGCCTCCTCAGGCTGCCCCCACCCCTTACCTCAACAGTGTCGTGTCCCCCCCCCCCCCCGCCCAGCCCAGCATCACCATATTCTGGGCTTAGGCTCCCTCTGGTGCATCTCCTTTTAAGGACAGTGTCCTAGATGTTTGGACTTTGCCACCCTGTATCTTTAAAGTGGGGTTGCTTTTTTTTAAACTTCCATTGCTTTGTGGTTTTTTTGGTTTTTTTTTTAACTTCTGGCCAGAAAAAAATTGTTATCTTTTGAAGTGGTTGCACCCACTGAAAGAGAGTGCTATTTGAATTCACCGCAGAGCCTGCCCTTTATTCAGAGCTGCTGCGGCCTCCAGCCGGGCTGCTGCCCTGTGTGGCGTTTGAAGCCCCAGACCCTGTATTCATCTGGGCGGGCTCCTGTCGTCACGGCTCTCAGCACCCTGCATCCTTACCATTGGTGGATGTGGGCCTTCCGCTGTATTCTGGAAATTTGCAGGCTGGCCGTGTTGTAATCATGTTTGGATTCCCAGTTTCCTAGTACCTAATTCACATTCAATACGAAGTTGTTGAATCAATGAGTATTTTAAAAGGAAAACTGAGATTCAGGGTCCTATAGGTTGTGTTTCAACTTGACATGCAATTGAATTCAGTGATATGTTGTACCTGAAATGTGTTTCTGGTCTTCAGGTTTGGAATAGTGTTGATGTCAAGAATGCTTTTAGTCCTGACCTGGATTCCCAAGATTTCGTGGCTGCTATGTTCCTAGGGACCTTTAGGAATTGTTTTCAATTGTTGAAGTACTCATCTGGACCTAAACACAACAGATGGACCTAAATAACTCCCTACTTTTTTCATAATCTCTTAAAGATCTATTTCTGTGAGTTAGATTGGATATATAACCATCATTTTCTAGAATCCATCTTAAGTTTAAACCACTCTGTCTATTTTTAAGTTCTGCTCTCTGTGCCTGAATGTTTGAAAAAAAGCTGGCTGTCAGCACACCGACAAATTGGTCCTCCTGGGTGATATTGTTTCTTCTCACTTTTAGGATGCTGTCCAAATGTACTGTTGCTGTTTACCAATTAAATATTTCCCCCTAAATGTGTTATATGCATTTTCGTTTTGAAGAGCAAGATGATGGAATGATGATGCTATTTGCAAATCCTCGCATCCAGAAGTGAGATCACTCAGAAGAGCAGCAAGAGTATTTACATCTTTTCACGATCAGATCGTGCACGGTTACACTGCCGTCCTGTACTGTGGGGTAAAGCTGCGCTGGCTTGTCGGGAGAGAGCAGCTAATTTGAGGAGTCCTTTGCTGCTCTGGGAGAAACAATTAACTAAATGTGATTTGTTGCACATAGACCAACCTCAGGTTGATGAACCCCAAACTCTACCAAACCAGGGAGTTCACTTTAGCAGATTTTTCACGGTTCTTGTGCCAGATTTTGTGGGTAATACACAGTCTCTACCTTTAAGGAGCTCACTGTATAGTGGGCTCAGGGTGGTGGCTGAGGTTCGAGGCAGAAACTCTGCTGTTAGGGCGTGTGCTTCTTCTACGTCTTACTCCGGCAGCTGCACCTTTTGTTCCTGCCCTCATGCCTAGAAGGCTCCGTGTCGAACTTCACCACTGCAACAGCACGGAAGTAGCACATGCTTGCCAAAATGGCCAGGAATCCTCTGTGAACCTTTAGCTAAATCTAAAGGAAACCCCTGGAATTAGCTGGAGGCTTTCTGGAACATTTTTGTGATTCAACTCGGTAATTAAGAGATCCCGGGCGTTTCAGAATTCTGGGCAGGTCTGAGCGTGGTTGGTTGGCCAAATGCATGAGACTGAAGTAGTGCCGGACGCTGCTCTCACAAATGGGGGGAAGATGGATCAAAATTTGGTTCAACCCAATGTTTGTTTGATGGAGTATTTCCTGTAAGAAGACCTCAGGAGTTGGGGTGGGTATGACCTAGACAGAGAACCATAAAATCCTAACTTTTAGGTTCTAAAGCAATCTTTGTTTGGCTTCTCTTACATTTGAGTCAACAAAACAGAGGCTCATAGACTTACTGCAGTTTTCACGGCCAATTAGTGGGAATATAGGACTAGGATTCAGATCTTCTCTTTGTTCTCTGTTGGTCTTGCATTGTCGGTTTTGCCCAGAGTCTTTCTAGCCAAGCACTTTGTTCAGTGGCTCTCTCTTTAAAAAATACCTTCTGATTTGTAGTGTTTATAGATTTCCATCATATGAAGAATTCCACCATGGCCCATTTCAAGGCATCTAACAACCAGCTTTACAAATTTCAGAGACTGCTAACAGCTGACTCCAACACACCACTGATTGTGTTCTTCTGTCTTCTTTTTGGCATCATTGGTGGCATATCAGTGACCAATGCCTTGTGAGACAGGTAGGCCCCTTGAGATGATGGGAGATGAGGCAGTGAGTCTAAGAGAAAGGCCTGCTTCATTGATTAGCTTAGTCAAAACGAGCCTGGCATTCCTTGGATTTTAATCTCTTTGTAAGACTTTGTAGTCTTCTTGAATTAACATATGATAATAAATACTGGATGCTAAGAGGGGCTGTTTCTTCAGGTTCTACAGCATTTTGAAACAGTCATGTTGTGGGACTTCGAGTTTGTTATTCATAAAGATTCTGCTTCTTGAGAGAAAGTCCTGTGAAGAATGCAGAGCATTTCCGTCCGTCTAGTCATTGACTTATTTATTTATATTTGAACATTACCACTGCACCCAAACCTAATTATGGCACTCCTCCATCTAGCTATTTTGAGTTTAGGGACTGGGAGGTGGATAAGATACTGGGGGCAATGTCATTATAATCAGGACTGCTTACAGAATGACAGATTCCAGAGCCGGAAGGACCCTGAAGATAAACATCATTCATATACTGTAGATGAGGAAATGGAGAGACTGATGGAAGCCTGCCCATAAATAACCGCATAGCTGCTGGGAGTCATTGTTTAGGACCATAACCTGTGATTCTTGATACCCCATTCAGTCAGTGTTCTATTTCCCCATTATGACTTTGTTTTTTCCTGATATTCAGAGCATAGAAAAAATATAGCTTATATTCACAAGCCTCTGACTTCAGGTTGAATGAATTGTAGATTTTCTGTGTGCTCTTTGTCCACATTAAGAGGTGGAAAGTGATTTGGAGGACTGCCTAGGACTCATTTAACCTCCTGCAACTTGTGGCGCATAAGTTGTCACTGAAAGGACTTAAAAGGTGCTGGATGATGTGAAACTTGAGGCTTTTCAGAAGCATCATTAAAGGGCTTTTATGTATTCAGAGTGAAATCTTCAGTATTGAGATAGAGAATTACCCATCTATTTTGCATTGAGAGGAAGACTTAGCTCTGATGTCAGTTTTCAGCTAAATTCGACAAGCATTTGAATACTTACAATGTGCCAGGCGGTGTGTGAGGCACTGGGAATACACAGATGAATAAAGCATCAACTTTGTTTTGTAGGAACATACAGCCTGTTGCAGAACAGACATGTGAACAAATAACTTTAGTATAATCTTCAGTGCAGCACACACATAGAGCACATGACAGCAGAAGGGTCCAGTTCAATATATGTTTTCATTTGTTAACTCAGGCTTAGTAGGAAGAGCACTGAGCAAGAAGTCTAGCAATTAGGTTTTAGTCCCAGCACTGCACTGCCTGACTGTGTGACTTGATATAAATCACTTAACATCTTCTGTGTGTTGGGGAAAGGAACAGTCATGGTGAACTTATAAAAGGCCATTGGGAGGATTAAAAAAATGTCTATGAAAGGGTTTTAAGTATTGTCTGCCACATAAATGCAAGTGTATTAATTTCATATTGGAAACATAACTTCTGTTTTGCACCAGAAAGCTTCTATTCTTTGGCTAAGCTCTCCATGTAAATGTTCATTATTAAGTATTTATTGAGCACTCACTTGATGCTAAACATTCTTCCCCATTCTGGGATATAGCAGTGAATAAAACAGAGTGGGTCTCTTTTTGTGGAGCTTATATTTACAGGGAAAGACAGAAAATAAACAAATAAACAATAAAATATCAGTATTTCATGTAACTAGAATATAGATAATAAAAATAGGGTAATCTAATTGCAATGATCAAGTGGACTTTATGTTGGAGTTGGAAAGACCTCTCTGAAAAGTGAAGTTTAAGCAGAATGACAAGAAGGAACAAGCCATGCCAATGTCAGTGATAGGAGCTTTCCAGGCAGAGGGAACAGTTACAGCGTAAGTCCTAGGCAGGAATGAGCTTGGCAGGTTTTAGGAACAGAAAGAGGGCCAGGATGGCTGGAGCTCAGTGGTTAACGGTGTCGACTGAAATAAATGCGCAGCCTGAAAGTTAAGAGTTATGTTTTATTTGGCGGGAGGACTCGAGCCGGGATGACAGCCTCTCAGATGGTTCTGAGGGACTGCTCCGAAGAGGTAGGGGAGGAGCTAGGATATATAGGAGCTTTACAACAAAGACCAGGTAGTTGGAACAATAAAAGATTACTTGTTATCTAAAGAGAATCAGGCATCTCAAGTTAAAGAATTTAGTGCTTTTCTATGTATGGAAGCAAACATTTGGGCTCACCTAATTCATTCTTTCGACAAGCACCTAGCTATCCTGTCCTTTCTTATTCTGAGTCCGCTCAGGGTGCACCATTGTGAGTGGCTGCAGAGGCTGGGCTGCAGGCCCGTCCCCACTGGGGGGTGGCGGCAGCCGCTGATGACTTGGTTTCAGTATTCTTTGTTTACTGATATGGTTGCAGTATTTTCACTCACATTGCAGTATTTTCGTTCGCAACGGGGAAATGAGACACCGTGGGGATCAGGAAAACAGACAGGGGTAAGATCACAGAGAACTTTGTAAGCCAGCATTAGGAGTTTGGGTTTTATTCCAAGTATATAGGAGACCAGTGAAGGGTTTTAAGCAGCAGATTAACAAGATTTGATTTTTTTTTTTCCAGGAGATCACTTTGGCTGCTGGTGGAGAATGAACTGTAGGTCAGTCTTGTGGCAGTGAAGGTGAGAGAGAATATGGGCTTATAGCAGAGAAGTTGATAGAAGTAGAGTATATATATAGGGCATTATTGAAGATGATATCAACAGAATCCTCATGGCTCAGATGTTTGGTGCCGTGGGTAAGAGAAGAATCAGGGATGGCTCCTTAATTTTTGACCAGATAGTTCAACTTACTGAGAAAGGAGTTATTGGGGAGAATAGGGAGGAAGGGAAGAGGCAGTCAAACATTGTTTTGGCCATGTCACATTTGATGTGCCTATGAGACATCCAGGTAGAGATGACAAGAAAAAGTTGACTCTTTGAATCTGGAGTCTAGGAATCATTGACGAATGGAGCTGGAGGAAGTTACCTGGAGAGACTCTGTCCAGAGAGAAGAGAAGGAGATCACAGGTGGAGGCTGAGCAGAGAGGAGGAGTCACAGAAGTCTGAGAAAGAGTGGTCAGCAAAGAAAACCAAGAGGATGACGTGTCCTGGAAGCTATGAGAATAAAGTAGGGTATGATCAAGTAGAAGAAAGTTATCAGCCATGCCAGTTAGAGCTGAGATGTCAAGTATTCTGTAAGAGCAGAGATGTGACCATTGGGCTTGACAACGTGGTAAGGGAGATCACTGGTCTCTTGACAAGACTGATGGGGACAGATGTTGGAATGAAGTGAGTTGGGGAGAAAATGTAAGGTGAGGAAGTGGCTCTTTTGCCTGCAGAGCATTCCCTCAAGGAAGTTGCTGTGAAGGAGGATAAGGCAATGGGGTAGTGCCTGGAGGGGCATTCAGAATAAAGTGAAGGCATTTTAATATCTTGTATTAATAGATGTGATCTAGTAGACATTGTCCAGGCAACACTGATTATGTGGTAGGGAGGATAATTGCAGGAGATAAATATTTGAGAAGATGAGAATAGATGGGATTCAGAGCACAGAGTCAGGGGCTTAGACTTCAATGGGAGCAGAAGCACATCATCCAGGAGAGTAGGAGACAATGGAGAGAGTGTCCAGAGTAGGTCAGCAGTTGATCTGCCAATGAAAAGATGAGTCTGTTTGCTTCTACTCTTTTATGCATTTGAATGGTTTTTATGCATGTGGTAGGGAGGTGGAGGAGAGAAGTAAACATGTGGGATAGTCACCTAGGAAAGTGAGAGGGCCTGTATATTAGAGCAGCATGGCAAAGTTGTGTGGCAGGCAATATTGAGTCCCATGCAAAATTAGTGGTCAAAAGTAGGACCGGTAAGCATCCTTGTGTTTGGTTTTGTTTTCTTTTTTCACCAGCTGGGCTACAGATATGGTCTAAGTAGGTTTAACTACTCTTGAGCTTTACCATGGGGTTCAGCAAAAGGGAAGAAAGGATATGGAGTTAGAGGGGGATTAAAAGAATGGACCAAGGAATCTAATGGGATGAGGAGGATATTGATGATATTGAAGATACTGGGTATGATTGACAGAGAAAATGAATTGGAGGGCTTGAGGAGGAAGGATTTCTGGAGTGGGAGCCCGGGAGCAGATGAACTAGAATATCAGTAGGTGTTTGGATGCAGAAATAGCCCCAAAGACAGAAAACAATTTCCAAAATAATAAAATGAAAATCTCAGGAGTGAACATCCCTTTGGGATTTAATGCTATTATTTTGACGGTTTCTCCAGAATAAAAAAAAAAAAGTGTCATTACATTCTCAAGTTATAAACTTTTGACTAGAAGAGGCATTAGAGGACCCTCCAAACCTTCCTGGCTGGCCAGGCCAGGTTTATTGGGTATTGAGAAATGAGAACATCATTTTTTTCTACTAAAAGATCTAGGAAGAGACTTTGAAGGCTCTCTATTCTTATATTATCCTAGCAGACATGGCAGAAAGAAGCATGACCAATGCTTTGGGCAAGTAAATAAATATTTGTGGGGAGAGTCATAGGGAGAATTATGCTTTTTGACTATTAAAATTAAAGTTCACATGAGGGGAGGGTGTAGCTCAAGCAGTAGAGCACTTGCTTAGCAAGCACGAGGTCCTGGGTTCAATCCCCGGCACCTCCTCAAAAAAAAAAAAAAAAAAAAAATTGAAGTTCACAGAATGGGATTCATACCCAGTCCCCAACTCCAGTACTACATGCCTCCTCACCTGTCAACAAAAATCAGGTTTGTCCAAGGTGGATACTATCAGTTGCTACAGACCCTCCAATTGTAAGAAAGCCATTTATTGTATGGATGCAGACAGAAAGCTTCCCCTAGAACTTAACTGCACGTAGTAAAAACCTAACATAATTTGGTTAACCAGCCACAGCCATTAAGTGGTTCCATTGTATATTATCAAAGTCAAACAGTACCTAAAATTTTGATTTTAGGTGAATATGAGGCCTGAACTATATTCATGTAACATAATTTTTAAAAGGCAAAAGGTTTATGTGATTGGAAGAGAAATCAGAGGATACGTAACATAATTTTAAAAGAAAGACCAGATGCTATCGAAAACATTGACAGTGTAGTGCTGAGGTAGGACAATGTGTTTGATATACAACCTGTGAAAACTTAAGAAAGTATCTGGCTTACACTCTGGCTACATTTATTAAGATGCTCCCATGTTCCTATGTTTTAAAATTTCCTTTAAAAGATCTGAGGGCCTATTACATTGTGTTATTCTTCTTTCCTATGTATTTCCATACACCTCCTGGTCTTAGAGCCGTTGTTATCTTTGCTGCAAAGAATGGATTTTCCATAATGTTTTGGTTCATTTCCTTGAGAGCTTTTAAGCTTTAGAATATTTTTTTTTCACTGACAAGAGATAGCTGTAAAACTTTAGGGAAGTGACTCAGTCTCCTAAAATAAATCATGTTAAGTTACTGAGGACTTGGTAATCAAGTCACATTTTGCAGAAATGAGCTGCACAGTATAAATGTCTTTTGGGAAGGACATTTAAAAAATAATGGCATCATGAAGATCTGAAGGTTTGCGCTTACAGAAGCTCTTTCATTTGATGAGATGAATTTTTAATGGCAGAGTCCACCTTTCCCGAGAAGTCTTTTTAATAGTTTGTGTGTCTTCCCATGTGTATGTGGAAAACAGAAACATTTAGTGATCGGTTGCTTTATTAGTTTGATAATGTTCCTCCGAATGTATCTGTTAAACACTTCCTTACGCATGACATCAACTGTCAAAGAAAGAATCAAATGCATTTAGTTGAGGTCATTTTGGTAGCCTATGGCTATTTTGTATTTACCAGCTCTACCTTACCTGGCCCAGTTAAAACTGGTTATTAGATAGGGAGAGCCACAAAAGAACAAAAAACCGCAAGGCAAAGAGATTATTTGTTGGTTAATTCTTACTTTATTTGGTTTACAACTGTTTACGTTTCCTCTATAAGTACTTACTTGGTCTCCCAGGTTAAATTGTCAGTCATAGAAATTTTGTTTGCTCTCTTACAGTTTGCTTTTTCCGGAGGGTTCCAGGCCATTGTCAAAGGTACACTGTGGTAATTTGTGTTAGGTACCATGAAAAACATCATTCAATCTGCTGCATTATTCACTCTGAAAAAAGCCATTAAGTGAAAGACGGAGAAACATTATGGAGCATGATCTCTCTGAGGGGGCCGGAACAATCAAAGCAGAAGTAGCCGCAGTAACCTGTGATGGGCAGCTGCACCATGCACAGCGGTTATGGCTAAAAGCCTCTCACTTGGATGCTCCTGTTGGACAACAGTTCCTAAGTTTCTTTTTGACTCAGAATAGAAAATATACTGCTTGCAAACCATACCCCCCCAAAACTAAATCTAAGATCTGTTAAATGGCCAGGTACTATAAGGTACTATGGCTGCTTGATTATTGAATTCCTGGCAGAAGCTTGCCGTTCTTTTTTCTTTTAGCAGCTTAAGGTTTTTGTGGCAAGTCTCTCTCACTGGGATGCGATGCCTAGTTGTTGCTGGTACCTTCTCCACTTGATGATCCTATTAACAGTCGCCATCCTTTGAGTCAGTGTTTGAACTTACCTGGGGAATTTGTTTTTCACTGGAAATCATATTGATGAAGAAAGTGTCGCCATTAATAAAACTTTCTAAGATTATTATTGGAAGCTCTTTAAAAGCCTTTGTCTATTTCATATTAAAACATCTGTGAATGTATATTCACAGCTGTGTGTATAACACACCTGTGAAAGGTACATTCTTACCTGACATGATATTTTTAAATATTTGGGAAGAGGAGGGGATGATTCATATTTTTAGAGGTAGAGTTTTCAAAGAAAAATTTTATTTAAAAATTGCTACAGGCATATTATAATTGTAAAAATTTTGAATAATAACAAATTGTTCCTCTTTCTCCCTGTAAGGTAAGAAGTATTAATATGATGGATTATATATGAGAATACACATAAACATATGTACATGTACATGCAAAAATTAACTTTCAAACAAAAACGTAGTCATGCTAGACACATTCTTCTGTAAATAGCTTTTGTTTCCACTTTGCAATGCTTCTTGAACATCTATCAATCTCAACAGTCATTGCTTTTAACTTCTCTGTAATATTCCCCAATATGCTTGTAGGATAATTTATTTAATCACTATCCTATTGATGGTTATTTGGATCAGTACCAAAATTTGATATTGCAAATAGTGCTGCAATAAATATTCCTCATTTGCATTTTTGAGCATTTGTACCATTATTTCTAAACAATTAATTTCTAAGCATGGAATTGCTGAGGCAAAGAATGTGCACGTTTGATTTGAGGGATATTGCAAAATATCTCTCCAGAGACATTGTATCAATTTACTAAAGCTATTTTCTATTATTATTAAGTATGAAATTAAAGTAGAAATTGCTCAAATAATAGGGGGTACAAGTTTGCTGAATTATTAGGGCATATGTCACATGAAGTTGTATAGCTTTTTAGGTTTCGTGGAAATATAAAAATTTTTAAGTAGACACAAGTTGAATATAAGAATAAGACATATTGTAAACTTTGTATTTTGCATTTCCTGAGAATGCAGGTTAGTAGCTCAGAAAGAGGGCAAAAGAGTCACCATTTGGTCTTGGAAAAAGAGGTGAGGGAGGGGCATCTGTCAGGAAGATGCTCTCTGGAACAAGATGGTATTTAGTTAGATCGTCAAGATTTTTAGGTAAACCAACTGTGACTGGGCTTCAGTCCAAGAAGGTCTTTGTGCTAGGACAATACAGACATTTAAGCTATGGAAGAGAAGTAAAATAACAGAATTTCCTGTGCATATTTGGTTTCTAAAAATAGCCTCTTTGAAAGTCCATTTTCAAGTTTCAAATATCCCTTGCTTCTGAACTATTTCTAGGCTATCCTGTTTCAGTCAAAGGGCTTGATTTTAATACAATGCACTAGCTTATCTTTTCACTCAACAGCAAAAATGCTGTATCTTTTCCAGAGGTGTGCAGGCATTAGTCATATACCCTACTCTCCTTCCCCTCAACACGAAAATCCTTCCTCTGTCTGTCCCATTTCCTTGCTGATGTATGTAACAGGAGTGATGCAATTTCTCTGCAATGTTGGCGGTTATAATTAGGCTATCCTTTTTGGAAAGGCCTCAAGAATCCCGCAGTGAAGGTTACAAAGACACCAGGCACAGCACTATTTATTCTGATTAGAAAGACTGTTGAAATTTTGAGATTTGGTTCTCAGATTTATGAAAAATTTCCTGAGAAACTGACCTGAGGGAGACAGTCAGTTAATTTATTGTAAGACAAATTCTCCATACTTTTAGATTGTAGCAGTTTTTAATTATTCTAGGAAGTTCCTAGTTATTAATTACTCTTGAAATTCAATTATTTATAATACAGTATTGAGTGCCTACTATATTAGGACCTTCTCCAGGAGTTTATTTAAATCCAGAATGGCCTTTCTTGTACTAAAAACTTGGCGGCATCTAGGGCTCCTATTCCCTTGCCTTGAAAATGTCAATAGACATGGCAATGAAAGACTATTGAACCATTTGTTCCAAGATGTGTTAACATTTGCTTGAAATTTTAAGTACCCTTTTGAGAACTAGTTGGGCCTGCAAATCCAGGCATCTTTCGTTCCTACTTAGGAGACGCTGTGGTCAGAACATCAGCTTTGATGTTCGATAGGCCTAGGTTTGAATCCCATCTTTGTCACCTACTGTCGGCTTGGACTTGGGTAGATTAGTTAATTACAGTTTCATCATCTGTCAAATGGACACCATAACTATTACAGGACTGGAGAAAGAAATGAATAAATGTTCGTAAGGTGCATAGCACTGTACTTGACTTGGGGGAAGAGCTGGATCCTGAGTTGCTGTTCTTGTAGTTAGCACTTAGATTCTGAGTTTTGTGGAAACTTAAACTCCTGCTTCCCAGAGTTTTTCTCCAGAGAATTCCTACCGCAGACAGTGGTGAGTAAGTAACACTGGCCTCTGAAAGTATAGCCCCAGGTGGTCTGCTACCAGGATGGAACTTTTTGAAGTCTTGTTTTACCTCTTTGTAATATAAATATGTTTTCATATAGAAATGCTTTTCTAAAAATTACTAATTAAATTACTTAATGTTGCTTGGTGCTTCCCCTTCTGCTTCAGATCTTTGGGAAAAAAATTATGCTCCATGTTTGTAGTGGGTCTGGGAGGGTCCCCAGCACACCAGTGCATGCTTCTGGAGCATGCATGCTCAACTCAAGAAGCATAGCCTGACAGGAGCTCTAGAACTATTGAGGCCTGAATGCAGTTGTCATTTTGAGATGGAATTTTTCTCCCTTTTCTCTTTCTACTCCTTCTGGGGCCCCTGTTATGCGTAGATTGACTCATTTTACATTACTCCGTAAGTCCCTTACATTTTTTTAAAGTTTGTTTCTCTGCTGTTCTGATTGAGCAATTTCCATTATTCTGTTTTCTAAAGTGCTTTTTCCTCTCTTGATTTTAAATTTTCAAGAGTTAGGATGAATGCCATTTCCTGTTTAATTAAGATGTTTGCATAATAAAAGCAAAATGGTACCTATCATTATGTGTAATCAGCCCATGTTTTGCATTTAACGCGCGCGTGTGCGCACACACACACACACACACACACACACACACACACACACACACAAGAATGGATTTTGGGGGGCCAATAGGTCTTCACTAATTGAAACAAAGTCATGGAGTAACGTTGGATTTTAGGCATATGTTGGTTTGCTAGCCATACTTATCTCTCTATTTTTAAAATTTATTTCTTCTTGGAGTTATTGGGTACCTGAATCTATAGACTACCATGAAACTTTTACTCTCACTGGGGAGACAAGATATGGGGATACAAGATATTAAAAGATTCAGAGCTGCACATAGGAGCATATGATTAAATGAGGAATGAGTGTTGTGGAGAGTAAATGATATGTTTAAGAGAGAAAGATTCCACTTTGGACTAGAAGCCAGAGGTGGCTTTAGGGAGGTTCATAGAGGTCTTGATTAGAGTTTGAAGAATGGGTGGGACTTCATTGGTTGGAAAAAAGTCACCTTAGGAGTATTTCTTCTTTTCGTTTTTCACATCTAAGCTGTTTCTAAACCTTCTACCTTATACTTAAACACTCAATTTATTAAAACCTCTAATAATTATATACTTCTTGCTTTCACACAGAAAGACCTGTAGTGATCATGTAAAAATTTCCCCTCATTTAAGTTGTTAAACATGTTTATTTAAACTGCAATATTTTGCTAGATGTCACTGTTTCTCTGCACGCATAATTAAAATGGTTTTCCTCCATTGACTTGGCCATACCATTTTGCCTTCCTCATCAAATTCGAGGTCCTTCTCATCTAGCCAGGGTTCTTTCCAGGCCAGTGTGTCCTATCTTACTTCTCATGGGGACACATTCTGACTTCCCAGGCCATTTTGTCCTCTTCTCTTCCTGCTGCCACTCCTACAATCTCCACTTTTTTCCCTCTTAACTATCTCTTTCCTCCCCTTCGCTACCCTGAAAACACCTACCCCTTCTTAAGACAACTCCACTTCCTGCAGATGTATCTTAGGAGGGGCATGCTTTCTGCAGGATTGTCAGAGCTTTGTGGAAACTATGTTTAATTTTTTAAGGAATTGCCATATTGCTTTCCACAGTGGTTGTACCCACTTTTATTTCCATTAGCAATGCATGAGAGTTCTGATTTCTGTTTTGTTTTGATACTAGACATCCTAATGGGTGTAAAGTTGTATCTCATTGTGGTTTTGAATTGCATTTCTCTAATGATTAGTGATGTTGAGAATTTTTTCATGTGCTTATTGCATTTACATGTCTTTGTTAGAGAAACATCTACTCAAGTCCTATGCCAATTTTTTTGTTGTTGATTTTTGTTGTTGAGTTACTAGAGTTATTTAAATCTTCTGGACATCAGTCCCTTAACATTGCAAATATTTTCTCCCTTTCTGTGGATTGCTTTTTCACTCTATGTCTTTTTTTTTTTTAATTGAAGTATAGTCAGCTTACAATGTCATACATGAATTTTTTTTTAATTGAAGTATAGTCAGCTTACAATGTGTCAATTTCTGGTGTACAGCATAATGTTTCAGTCATATATATACATACATATATTCATTTTCATATTCTTTTTCATTATAGGTTACTACAAGATATTCAATATAGTTCCCTGTGCTATACAGAAGAAACTTGTTGTTTATCTATTTTATATGTACTAGTTAATATTTGCAAATCCGAACTCTTAATTTATCCCTTCCCATCCCGTTTCCCTCCGTAACCATAAGCTTGTTTACTATGTCTGTGAGTCTGTTTCTGTTTTATAGATAAGTTCATTAGTGTCTTCTTTTTTCTTTTTTTAGATTCCACATATGAATGATATCATACGGCATTTTTCTTTCTCTTTCTGGCTTACTTCACTTAGAATGACAATCTCCAGTTTTATCCATGTTGCTGAAAATGGCATTATTTTATTCTTTTTAATGGCTGAATAGTATTCTATTGTATACATATACTACAGCTTCTATATCCAGTCATCTATCAATGGACATTTAGATTGTTTCCTTGTCTTGGCTATTGTATACAGTGCTGCACTGATCATTGGGATGCATGTATCTTTTCAAATTAGAGTTCCCTCGGGCTACATGCCCAGGAGTGGGATTGCTAGATCACATGGTAAGTCTATTTTTAGTTTTCTGAGGAATTGCTGTACTGTTTTCCATAATGGCTACACCAAACTGCATTCCCACCAACAGTGTAAGAGGGTTCCCTTTTCTCCACACCCTCTTCAGCAATTGTCATTTGTTGACTTTTGAATTATGGCCATTCTGACTGGTGTGAGGTGATACTTCATTGTAGTTTTGATTTGCATTTTTCTGATAATTAGCAATATTGAGCATTTTTTCAGATACATGAACATTTTTAATTTTGATTACATCCAACTTACTTATTTTTCCTTTTGTTACCTGTGCTTTTGACATTATATACAAGAAATCATTGCCAAATCCAGTGTTATGAAGCTTTTCCCCTATGTTTTCTTCTAAGAGTTTTATAATTTTAGCTCTTATGCTTGTGTCTTTTATCCCCTTTGAGTTAATTTTTTATATAGTGTAAGATAATAGTCCAACTTTGTTCTTTCACAGGTGGATACCTAGTTTTCCTAGCACCATTTGTTCAAAAGACTGTTTTCTCCCCATTGAGTGGCAAATATTTTAAAAAAGTGTATTTACAAATCAATTTTTCTTTCTTTCAGAGAGGCATTGTAGTATATTGGGGTTTGGAATCATACGAACTGGAGTTTAGATCTAGCTCTGCTACTCACTAATTCTATGATCTGGGGTGAGTTAATTGACCTTTCTGAGTCAGGATATTGGATGGATCACCCATCTGACTGGCTCCTGTACATACTTCTAAATAGCCTTAATCATCTATGGACTAGAGAGGTGATGGTTATTGACTCAATAAAATTATAAAACCAGCCCAAGGTTTAGACAAAGAATGGAGGAAAGGGTATGATTCTCAGTCAACGTACAGCAGAATTTAATTTCCCTTTATCTAATTAAGTTGTCTTATACCTTAGGTGGTGAGAGAAATCGAAAATAAATTCTGCCCTATCATCACTCTTCTTATCTGTAATAATTTTCTAGGTATGTAAAAGTTTTGTATGCAGAGAGTTGTATTTTTACATCTTTTTTTCTATTTACTGTTGTTTTAGTGTTCATTTCCATTGCTTTTGTATTTCTTTCATGTTTTCCAGGAATATTTCAGAAACATGGTGGCATTTTTATGTTTTGTTAGGGAGGATGATTCATGCTTTCCCACTAACTTCTCCTACTTCTGAGACATATGCACTATCATTCTGATGTTTTAGAAGATGGAATATGTTTGTTACATTGCTGACTAATCACTGACAAACAAATATTCTCTCCTAAATCCTTGACTTGAAATTTACTACTAAGAGAATTCATTTCTCTTATATAACACAGTTCCTTAAACTTTGGTACATAGCATTTTAATTAATGAATTTAAAACTTAAAATTGAAGAATTAGAAGGCTCCTTAGAGATCACATAACCCTGATACAGAAGATAGGTTTTACCTTGCTTGTCTATCTGAAGTGAATAGCAGACACTAAGTAGAAGTGGCTTCATTCTGGAAAGAGTTGGGTAATCAATTACACGACTAGAAGAGGAGAAGAGTATTATTCCATTTTATTCTGTTCTATTACCAATCTTTTTTTTTTTTTAATTGAAGTACAGTCAATTACAATGTGTCAATTTCTGGTGTATAGCACAGTTTCCCAGTCATGCATATACATATATATATTCATTTTCATATTTTTTTCATTAAAGGTTATTCTATTACCAATCTTAACATGATCTATTTTACAGATAAAAACTGAATCTAAAGAGGAAAATGATTTGTGCAAATTTACATGGCATATCTGTAGTGGGCTGAATAGTATCCTCCCAAAATTCATGTCTACCTGAAACCTTAAAATATAAACTTATTTGGAAACTAGATCTTAGGAGATACAATTAAGATAAAGTTATACTGGATTAAGGTGGGCCTTAAATCCAATGACTGGTGTCCTTAAAAGAAGAGAAGAGGACAAACAAAGACATGGGGAAGAAATCCAAGTGAAGATGGAGGCAGAAATTGGGATAGTGCAGCCACAAGCCAGGGAACACCACTGACAGCTGGGAACCATCATAAGCTAGAAAGAGAGCAGGGAGCATGACCTTGTCAGGAAATTGATTTCAGACTTGTTGCCTCTAGAACTCTGAGAGAATAAATTTCTGTTGTTTTAAGCCACTCAGTTTGTGATACTTCGTTACGGCAGTCCTGGGAAACTAATATAATACCTGGGGATAGAACACATTCCTCTTTGTTCTGGTCCCAAGGAGTTAAGTGTAGTAGGAGAGAGAAAGCAGAGAAGAACTAAACCTTGAAAAGTGAAAACTCTGTAGGATTACACTTGATAAATGTTGAGTTCTAAATGTGAGATCCAACAATGTAAAACACACATTCATGAGAATTAAATGCTGTCATGAGAGCAATATCAATTCAGTACAAAAAATGGCATAAGGATGTTCTTGATTGAGAGATCTATCGACCAGGGTCCATGAAGAATGCAGTTAGCCATCTCAATGTAGGTAATTTGAGAAGCCTTGAATACAGGGACTATTTACAAGGGTATGAGCAGGGCACAGGGAAATCACAAGGGGTGATACATGGTTCCTAACAGCAGAATAGATGCCATTACCATCCCAGGCCTGAAGACGCAAGAAGAGGGGACTGTGACTAGAACCCGGATAAGAGAGAGAGCCAGGTGGAGAGGGTCACCTGGTAGGAGCTATATAACTGCAGGGGAGCATATATTTAGGACTAGGGGGTTAATATCCCAACTTTCCTCTCCTCCCTCCCTTCTGCCTCTTGCTCATTCTCCGTGTTGACTAATCGTGAAGACAAAGGAGCTCAATGGTACAGTCAATAAGAGTCAGCGTCCCAGGGCTGAGCGCAGAGCTGAAAGCGGTGCACAGTGGATAGGGGTGGGGTCCGGGTGCGGGGAATGGAAATAATCCAGCACCAGTGCCAGTGTGTTTAAGAATATCAGAATATCACAATGTAGAATTTCCAAGACAACCTGTAAAGTTCAAATCAGAAAATCCTCTTGTCTAAATGCTTAGCCCATTCAGCACAAATAAAAACAACATTCTTGCCTGTTGTGATGTCTTAATCTACTTATCTCCAAGTATCTTGTTTCTAATGGTGACAGGTTTTGCAGCAATGTGTATTTGTTTCCAGAATGGTGAATGCATTGGCCTCAACAGGTATTAAGTATGAGTGCTGTATTTATAAAAAACAGCAAGGTGGTAGATGGCCTTATATATCCCAGGAGGCTGAGAAATGCATTCATAGTACTTTCCCCTCCATGTTATGAATTAATAGAAGTGTAACTTCTGTTTTACAGATGAGAAAATCAAGGCACAGAAAAGACTAGTCACCTGCTCAGGGTCACTTCTAGTGAGTCTAGTATTCCATGAGGTGACTTTTGGTGCTCAGTTTGAGATGTAAGCAATGGCTGCTCTGAGGTCATGATATGTGATAGTTTAAGGGAGTACCAGGAGTGCTGGCAAGAATGTCACAATAATTCCTGGTGAGAGTTAAACCATAAAGTTGACATACTGATCATGCCAAGTCGTCTCAAAGAACTTGGCAAAGTTCTCAAGTCTTCAAATCACTGAAGTAGCTAGTAAGGAGCACGGATTCCAAAAACTGGTGGCTTGGATTTAAATTTTACTTGGCTACTTTTTCTCTGTGATGTTGGGTAAGCTACTTAACTTCTTTGAGCCTCAGGGACCTCATGAAACAATGGGTGCCCTAATAGGGTCTACCTCATGGGATTGTAAGGAAAGTGATAAGAGCTAATGAATAAAAAGGACTTCCAAAAATACCTGACATGGAGGAAGTAAATGAGTAAATAAGTATTATTATTCCAAGCCCTGGCTATCATAGACCTGAGATTTTGAAAAATCCAAAGAAATTTTAAGAATCAGAAGGAGTCTCAAATAGCTGTTGATGCTTACAGTAAGCAGCCTAGTCTTTGGCAGTGGGCATACAGTCACTGTCCAGGGAGAGGATCTGCTGGCCCAAGGATGAAGTCTGTGTGGTCCCAAGGGCCAGAGGTGCCTATGTTGGATGGCATTAGCGAGAGACCTTTGAACATCTGAAGTTGTTCCTCTCCTTCTGATTTCTTGCTACTGGCAACCTTGTGGTGATAATTTGGCTTTCTCTGTAGTTTTCCTAGAAGGCCAGGGGGTGTAAGAATTAGACCTTCTTCAAAGTTACCTTTCTTTGTCAAGTTAGCCTGCCTTCCTGATTCCAAGCAACTTCTAGGGGCCTGACAAGATGAAACCTCTTGCAGAGCAAGGAGGAAGATCCAGAATAGTGGGGATTTCACCAAGTCGCAGTCTCTCAAACTGTAACCCCCAGGCTGTCGGTAGGTTTATGTGGTAATGGGTTCCCTGGTCAAGTCAGTTTAAGACACCTGGATGTCAGAGGCTTCTGGGAGCCTTTATATTTACTAATTCATGTTGTGAACCTCTAAGGGGGAAGGTGTAGTGTCTGTCATTCCTCTACTCTTATTTGACTGGGAGCTACTTTTCCTAGTAACTTCTCAGAGCACTACGGTTTCTCCAGATGCACCTTAGGAAATGCTGCACTAAGGAAACATCTCTTCGTAAGGCTTCTTGGTAGTACATCCATTTGCCAGCAAGAGACAGTTCTGCAAAACAATAGTTAATTTCATGCATGAAATAGTCTTCCATTAACAGCATGAGATCCCTGTGCCACACGGAGAGAGAAACCAGGCGCAGGTGAAATATTTGATCTGAACGTGTCCCATAACGTGACTAATTCACAACAGATTGCACTTCAATCACAGTTTATTACATACTAGCCTGTTTATGCTTCAAATTCTAGGAACTGCTGTTTTCCTGTTGCCTGTAAAGTTTATCCTGTAGAGAAGTTTATAGGTCTCATGAGTTTTTCACAGAGGTGCTCCTCATTGTGGCACTAGCCATGCCTCTGGTCTTCTCTGCCAACAAAAGTGAACTTACATAATAATCAAAAAGCAGCTCTGGACAGAAATATTTCATAAATTTATTGAGTTTTTAATATAAAAGTAATGCATAATATATTTTAAATTCTACAAGAGTTCTGTGTTCAGTAACCATAGTCTTCATCCCTGGAGGCAATACTCTCATATTTGTCAGCTAAATTTGCTATACATATGCTAACACGTTACCTAGAGACACATGCACATACTCATTTTTAATTTTTACATAAATGGTACATGCATTACACATGAGTGTGGGCCTCATGTTTAAATGTCGTTTACTCATGTCAGTGTCTACAGTAAATGTGCTGAATGGTTTTATACTGGTTAACTGTCTCATTGATAGACATTTATATAAGATTACAGTGAACTTGAAATCATAATCATGATTTTCAAAGCCACACATCAAAAAAATATAGCCATGTTTCAAATAAATGTGATCTGTTTTCTGTGTATAGTTTTAGCCAATAAGTTTGGTTAATTCTAACTTTTTTCATAGCTTCTGAATATTGCAAATAAATTGACTTCTAAATATTTTATCTATTTGTTAATCTTTTTAAAATTAGCTCATTTTTATTGAAGTATACTTGATTTATAATGTGTTAGTTTCAGGTGTATAGCAAGTGATTCAGTTTTGCATATATATATATATATATATATATATATATTCTTTTTCACATTCTTTTCCATCATAGGCTATTACAAGTTATTGAGTATAGATCCCTGTGCTATACAGTACATCCTTGTTGTTTTATCTATTTTACATATAGTAGTATGTGTATGTTAATCCCAAACTCCTAATTTATCCTTCCCCCCACCCCTTTTCCCTTTGGTAACCATGGTTTGTTTTCTATGTCTGTGAGTCTATTTCTGGTTTGTAAATAAGTTCATTTGCATTATTTTTTTCAGTTTCCACATGTAAGTGATATCATATAATATTTTTCTTTCCCGGACAGTGACTCTGGAGTCAGGTGTAAACACATCCAGTAACCCTAATGGTTTCACTTCTGCAAAACTACCACAATATTTTGCTTTTGATACCCAGAAAAATTTACCCCTCATTCCATTTTTCTAGGTTTCTTATATATTGAACATCATACATATGATTGGATGCTATAAACATATTAAGAAAAAAGAAAATATGTGTATGTTGAAGGCCCATAAGTAAATATAAGGTAGCATAGCCTGGTAGTGAAACTCATGTACTTTGAAGCCAGGTATCTGGACTGCATCCTGGCCCTGTTACTCATCAGCTGTGTGCCTGTGGGCCTGTTATATAATCTCTCTGTGCCTCAGTTTCACCATCTATTATAGGGGAGTAATAAGAATAGCATCCAAGTCAGAGGCTTGCTGTTAGGATTAAATTAATTCACAGTTACCAAACACCCTGAGCAATGGATGACAGATAATGCACACTATATAAAGTGTTAAATCCTTATACCTAAAGAAAGTCATGAAAAAGCAAAAAAAAGTCAGTTTTTAGAAAACGACCTTTTTGTATCATTAGAATAATAAAATCATGCTTTAAGGAATATTCCTTAATAACTCAATATTCTTAAACCTATTTAATTGAGGAAAATGAGGGCTTTGAATTTGCTAAAAATTATCTACTGCCACTACTCTTCAGTGAAATACGGAATTTGCCAAATGATATCCCCAAAGCCACAGTAAGGAAGACAAAGGCTCGAATCTGGCGTGTTGTTCTCTTCTCTGCGTCACACACCACACACACCTCAGTGCTTTCTTAGCTATTGGCTGAAATGTGGCCACAGGTCCTGAACCCTGGGGGCATGTAAGCATATTCTCAGGGGTGTATTTTTCACAAGGAATTGTAGGTTTTGTGTTTTTGTTCCAGGATAACCCCTCCCAAGTATTTAAACATAGGATCATCAGTTTACAGCATTTGTGCTCATAATTGTTGCTGTCACCATATACTACTGCTTTAATTGTCTGAGCTTATGAGAAAAGATAAAAGGTAACTTTAATACATGGATGATGTGCTTATGCCAAGAAAGAGCCAAAAACAAAGATTTCACAGTAGCTTCGAGAGAAAAAAGTGAGAAGAACTGAGTCATCACCCAGCATCATGCATTACTTTTATGATGAACTCAGAATAACCTTCGCTATTTGTCGTCAATGTTGTAGTCTCATTACAGTTTCAGCAAAACACCATCAACCATCACAGTAAAGGAGAGTTGTTAATTAGAATTTTTATTTATTCTCTAGTTTTGCTAGTATTTAATGCATAGTTTTTTTGTTTTATAAATTTGTTTGGCACTACTGGCATTTAGTTATACATTTGTGTATACTTAATATTCTAATAAAAAGAACTTATCTATGCTAGGCATCATGCCAGAACATTTTTTCTCTTTATGTAAGGAATCCACTTATTAGTCATATTCAAAAAACACTGCCTAGGAAGATGGTCTTGCCCCTAAAGCCTTCACGTTGTTTGGAAAGAGATTCAGAACACAGAGGGTCAAAGAGATTTTTCCTGTCTTCCCCTAATTTGCCCAGCTTATCAACCAAGGCAAATCAACGCTGTACACAGTGACTGCAGGGAAAGCTAATTCAAACAGGTGGTCTCTTTCTTTATATTGCTCTTAATTTATCTGTTCCTTCTAAATCTTCAAATATTATTTTATCTGCTTGCTTCTCTCTAGCATTTCATGGCAAGCTCTTGCATTAGGGCCTTTGCACATCCATTCTCTGTGCCCAGAACACAGAGTCTAACTCCCAGATCTTACTCAGTTCTTTGCTCCAGTGTCACCTTCCGAATGAGGTCTACCCTGCTCTCCTGGAGCCCCTAAGCTGTTCTACTGTTTTCCCCCAAATGCTTTACACCTTCCAGTGCACTCTTTAACTTACCTTGTGCTTGCTTATTGTCTCTCTCTCCCTTCTATCTCCTGCTAGAATGTAAGTTCCATCAGGACAGGAGCGTTTCTTTTGTTGTTGTTGTTTAGTTCATTCATATTCCCAAGAGCTTAGAATTGCTCCTGGTACAAAGTAGGCACTCAGTAAATAACTGTTGAATGAATTTGTCATTCTCCTTAGGCCAGTTCTTCACAAGGGTCTATGGCCTATGTTTCTTCTTTCCCAACAGTTTTGAGGGTGAGGGTGAGGGTGGAGGTGGCACATTTGTATATGTTAGAAGGAAGAGGTTTAGGATGCATATCTCTGCACTATCCTGACAGTTTCCCACATCAAATGAGGCATTTTATATTAAATGACACATTTAATAGTATTTATAAATAGACTTTGAAATAAGTAATTAAGAAAACAAAACTTATCTTATTTTAATCCAGGTGAGTTACATTTCAATAAAACACTTTGCATTAATTTTGCACCTGACAGTTTGAAGATAACTTCAGTAAAAACTTTCTTGTATGTTTTTTTTTCCCCAACAACCTTGACTAGGCTGGGCAAGTATTTTCAGTCCTTCTTCACTGAAGTTCCAGAGAAGTTAAAGAACTCTCCCCATAGAACAAAAATGATCATCTGAGACCTACACCCTAGTTCTTTAGAGTCTTAACTAGGTGAACGAACCACTCTTTTTATAGCAGGTTATGGTATCAACTTACAGACTATTAGGGCAGGGGGATGACTAATGATATGGGATCTCAGGAAGGTGTTTTACAGCATGAAACATTAATTTCTAATTAATATGAGATCATATTAAAAGATTTGCTTTAATCCCATTTTCAGTGGTTTATTGACTACTTTTCATTAAGTAACTATAGCTTTTACATTCTGAGTAAGTAAATGAACTGTTGTTTGTATGGCAGAGAAGGCTTTTACATCTTAATGAGATTACATGTGATTTATTGCATGTGGGATACAGAAATCATCCAACAGGTGACTCAGGAGATTTATTGTGAATGTCATGAAGTTATTGAGAAATACAGAGAAGAATAAAACAGATTAAACTCAGGCATTTAGAACAAGTGATTATTATTTTATAAGGCATGTAAATGAAATTAATCAACTGGCAATTTAGTGTTTTATTTAATCTTAGCTCAGTACACTGTAATAAAGGACTGTAAAAAGTACTAGGGCGTGGTATTTCAAATATTGTTTTTATCATTTCATTGTGTGAATACTGATTTATTTATATTCTCTTGTTTGCTTCCTAGCAACCCTTATAAGTAACTCTTATAATAACTGTTCTGTTATTTTATTTGCCAACTTGTGATTTTTTTTTTTAACACAAAGAAATGTGTATTAATGATTTTTTTCCAATAGAGGCATTGCTTCCTCTGGCCTATGAGAGTTGGGACCAAACCTTAATCATTTTTGTGTTCTGGGATCCAGTACATATCTGGCCCATGGAAGAGGCTCAGTGAATGTTCATTGTCCAACAATATTCATTGTTGAAAGCTTAATGAGCAGTCCTGACTGAGATTATTTTAAATAGTCAGAACTTCAGTTGGGGAGACCCAGGTTTAATTCCTTTTTGATTTTGTGCAGATAGAAGAATTAGGAAATATAACATCTGAATCTTGAGTGAGCAGACACGAAGCCAGTTGCTTTGTGTGCTTTGCCTTGTCTTAATCCTCAACAATCTGGTAACGTTGCACAATTGCCATCCCCATTTTACCGACAAGGATTATGGAGCACAGAGGTGTTAAATTATTTGTCCTAAGCCGCACGACAATACGTGATAGAAACAGGACTTGAACACAGGGACTATATTGAACCATTGTACTAAACTACTTAAACTTTAGCCATGAAATAGAATGAATGTACTTTCCATTCTCCCTTATGAAAGATTTAAAATTAATGGTGTATATATAGTGTGAAAGTTCACTGTTGAATGATTTAATTTGATTGGTTGAAATATTCACCTTCCATTTTGCTTCTCAGACCACATCAGGGGAGCTCCCATCTCCAACACTGGAATGTCTCCGCTCCCGATAATCTCACCGGGGACCTCATCATTGTCAGATGCAATGGACATTTTTCAGGCTTTATCATTTAATCTTTGCAGGATTTGATGATGTTGATCTTACGTTTTCTTTCTTGAAAATGTATATTCTTTCGGCTTACTTAAGTCCATTCTCTCCTAGTTACCTGCCTGCATTTATTTCTACTTTACTATATCTTTTCAACTAAAATACTGGTGTTTCCCCAGCTTTTGTTCTAGGCCATTCTCATGTAATTTTGCTCTTGGCACTCTGAGCAATTTCATCCATTCCTATGGCTTCAACTAACACCCATACACTTAAATGGCCTGTCCTCCTTCTGTTTCTGAGGGCCATCGTTGCATGTCCACTGTTAACTTGACAGCTTGACCAGAATGGGCCCAGACTCCTCAAACTCATCATAGCCCAAATCAGACTTGCCCACATCCTTGGTCCTATAACCAGCCTACCTCTTCTTTTCTCTAATATTGCTGGTGGCAGTTACTTAGCTCAAATATTGGACATATTCTTACATTTTTCTTTGTTACTTCATCCAATTAGCTTGGTCAGTTCACCTTTTCGGCTTACCTATTTCTACCCCCATTACGTCTGCTTTCATTCAGATTGTTGTCATCTTTCCCCTTACCTTCTGACTGATGTTCCTGCCACCAATCTTTCCTGCTGTAACTCCCCCTCCATACTGCTGCTAGAGTCATTTGTCTTATAAAAAGTGTAGATTTATCCCTGATCACAAATGTTAGGCTCAGTGAAAAACATAAAAAATACAGGAGACATAAAGGATAAAATAAAAATTACTTGTAGTCCTGCTACTATCTCCAATATAATTTTTACTAATATTGAAGACAGTTCTATTTTTTAAACACAGCATGATCACGTCAACTATCCTGGTTTAGCACCATTACTGTGAAGCAAGGTGGCAGTGCAGTTTCCATTTGAGTCAGTTGCTGTAGATATCTTTTTAAAGCCAGATTATTCAAGAATGAAGGCAAAGTAGAGAGCATCTATTGCTACTAGACAGAGAGCACAGTCCTCCATCACTCGCACTATCCTTTTGGAGCTTCATCAACTTTCTCTTGACTTCAGTGATTTGCAAAACTTGAAAATATCTCTAGTTTCTAAAATTTTATTTAAAATAATTGTGTTAATAAAAAAATAATTTAAAGCTGAAAAAAATAAAATAATTGTGTTAAAATATTTTATTATAGACTCTTTTACTATATTTGAATAACCATGTAACAGAGACCTTTTTTGGACTAAGTGATACAGTCACAATGGCTCAAAAGTTTCTTTAAATGCAAAAGGGTATAGATTGAAAAGTCTCCCTTTAATAACCTCTCCTGCATTTCCAAATTTCTCCTTTCCTCCCAGAAGTTAACAATATATACGTACATACAATACATACATACACACACATATATACGTACATACATATATACAAACAAATGCAAATATATATTTTAAAAAATGTCCTTCTCTGTTTCTATAAAAAAAATAGCAAAATTACATTCTTCTAACTTTGATTGTTTCACTTAATGTATTTTTCTGATTTTCCATGTCAATACATAGAAAGAGTCCCATTCATCTATGTTTACATGCTATTTTATTGTTGTGATGTAGCATAATTTATTAACTAGTACATCTGATGGAGATTAAATTTTCTCCAGTCTTCCTCTATTACCAATAAATAATACTGTGATGAATATACATAATATATATACTATATAAAATTATATATATAATTAATGCAACTATTCTTTTTTTCAACTGAGGTAAAATTCATATAGTGTAAGTTACCCTTTCAAAGTGTATAGTAGTTCAGTGACATTTAGTAGTTTGTAATTTTATGCGACCACCACCTGTGTCAAGCTCCAAAGCATTTTCATCACCTTAAGAGAAAAATCCATATCCATTAAGCTGTCACTTCCCAGTACCCCTACTATCCAGTCCCTAGCAACCACCAGTTTGCTTTCTGTCTCTATGGATTAATCTATTCTGGATATTTTATGTAAATAGAATCATACAATATAGGACCTTTTTAAAGTGGCTTCCTTCACTTAGGATAATGTTTTCGAGGTTCCTATGTGTTATAGCATATGTATCAGTACTTCATCTCTTTTCATGAATGAATTCCATTACATTTTATGTGTATACCACATTATTCATTCATCTGCTGTGGGGTATTTGAGTTATTTCAACCTTTTGGCTTCTGTGGATAATGCTACTGTGAACATTCATGTACAGTTATTTGTTTGAGAACCTACTTTCAACTCTTTGGATATATACACCTGTAAGTGAAATTGCTAGGTCATCGGGTATTTCTATGTTTAACTCTGTGAGGAACCTCCATACTTTTCCACAGCAGTGCACCATTTTGCATTCTCACCAGTAATATGTGAGAGTTCCACACCCTTGCCAATACTCATTACTTAGCCTTCCAAATAGGTGTGAAATACCACATTGTGATTTTGATTTGCATTTTCCTAATATATAATGATGTTGAGCATCTTTTCATATGCTTGTTGGCCAATTGAATATCTTCTTTGGAGAATTGTCTATTCAAATCCTTTGCCCATTTTAAAATTAGATTGTTTGTCTTTTTTTGTAGTTGAGTTGTATGGGTTCTTTATATATTCTGGATACTAGAATCTTAATAGATACATGATTTGCAGATATTTTCTCCCATTCTGTAGGTTATCTTTTCATTTTCTTGATGGTCATTTGAAGCACAAGTTTTTAATTTTGAAGAAGTTCAACATCTGTTTTTAACTTTATTGCTTGTGCTTTTGTTGCCATTACTAAGATTTCCTTGCCAAATCAAAGGTCATGAAATCTTACCCCTATGTTTTCTTCTAAGAGAAAGGGGGTTCAGCTTCGTTCTTTGCACCCTCTGAGAGGTAAGAGTCCAACTTCACTCTTTTGCATGTGGAAATCCATTTATCTCTAAACCATTTGTTGAGGAGACTGTTCTTTCCCTGTTGAATAGTCTTGGCACCACTGTTGAAAATCAGTTGACCGTAAATGTATGGGTTTATTTCTGTACTCTGAATTCTGTTCTATTGGGCCACATGTCTTTCCTTATGCCAGTACCATACTGTTTTGATTACTGTAGCTTTGTAGTAAAGTTTCCAATTAAGAAATATGAGGCCTCCAACTTTTTTTTTCCCCCAAGAATGTTTTGGCTTTTGGGGTCCTCTTGAAATTCTAAATGAATTTGACAATCAGCCTTTTCACTTTTTCAAGAAAAGGCCATTGGAATTTTGATAGTGGTTGTGTTGAACCTGTAGGTCTTCTTTAATTTCTTTCAGCAATGTTGTGTAGATTGCAGTGTACAAGTCTTTCAACTGCTTGGTTAAATTTATTCCTAGATATTTTATTCTTTTTGGGTGCTATTGTAAATGGAGCTGCCTTCTTAATTTCCTTTTTGGATGTTTATTGTTAGTGTGTAAAAGTGCAACTGATTTTTGCATTCTTCAAACCTTGCTCAATTCATTTATTAGCTCCAATAATTTTTTGTGGGTTCTTTAGGATTTTCTGTACAAGATCATGTCATCTGTGAATAGAGATAGTTTTACTTCTTTTTCAATTTAGATGCCTTTTGTTTCTCTTTCTCGCCCAGTTGCTCTTGCTAGAACTTCCAGGATAATGTTGAATAGAACTGGCAAAATCAGACATCTCTGACTTATTCCTAATCTTAATAAGGCTTGCAGTCTTTCACTAGTGCATACAATGTTAGCTGTGGGTTTTTCATAAATGTCTTTCTATTCCTACCTTGTTAAATATTTTTATCATGAGGGTGTTGGATTGTTTCATTTTTTTTTTACTGTGTCAATGAATTTTCCTCCCTTCATTCTATTACTGTGTGTATTGTATTAATTGATTTTTGTGTATTAAACCACTCTTGCACCTCTGAGATAAATCCCACTTGGCCATGGTGTGTAATCCTTTTAATAAGCTGCTGGGTGCAGCTTGTGATGCATTTACTGTTATGGCACTTATAATTAATCCTTTGAGAGTGTGATGAATGCTATGGGCTCTCTTTACAAAAAAATACAATGTATACATACATATAAAGTTTGCTTACAATTTTATGGATTTCAGCATCCTCGAAAGTCCACCTTTAAGGACTTAAGGATTTGAGGATGAGACGAGTTTATTTAAGACTCTAAAGCAAGTTTGCTTCAACCATAAAGGGGAATATTGTGGTTCATCCACTTACCTCTTTTTAATCTTTACTCTTAAGGAATTTTATTGTTGTGTTTTGTTTAATTTTATTTCAGTTTAAACTAGTTAAAGAACTAGTGTCAGCCATGCCCTGCATTAGATGGTACACTCCTGGCAGTTTAGGAAAGTTCACTTTTTTATATCACGCTAAGCTTCCCAATCCCGGTTTACAGAGAGCCTTAGCATAAGGATGTTGCCTTACTGATGACCCTGCCAACCTCAGCTGAGTCTGGTTTCTGGGAAACTCTTGCCCTCTTGGTAGGAGGTAAGTGTCTGCTTCCTGACTTCCCAGAACTACTCCTCTGCTTTCACTTATTTTGACATAAGAAATGTTTTCTGCCTTTTAATAGACCGGAACCTGTACCTTTATAATCCTTTACATAATGAGAAACTAGTGACCACCTAGAAAATTCCGTTGATTCATTTTTAGTGAGAATTTTTTATGGACATTTATTTTACTTTATTTTTCTATACTGGTTTCCAACTTGTTAACAACCAAAGTGCAAAAGCATTGTGAAATGAAGATAAAACACTAATGGAAACTGCTGTAATAGCCCACGTGGTCAGAAGCGCATATTGTCCTTAAGTGTTTTTCCAATGAGAGGGATGACTTTGTGGTGAATTGATCTTTAGAATCAGTGACATGATAACCACTGGGGTTACCAGTGAAGTTTGTGGTCACAGAACAGTGTTTATAAAGGACTTTTAACCTCCCTGAGTATCTTGCTTTGAGCACTTCTGCTTATTGAAAATGGCAGCTAGTTGAGCTGGGAAGTCTAATAGGAAAACCTTAATGTAATCTTCAAGGGATCCTTGGGAAGAGAAAGACTTCTCAAAAGATCTTCAAAAGTCTGCTCATCTAAAAAGCAATGGGAACCCTGGAGAAAACTTTCAAAAATCAACTTTTTCAGAGTTCTGGAAATCAACCGAATGCTTTTAAGTACAAGAGGGGCATTTATTCAAGAAAGAAGTTGAATCTCATTAGAATAGCAGGTTTTGGCTTTGTGGTGTTTAAACTTGCCTTGTCTCTTTCTCAGCTCTTCCCAGATCCACAGTAGCTTTGAAAACCAAGAACCTTGTCACCATGGTAGCTTAGAAAACCAACAGCTTAATGGACACGAACAGGGGCAGAATGGGTTTCCAGCTCTCCCAAAAGCCTCATGCTTAAATTGTCACTACTTGACATGTCTGGCAGCTCTCTGGAAAAGCCCCATTCAAGGGACCTCTCTTTATTTGACCTGACTCAGAGCTTACTCACTGCAAACAGCCCTGTCTCCAAAGCAGTTGTCAAAAATAATCACTGGCAACTGTTTAACATCATAGCTACCTGGGGTGGCAATACCACTTGGGGCACACAAAGGGCTGACCAAAAAAATGTAAAAGGATTACATGGAGGACTTTGAAAAATTTTGATATAATTTCCAGTGGCTCTAGAAAGTCACATACTTACACAGGACTGTGTTATACCGGGCGAAAACCTGGAAAGGCTCTCATTTCTCTCATCTGGCTGATCTTGAGGATTTGTGCCAGCAGGAAGTGAAGGCTAAGGCAAAGCTGTAAACTGCTGGAGAGTTGAAGGTGTGATTCATCATACACTTAGAGCCCATTAGCAAAGGCTGGGAAACTTATTGGCTGAAGGCATTTAAACAAATCTCTGTCCAACTGTTTTCTGACCACTAAGCTAACTTAACATAAACTTCAGCGGCCATCTATGACAGTTGTTTCATCCCTGTAAACTTCTAATAAGTAAGGGCATTTTCTTATACAAGTACAATGTCTCTATTGCAATACATAAGAATTAACAATCGCACTGTTTCTCAAAAGTCAGTTGGTTTGCTTAAAACAAAATCCAGGAAACTATTTATCTATTATGCCACTTTTAAAATAGAGTAGTACCTCTTTCCTTCACATTTTAAAATTGTAGAACGACATACATACTTAAAAGTAAAGTAATAAGTTTACATTCTAATTGTCTCAAAGAGAACACATTTATTGTAACAGCATTCGGAAACGAAGTATTTCGATCACCATGGAGGTGCCTCTCCTGCCCAATCACATCCCTTCTTAAAGACAAATTAAAGTCTTGACTTCTAATACTATACATTAGTAATGCCTTTTTTACTGTTTTTGTTGAAAAATGGCACTTATTTAGGAAAGTCATTAAGGTACTTTAATTTTAAATGTATGGAATGATGAACTTTACATACATACACACCCGTGTAACTACCACTTAGATCAAGATATAGAACATTCTCAGCACCTGAGAAGTCCTCCTCGTACTCCCTTCCAGTTATAATCCCCCTAAGGTTTGATTCCTAAAACTATAGCTTAGTTTTGCCTGTTTTTTTGTACTGTAATAACTAGTTGTATAGTGTATTTCCTTTTTTGTCTGATTTCTTTTACTATCTTCTCTCCTTTTTATTTTTGTTGGTGACTCTGACAACTGTATCAGTTATCTTATGGAACAGCCCATATTCTGGATTTGTTTTTTGCTTCCTACTGGTATCTTTTAACCCTCTCCACTATCCTGCATATTTCTTGTAGATTTAATGTTAACACAGAAGTCTTGATTAGGATCAATTTCATTTTTCCCCCAAGGATGTGTTATTGATGGGCTGTATACTCCACATTGCATTCAATCAAAAGATACATGGAATATTTAACATCTGGTTTTCCCGTTCTTTGTGATGCTAAGATAGATCAGTGGGTTCAGACTGTGACATCCTAATGTCCTCATTGTAAAGTTTCCTGTCAGTTTTTCAGGTAATATTTTCAATTAGGTTATTTTCTTAGGGGGTAGAAAATTTTTAAATTTTCTAATTATTTTAATCCTTCCACATTCATTTCCTGGAAATCTTGTGTAAGAAGTGTGTTCCCTCATCCACTCTAGCTCCTTAGTTATTCTGAAATACAATTCATACTGAAAAAGGCAAAGTCAATGCTTAATTCTTTAATTTTCACTCACAGTTTATTTTCAGAACACAGGGGCATTGGAGCCCTAGTTATTACCAGTTGTGGTTGAAGAGGTTTATTTCTTTTCGGTGAGTGGCTGTGTGTATTTTAATATAGTTATGAAGTCACATGTTTTTTAAAAAACTGGTATGTGTTTTAATGAGGTGCAGGTTTTAAAAAAAATCCTCAAATTGTGCCACTTGGGCCAACAGTAAATCTATATAAGAAGGTGTTATAAGAGCTGTTTCATATTTTATCCCTGATGTCTCCACCCAAACCCTCATTCTCTGTAGTAACCCTTTGTGGTGCCTTCTTCTTTGTATGCACATATTTTTTTCATAAATAAAAACAAATTGTGTGTGTGTGTGTAGGACACTATATTACATGTATATCTGTTATCTATATCACATTATACTGTTTTGGTCCTATGCAATGAGACTTAAAGTGACTTAACCAAAATTACAAAAGATGATATGACAGGGTCCAGATTTGAACCCAGCAGTCTGACTCCTAATCTTGGGCTCTTAACAGTTCTGCTATTCTTAAAGCAGTCTCACTGACCCACAACCCCAAAGAGGAGGAAGGCGTGACTGTGCTGCTCCCAGAGTAGTAAGTAGAAAAGTAATCTGAACACAGAATTAGCAATGGAAGCTGGTTTTCAAAGAATTGTAAAAATGCTGTGTGAGAATGCATGAGAGTAGCCTTGTGCTAAGGAAAAATAGGCTGCTTCTTTGTTTTCTTTCCTTTTTCCTTTTTTGTATTTTTTTTGTTTGTTTGGTCCACATTTTCTGCTTTCGATTTAGCAGTACTGACTTAATCTGCTGGCAAGAAATGGGGAGAAAATCTTATTCTAAGCCCTTTCAGATGTTACAATTGTTATTGCGTGACCAATTTGTAAAATGAAAGCTTTGCCTCATTTGTGCCTTAATTATTCTGATGCTTTTTCAGAACAGTCTACACCAAGATCATTTTTAGCACCTTAGATCTGGAAGGAAATTCTTCCAAGTTGATAAACCTAGGCACATAAAGAATTAAAAGTGGTCATAATATAAGCAGCCTCTTAGGTTATATTTGAGACCCTTCTCTCTCTTCAAGATTCTAAGAATTTACTCATTGTTTTATCACTAAATGTCCAAGCTGCTTCTCCTTGACACTAACTAGTGTGTAGCTGTAACCAGCTTGGTTTCCATTTTATTTAGGGAGTAAAACTTCCTTGGCCGACTTATGAAATGTGGACATCTTCAAAGAGTAGTTTTTATAGAGTTTGTAACTCTTCTGGGTTTTTTTTCCCCTAAAGAAGGAAAAACTATTTTAATTTATGTTTTGTTGTCAGATTCTTCTTATTCACTTGTCAGTATAAGGAGATTATTAAGAAAATATCTTCTATGTCTTTATCTCAAAGCATATAGACTCATAGAGGGGATTGGATATGACACTGTATCCAGAGCAGATTTTCTAACATTGGTGTAAGAAGATGAGATTGAAAAAGAGCTTCTGTGATAACGCTTTGTGTAGTAACTGGTAACGTATTGGACGTATAAATTTAAAAAATGTCTTGAGGAAAAAAGTAAAACTTGTTTTCCTGGTAGAATTTGTTCAGGTTTCTTTAATAAGAAACTGGAAATGATACCTATGTCATGAATGTTTATCATGGTTGGTTGTACTGTGATTTTTCTGTGTTGTGTGTTCACGCACGCGTGTGTGTTCACGCACGCGTGTGTGTGTACGCGCCTGTGTTTCCAGTGGGTGTAGAGGCCCTGAAATAGCCCTGGAATCTGAATTCTTTTGGTATTTATGTCTAATTTAAATCGATGTCATAATTCCTTTTGGAGCAGGTCTCTTTGGGTTGATGACTATTGAGTAACTGGAGGTTTGAATACGATTTTAAACTCAGGCAGATTCAAACTAGTTTTCATGTGCCATCTTTTGCTTCAGTTTGTTTTTTTTTTTAACAATTCCTTTACTAGATGTGTATCTTCAACTTGTGTTTTGTCTTCTGGCAGTGCCCTTATGATGAGTGATACTTGTGTTTTTTAGTATCTTGAGGCATAGGTTATTAATAATATGTGGTTAGCTACGAGGTCACTATTTCGGCCAGCTCTGCTTGAAAAATAAAAACTCCTTTTGAATGAGAATAAATAATATTTCTATTAATAATATTTCAAATGTCAGGATAGTTATGAGTAGAGATAGATTTACAAGGGCAACTTTACTTTTTTCTTTATTACTGTTTCGGTATTTCTTTGACATACTAAGCCAGAGTTGAGCCTCTCTTTTCTGATTGTTAAAGAGGTGCAAGCCAATTATAGAAAAGCTGGAAAATGTAGAATAATGGAAGGAACATTTATATCTTCCTGTGGAGAACGTTTTGGCATATTCTTTTTACAACTTTATTTTTATAAATATTATACATATTTTAAAGGTCAGTTAAGCTCATATTATACATATAACTAACTCTGCAGCATGTTTTTCCCTTATTATATCATGAACATTTCCCATGTCCTTAAAAATTATTTGGGAACAGGGTATGATGACTACATAATATTATATAATACTGCTGTGCCATAATACTTACTCATTTTTTTTGGACACTTACATAGTTTGTAATTATTACAGATCATGACACAATGAATTTGTAAAATCTTTGGTGGCACAGATTTCTTGAACATGCATCTTATTTTGCTTACTAAACCATTTTTTTTTTCCCAAAGTATAAAATAATCCTTACTTTTCTGGTGTTTCTAGTGGGTTTTTTTTCCCTCATTGGTACTATTATTCTTTACCGAAGGAAGTTTTTAAATTTAAAAAACAATAGCCTTTTTTTAGAGATTGATTGAGATGTTTATTCGTAAACTCTAAAACAGATTAGAAGGTGAAATTACAAATCCTGATGATAGCAGTTTGTAATAGAAATGCTTACAGATCCTTAAATATAGCTTGGTAGGAAAGGGCGGCAGTGGGTCAAGTTGTTACAGTTTGTTCCAGGAAAGGCATTTTGGATGCATGCCATCTACTTTTACAAAGATGTCTGTACTCAGCTATAAAAAAAGAATAAAATAATGCCATTTGCAGCAACATGGGTGGACCTAGAGATTGTCATACTAAGTGAAGTTAATCGGACAAAGAAAAATATCATGTGACAATACTTATACGTGGAATCTAAAAAAAATGACACAAACAAACTTATTTACAAAACAGAAACAGACTCACAGACATAGAAAACAAATCATGGTTACCAGAGGGGGAAGGAGATGGGGAGGAATAAACAGGGAGTTGGAGATTTGCAGATACTAACTACTATATATAAAATAGATAAACAACAAGTCCTGCTGTATAGCACGGGGAGCTATCTTCAATACCATGTAATGGCCTATAATGAAAAAGAATATGAAAAGGAAAAAATATGTATGTATGGATAACTGAATCACTGTGCTGTACACTAGAAATTAACACAACATTGTAAACTGACTATACTTCAAAAAAATTAAAAAAAAATAGATTAAAAGAGAACAAAACAAAGATGTCTTGTGATTTTAGATTTGTGTTCTCCACTTAACCTTTCCCAAAGTGATTGCTGAAACAAATATAGGTAGTACAATAAGAGGAATTAGCATAATTCCTTTAGCGAAAAGCAGTGCTTCTCCATCAGTGTCACTTGAATTTTAATAAAGCTACTGAAGTAGAGCCTGGTTGAGTCATGTTAGATAACTTAGATCCAAGTCGCTCGTGAGGTCAGTTCAGCTGACCAGCTGCCTTCCTGGGGGGCTGCCATTAATCATATTTGTCACAGAAGTAAAATTCTGAAAACTTCCCAGGTAGTCCAGTGATTTAGAGTTTTCTCTATTGAGAATAAAGACGACACTAGAATCAGAGTTTACCGATAGGGCGTAAATACTCCATCCAGGCACATTGCCCACTTGCTTTATGTAGCTTTGCGAGCCTCTCAGAATTGTGCTGGTTCTGCGTTTTGTCATCCCCAATTTTATACACGAAGGAACTGAAGGTCAGGAAGGCTACCCATTTGGCCAGTGTCACACAGCTAGTAGGTGTCCATCTTGGCTGCAGGACTGGTGCTCTTTTGTACCGCCTGCAAGTTATCAGAGAGCTCTTAGTCATATAAACTAACTAAATGAGAAAATGTCTTAAATTGGATTTAAAAATGTTAAGAAAACATGATGAACAAATATGGTGTGTGACGTAACTTTTAAGCATCACAGAACAAACTTGGATATTTAAAGCTTGGCTTTATTCTCTTTTAAAAAGGGTGCATAATTATTTAGGTGAAAAAAACCCTCATTTTTCATTCTTCCTGGCCAGAAATCTTGGCAACTAGGAGTACAGTTGCTATTATTGTGAGTTTGTTGTGTGTACAGATTCATACTCCCAGATTCTCCATCTCCACCTTTTATAAACACCATATTTAACTTGGAAGAGGAAAAAGTTATTTTGGGCAACACTTGTAGAGCAAAAGTAGCAACTGCAGGGGGGCATGAAGGGATATACTGATCTGAAGCAGGAACTATAAGAATATGTCTAGAATTTAACTTTAATACAGCTTAGAATGCAGGTCTTCGTTAAAAGAATTATTATTCAAAGTTTACTAGGAGGCAGAAAACTGCATGAGATCTATGTCCATGTACTTGTGACTGAAATAATGTATTGATACTTTGTGCTTCTGATTTCTGTTGTCTTTGCCAAAAATCTTGAAAATCATTAGATAGCTGATGGGGACCCAATGCTAAGATGACCAGGCTGCTTTTTGAGAATAGTCTGAAACAATAGTTTCATGTCAACAAAGATTCACAAAGTTCATCATTGATTCCTCAAATATTAAAACTCAGGGGTCTCTTTGAAAGTTGAAAGATATACATTTATAATAAGTGAAACGAGTGTGCTTTTTTGCTGTTGAAAGTAAACTTTTAGGAAATTTTACTAAAATGTTATTCTAAGAAGTGGTACAAACTAAAAAAAGTCAGTCAATTCACATAAAACATAGATTGATGTATTGCTGGCTGATTCAGAGTGAGTTATTATGAGAAGTTAAAGATGTTGGTTCAGACATTCATTCAATAAACTGTTTCTGGCCCCAAACCTTTTGAGATGGTATCACAGAAAGCTGCTTTTGTATCAGACCCTGGGCTGGCTGGCTCACTGGACTAACCAAGCATGACTGGGTTCATCCATCTGGAGTATACCAGTATTTCTCAAATTACCTGTGGTCATTCACATTCATCACAGACATTGATCTTTTATAAACCAGAATAAAAATAAACTATTAGAAAAATGAAATGGAATTAAAAAAAATATACAAAATTTAAGCCCACATTTTTATTAGTAGATTGAACAGACTTAAAACTGCTCTGACGGTTTTCTGTAAAAGTTTCTAAAGGTTCACGCTCCATTTCTGTACTTAGATCATTAACAACCAGCTTATGGCCTGGTGCTGGCCCATAGCCCATACTTTGAGGAGCGCTGTTCTAGACTTTAATACAGACAAAGATTTTTTTCTCATGTTGAGTCCCTTCCTGTCTCTTCATTTTTCCTGTACTTGCTTGTCTTCCTGTTATAACGTTTTCCTCTTCTCTCCAGATGGGTTGAAAACAATCATCATGAGAATTGTTAGGGTAGGGGACATGGCAGAGGCACAAAGATACATGTCTCTTTTGGGGTTTTCTCTAAAATGAATTTGCAAAATCAAACGTGGCATTCACAAATACACTTACATAAATATATAGTCTATTAGATTTTGAGACTTCAGGTGAGTGTTTCTTAAAGTCTGACTTAAGGACCACCTGTATCAGAATTAGCTGGGTTAATTGTTTAAATTTATAAATCTTATACCTGTTGAGTCAGGCTTTTTGTGGTTTACTCTATGAAGTCTGAATTTTAAACATGAGTCTCAACAGATAATTCTAATACACAATGGAATTTGAGTCCTGTTTTTTCAGGGTTTGGGAATCTGTGTGATTATTGGATTCTGCATCATACACTGTGGTGGTATATTATAAATGCCAATTCTGAAATGTACTAATGTGAATATATTGGAGTTTCTATATATGTGCTTTCAGAAGAAAATCTCCAGGATATTATTGGGTTCATTGCTATTTCAGACATATGCAACATATTATTGGAAAAAGGTAATATTCTCATTTTACAGACAGAAACAAAGAACACTTACATAAATAAAGTAATTTTACATCTTCCTGTGTTGTAATGACTTTACATCCTTCTAATTTTATTTTCAGAGTTTTACATACCTAAAATCTATTCTTAAATTCACCTTGCTTTATAATAATATAATTTTATTTGGAATAAAACATAGCATAGCTACAGAACCCATTCACTATGCAGTTAAACAGTTGTTATGAATTGAATGAGGGATGTGGGATTGTATGTAAAACAGCTCAAAATTTCATTTAAAAACATTTCTCTTTACATTAATGTGAGGTTAATACAAAATGTATTGATAAGGAAAAATATTCTTAGTTGTTAGTACCAAATTTACCCATAAGGAAAAATATTATATCCTTAGAGCTTCAAGACACATGTCAGTCAAATAAGGGTGATACCACTATAGCTGGATGTTTAGTTCTGCAGTGGAAATTCCTAAAATGAAAAGAACCATGTTTGCTCTTATTTATATATGCCTTTCAGAGTTTTGGGCACATTATATCTGCTTGTGTGTATCTGTCTGTTAGATATAGAGAAGTGAGGTCATTTAGTCTTGTTTATGAAAGCAGTAGATCACAATCCTGATATTTTGGCTTGAATGAACACTGAGAAAGGGATTTCCTTATTCCCTTAAGATGAGAATATCAGTTCTTTGGGAGCTTTACCCTCTTCCTAAGCAGAATTATAATTTCCCAGGTAAAACTGCAGAACACCAAGAAAGTAACATGCGCATCCTTACCTGTCTTGAACTCAGAGTACCACAAAAACGTTGCTGTTGTGAAATTGTGTGGGCTCCTGGAAAATCTCCCTCTGGAACTTTTAACTTTGCCATTGTGTGCTCTTGATCGAGTTACTAGACCTCCCCAAACTGTCTCCTTATTTCGGGGTTGACAACACCTCTCAGAATTGCTGGAAGAACTCTATCAGTTAATGGTTCTGCGATACGGAGCACAGTGCTTGGTGCTGGTGAATGGTAGTCAGTCATTGCTGCGGGGCTTGTGTAACAGTGGGAAAGGTGTGGATAAGCTGTGACGCCGTGCAAACCCTAGATTTGAAATGAAGCTAGTTTCTTGCTATGTCCTTGTGTGTGAGCAAGTAATTCAATCTCTCTGTCCCCTATTTTTCTTAATTTGTGAAATGGGGGCTGTAATGATCATTCTAGAAGGATTTTACTCTGGGGTAAAATGAGGAAGTGTATGTACACACTTGCAGTGCCTGGCATGTAGAAACAGAAGGTAGCCATTAATATTTTTATTGAATTTGACTGCCTACCACTTTCTAAGCTAAATTAAAAAAACACGTATTTCATGTCCATGTGTCTACTTGCGTTTGGATTTGAGGAGATCCCCTTGATCTTGTAGCAGTTGTCTGGTTTTTAAGTGTGTTTTCAAAAAGCTTTCTGATTTATACATAAACTGATGTGTTTCCACTGGAAGGTTTTGGGAATCTGAAAACAGAGTGATGATGAGGATTCATCTGGCTGCTTTATGAACACGATGTCACGGGAAAAAACAGCCAAAACAAATGGCAGCAGAGAGGCAGACACTTGCTGCACGACTTAAATAATGTGCATTTGAGCGATGTCAGATTCAGAGGCATGCAAAGTGCATAAACATAAAAGAAATTCATAATGGGCTTTCCAGGAAAAGTTTGTTGCTTCCTGATGTGCTAACCTTGGTTCTGTTTTGTGGTTTTGGCGCCAGATAAACATAGCTGGAGGGGACACCGTTGGATTTTCCCATTGTCAGTTGTATGTAATCTAAGAATTGTATGTTTGCTCTTCTCTGCTTTACTCTTACGAAATATTCTGAGAGCCTTTGGGAATAAGCTACTTTAGTTAAGTGGTGTCTTTAATTTATATCATGAATTCATTCAGTAGCCACAAATCACAGTTCCACCCACAAGCATCCTTGTTGATCAGCATCTTGGAATGTTGAGAACTGTGATAATCAGTTGGGCTTTCGGAAAGAGATCTTAAGGAGATGGGGAAACGGACAGTTTCCATCCCCTTATTCTTAAGTTTCCCTTTCTCTCCCTGTGCAGTGATGCTTACAATTTCTAGCCTGTTCTCCTTCCTGGCCCCATCTTTCCCTCACCCTTTGTGCTCTAGTCACACTGGTCTTCCTTCAGCCTTTGAAAGGGCCATGCTTCTTCCCCCGCCCAGGGCCTCTTCACGGCTCTTCTATCTGGAATGTTCGCTCTCTCCTCTTCCCTCCCTTCCCTACCCAATTGCTAGTCACCCTTCAGAGCTGAGTTCACTCACTGACTCCTTGAGGGACCTTGCTCTTGTTTTCTGGCAAGAGCCTTTTTCCTTTGTAGTATGTATCATAATAGTAACTAAAGAATTCACTTTATATTTGTTATCTAGTGTTTTTCCTCTCTCTCTGAAATAGAAGCTCTGCGAGCAAGAGCAGGGGCTGTGTTTGTCTTATTCACAAATGTCTCCCAGCACCTAGCACCCTGCGACAGCATAGGAAGGCAAAACGCTAATGTGTGGCCTGGGTGCAGAATTGGCATTAATGTGCTTCCCCATTTTATTTGTTGCTGTTGATTTTTGGCAGGTGCTTTCTTCACACACAGGTGTGGTGCAGAGGAAGGAATTGCATGTGTAAATTTCCAGGCCTGATAGCGTGCTGCTCCTTTAGATGCACCTTCTCAATACAGTCGTTGATTGAAGAGGTACTGGCTGAACTACGGGTGTTTAAGAAATAGCACCCCCATCTGACTCACTTCACCTAATGTGATAACCTCTAGGTTCATCCAATGGAAAAGAATCTGCAAAAGAATAGATATGTATGTATGTGTATAACTGAATCACTTTGCTGCACACCTGAAACTAACACAACATTGAAAATCAACTACACGTCAATGAAAATTAATTAAAAAAACAGCATCCCAATGACACGATACGTGTATGTGATGGCATTAAGGCTAAGCAATGTTTGTCTGCTCTCCCTTGCTCTACTCTGTAAGTTTCTTTCTTGAACAGCTTGGAAATCTAGTCCAGGGTGACAAAGGCTTGTGCTGTGGGGAAGCAGATTTCCTTTATGTAGGAAAATAACCTGTGTGTCACACGTGACTGTCAGTGACACATGGGGGGCCGGCACCTAGAGCTAATGTGGCATATCTGGCAAATGTTGCAATATTTGGAAGGCAAAGAATCCTGGCGTGGAGGCCAGAGTGGTGGGAGCACCAGGCGGAATCCAGGGACCTGGGAGTGAGGGCAGTAAGAGTCCCAGCAGAAAGAGCACAGTGCGTGAGCCTCTCTCCAACCCCAAGGAGAATCTGTTGGTCCATAACTAGAAAGCAGGTGAGAGTTCATGATTATACACTTTCTTAGACAGGGATGAATACAGAGATGCTGACATTGTTGAGAATTCTGTTTGTAGGCGGTAGCCATCTTTGATGCCGATAATAGGAAATAAATTCCTTCTCTCTAGTTTATTTGTTCTAATCTCTTAATGGTGACTGACGCTGCTGTGGGCTTACGAATTAGTGAGGTCACTGGCGTTTTAACAGTGTTATTTGTGGAAGGCAGTGTATTGTAAAAGAGCTTGGGCTTGGGTGTATTCAGATCTGACTTTAATCCTGGTTGTTATCACTTCTGCTCTGAGCCTCAGTTTCCTCATCTGTAACACAGATCCTATAACACTATTGACCTCAGCCTTAGAGCACAGTGGCATTTATTAGAGACTATTTTTAAAGCATTTACTACGTATTCCTGGTACATGGTGGGCATTCTGTAAATGCTTACTATTATTATTGTTTGCTAGGACACGCCCAGGAGCCCACAGTGATTTGTCCTAAGACTCAGCTGGGTTTGCATGTTCAGAAGAGGACTGGACAGGGTGATGGTGATTCTGGAGGGCCAGCTTTGCTGTGTTCACCCAGTCTATTCCAGAATCAGTCCAAAGTTCTATGGTCCCTTGAAGCTTCATGGCAAAACTATGTCTGGGTTGGGGTATGGTGGAGAGGAAGTTTCAGCCACCAAATACAGTGTGGAGCTTAAATCCAGCCTGCCCCACTTCACAGCAAATGCACATGACAACTGAGGACATGTCATCTTGCTTTCCTGGAACTTTTGCTGGAAAGAGATGGTCTTGCAGCCTTTGATTGCACTCACCCATTCACCCAGCACTAAAAATTGCAACCACTGCCCTAGGTAGCCAACAGCTTTCTGAGGTCTCTTTCCCCACTGAAGAACAATGCATCTGAACTGGAGATCCCCCCATCCCAGCCACTTCACAGAATAAGACAAGAGCAAGCTCCAGCTGGATTGATGACTGCATCCATTTTTGCATTAAAAGTTAGGTCTGAAAATAATTTCTAGATTGATAACCACATTTTGGGCTTTTCATTAAAGCTATATGATGGATGAAAAGGTTTTAGTCATTTTTTTTTACAGTCTGAAAACACAAATCCACAAACTCCATTCTGAATTGGCTAGGCTCCTGTAAGCCTATTTCAGTAACTGAAATGAAGGCTCTATCTGATTAATGGTAACGGTAAATTAGAGTTCTCGGATAGTGGCCACTCTATTCTGAGTAAATCAAACAGAAAGCTCCCCTTTCTGGGAGAACAGTCAGCTTGTTGACATCAGCCCACTCTGTATGCGTGTGTGTGTGTGTGTGTGTGTGTGTGTGTGTACACATAACTCATTCTTTGGAATTCTCCCATGGAAAAGCAAAGGAAGGAAGCTGAGGGGAGGATGGGGCGATTGCATCCTGTGCTCTTTACAGGGGTGTGGCCACAACTGCCTCAGCCTCAGGGACACTGACACATGATGTTTTTTCACTTGGGATGCCTGAGCAGTGATAAGTCTTGATGAAAGGCAGGAGTGGCTCTCAGCGTTGTTCTTAGCTGGACAGGAGTCTCCTGGTAGAGAACTGCTCAAATCCCACTCCGTGCTTCATTTCTAGGACGTTGGGGGGAGGGGTGAGCACCAGGAGTGTCTGGAGTGGACCCCCAGAGCCCTCCAGGCTGTGTTAGGACTCCAGATCCTCTTTGGTTTGTTCTGGCCACTGCCACGAATGAAACTGCCAAGCGGGTAGGCCAGGTACGTGGTTTTAAGGAGGATGAAGCGTTTCTTCGTGCTGCTTCCTAAGTCTGATTTGAAATGATGGATCCCACCCTGGCAAAGGCAGAGAGGGACTGTCTGGGATTTTATGAGGTAAGGCGTTAGAAGGTTCTGTGAAATGAATTCCACTGTCATCTGATTTCCGTGTCCAGCTGTTTGGGATTTATAGTTCTCTCCGCCTTTCTCTTTGAAAATTCTTAATATTGTCCCCTCCCTGCTTGGTTAGGGACAATTATTAACAAATTATGCAGTGCATTTATCACATTTAGTCTTTGACAGCTCAACATAGGAGATCAGTGCTGCTATGAAAGCATGTAAAACTTCTGTAAATAAATACATAAACAAATATGCAATCCCCTTACTGTGAATTTCTAAAGTCCCACTGGTTTTAGATGAATTATTTTACTGTGATGTTAAGTATGGGTTCTACATACAAGAATGCTTTTGAAAATGACATTAGATTGAGTCCAAATAGATTTCATGACAGGTCATCAGCCTCTGGAATAATGATGTTTTTAATGGATTTAAAAACTCTTCTCTCAGGGACTGAGATGTTACAACAGATTTATTTGTAATGGAACGTTTGTATGGACAGGTATTCATAGACATTCACATGCTAAAGACTGATGATTTAACAACAACCGTACAACAAAACTTGAACTTGAGAATAAAACCATTTTTTTTTTTTAAGATTTCCTTGTGGCAACTGTGGCAAAACTGGCTCAGTTTTCTATAGAGCTTCTAATCTGCTTTAATTAATTGTTTAAAACTGGGATGAATGCAGGGCAAAATTTAGGTTCTATTATAATTTTTTTTACAAATTAGTATTTTTAAATGAAAATTTTTAGTTTTTGGCTGTATTCCTAAAATAGTTCTCAAGGGTGGGTGGTGGGGGTGTTACTTTTTATTGTCATGTCAGATGTTATTGGCATTTAGTGCTTGAGAGCCAGAGATGCTTAACCATTCCTGTAATGAACTGGACAGACCCTTACAAAAAATTATCGTTCAGAATGCGAGTAGCATCCTCATGGAAAAACATTGATACCTGCTCAGTTTAATAAAAAGTACACAGGTGAGCAGTCTAATCTCTGGGAAAGTTATCTGTCTTCTGATCAAGCCATTTGGGAAAGGACCCACAGGGAGTAGACACTTCTGCAAAATTATTCTTAAGGATCAATAGCAATAACTGTTGCAAAAAATACTGCTCCCACATATTTCTAATTAATATTTTCAGACTGAGTTTGGATTAGCTCCAACAAGTATCTGGTTCACTTTAATGAGTAACCTCCATCTTTAAATAAAGTTAAGCACTTACAGTTTCCAAATCTGATTATATGCGCTCACTGAGATCAAAGGAGTAATTTACCCTGAACCAAAGGATGCTTTTGTGCTAAACATTATAGTTTATAATGGTTGTACATTTCTCAGAATCTTCAGTTGTCACATGCAAAGTAACATCCTGAAGGACCTAGAGGTTGCTTTTAAATTTCACTTAGTGTTAGAAGGGATTATCTATGATATTTAATATGAGTGAGAGCTTAGTGTATGCATGGTACTTAAAAAAATAATTAGCAGAAAGAAAGGAGGACATGGAGTCAAAACTGTCATTCCTGGCACCTTTTTATACACACAGTGCTGTGACAGAGATCCCCAAGTCGAGACTGTATTCAAAGCCTCGGATTTACTGTGTAGGGATATGAGGGCGCCTCTGCCTGACTCTTGATTAAGCCAGGCTTAAAGCTCATTGACAGAATCGTCAGCTTTGAGTGACCTTCCGTCCACGAACTGGGCAGTATTCAGATACTCTGTGTGGGAGAATGTGCTACACAGGTAATGGCTTAAGGTACTATCACTGTATGTACAACCTGCACTTTCGTTGCCTGATCATTTGGCATCCGTTGCTAAAGAAAGCAGAGTCCCCCAAAACATAAAAATAATCATGCTTTTGTTTTAATTTATGTGTCTGTATTTATATTATGAAAAATCTGAATAAAATAATGTATTTAAAGGAAACATTTTAAAAGTTAAAACTAAGGAAAGAAGTTGAAGAACTGTGCTTTTGAGTGTTAAAAAAAGACATAGCTCTCTTTAAAAAGGATGAAGTGGATTGACAAGTTTTAAAAACCTACACATGTAGCTCCTAGCATGTGCCAGTCTCCCATGCTGTACTCGTGTATTCCTCACAGCTTTCTGAGTTAGGTGTGCTGGTATCATTTTTATAGGATAAAGAAATAGAGTCCCTGAAGTTTCAAGACTTGCCCAAGGTCATCCATTCAGTAAATGGGAAACATAGAATTTCAACTCAAGTTTGCTGTTTCCTAATTTTCTGGGATTATCTAGCAGCCATATCCTGGCAACATTATTATCGAGCAGTATATTACTTTCATTGCACCTGTAATAAATGATACGTATGGAAAAACAAAAGCATACTTTTATTGGTGAATAGAGGGTCCATGTGGACTTACTGCCAGTGATGTATTAAGTATGTTGCATTAAGGGTTTTATTGAGTTATTAAGTGATGGAGCATCAGAGCTTTCCGTTTTGGCTGAATAAGGTTGAGTGTGTGAAAGCTGGACTTTCAGAAGTTGTCTGAATAACGAGGGGGAAGGGAAGAGCACGGTGGACTTAGAGAGGGATATCACAGGATGGTGGCTGGGCTTGGAGAGAGCTTAGAGGTGGATGAGTCACTCACGGGCTTGTTGGACTGAAGAATCTGGAGTCGGTTCATAGCCTTTTGCACTAAGAGTGGATATTTATAGCTCTGTCTGCACAGGAAAGATGGAGATGGGAGGAGGGGCATGTTTAGGTGATGGCTCCAAGGCTGGTGCGGGGTCTGGGCATGAAGCATCCCCGTGAACCGTCCCCTCTGTCCTTGTGCAGTCTGCTCTGCACACTGCAGCCAGATGATTTTTTTTTTAAATGCAGATCATGTCCCTTCCCTGCTTTAAAATCTCCAGTGACTTTCCATTATCCTCACTCTTCACTGTGATAGATGGTGTCATGTAGTGTCGAGAAGCGTGGCTTCTGGAGCAATGCAGCCCGGGTTCACTCTGTAGCACATGCTTATTTTGGGATTTGGAGCACATACCTTCACTTCTCTGTGCCTTAGTTTCCCCATCATTAAAAATCGAATAATAGCACCTCAAAGGGTTGTCAGAGGTTGCAATGAGTTAATAAAGACAAAACAGTAGAGCGGTGCCTGGTGCATAGTGAGCTCTGTCATGCTTATTATCATCACTGCCATCTACAGGCTGGCTCTGCCTGTCTCCCTGATCTCATCTGCTCCCGCTCTCTGCCTCGTTCGTTGTTCCCTCTGCGTCACTTTGTTGTTCCTGGGAACATGGTGGGCTTGTCCTCTTTCAGGGTCCTTGCTTTTTTGTTTGTTGCCTTTCCCCAAGTCTCCTTATACAAAACACTCTATTCAAGGTTCTGTTCAGATATTTCTGGCATCAACCTGCATAAAATAGTACTCCCACACCACCCTCTCTCCCCTCTCCGCTCCCTGGCTTTCTTCGCGCTATGTCACCGCTACCTGACATTACATTATATCTACTACACTTCCTGACCTAAATGTTATTCTGCATCTGATTATTCATTGCTTTCCCCACTGGACCAAAATCTCCACCAGGACAGGGACTTTGACTCCCCTATTCCCCTTGAATCCCTCTCACTTAGAATATTGCCTGGCAGAGAGTGGATGCTCAATAAATGTTTGTTGAATTAGTATTCAATAAATTTCATTTCCCCCATCACTTCTATAATTGTTTCCTTTCTGATTTTAGATCTTAAAGTATTCCTTCTAACTCTTGTTAGCCTGTCATCATCTTGCTCCAAATTATGGACCTTTAGAAAAAGATCATTTATGTACTCTGTCTCATGAAAGTTCTTTAGCAATGGGAAGCCTTTTTCTAAACTGTCAGCTTTGGTACAAGGAAGGGGATTGAGGCATTTCAGTGTCATTGTTATAGAATATTCCCAAAGGGCCTAATCTTGGATCTTGTGCTAAGGTGTTTACCAAGCTACCTACCAAGTGCTGGTCGTCCTTGACCTTTTAAAAGAGCTTGGGCTCACATTCTCACTGTAAAAGTGTAATTGCTAGAGCAAATGAAGCCATGCAAATGATGATGGGGAAACGTACGTACTGACAGCAATGTGTGCTTCAAAGAGACTTCAGAAATTTTTAAGCCTCAAATTTTACAAAGAGCGCCTAATTCCTGCTGATATTTTTAAAATGAAGTTAGCTACAACTATTACAAATTGCATATTCTGTTTTCACAATGATACTTATCATAAATTTTTATAATAGCCAAATAAAATATAGATTGTCTGTTTGGCATAAGTAAGCTTTTAATAATTTTTCCATTTGAGGTATTATCAAAGAATTTGAGTTTCCTATATTGTATATAGGAAAACATTCAGTTGGGGAAAAAATCAATCTTAATTTAGAAATACTCTGAAAGTCTTTGTCAGGGAAAAACTTGTTTAAGATGTTTCAGAGACCTTTACCAGAAGCTGATCATGTGATCTTAGGTAAGCTAAGCCAAGCCATTTTTTTGTGCACTGGGGATAGACTGTAAGATATAAACAAAGTTGAATGTCAGCTCAGCATAGCACTGTGATTGAATTAAGTTAATTGGAAATTCTAGTTATAAAAATTGAGATTCTAAATAAATTGATCTTTTTCAGATAGTCTAATAAAGCTTACCATGGCATTTGCAGTCTTGTCCTTGTTTCCCTCTATTTTGAACAAGACAGCAATCTCTTTAAAGCTTTCTGCACTCCTTGGTGAGAATTTCATTCCTCTTTTGTGTACTTTAACAATACAATACTGATATTCAGGTAATGCTGTTTTATCATAATTGAAAGAAGATATCAAGACCTTGCACTGAGCCAAATCTGAACAAATATTGTTCTAGTCACTGGAGATACATCAGTGAACAGAATAGACAAAAGTGTTTGACCTCGTGGAGTTTATATTCTAGAGAGAAAGACAGACAATATACAAGAAATGTACAGATGTTATATAGTATGTTAGATGGTGGTAGGGTTGTGGGAAAGAAATTGGGCAGACTGAGGTAGTCCAAGATTGCTGGAGGCTGTCAGGGTCATTTTAAAGGGGGTGGTGAAGGTGGATTTCTTTGAGAAGGTGGTATGCAAGCCAAAAAAAAAAAAAAAAAAAAGTCAAAGGAGAGGATATATGGGGGAATGTTTCAGATAAATAGACCCTGAGGAAGAATACTGATCATACCTTTGAGGACATTGTTGAGGAGGGAAAAAAAACCCCACAAACTTTCCTCTATTCTCTTAGATTTGGCTACTGGACCTGAAAATCAGACTGACAGAAGACAGATTAATAGGAGAAAAGGCATACAAATTTTATCTGATGTTAAAATTTTAATTTCTACCTGCATGGAAGCCTTCATGGAAACAAAATAAAGACCCAAAGAAGTGGTTAAATTCAGGGGGCTTATATGTCATTTTAATTAATAAAGGGCAATAAATTGTGGAGAAGCAAATAGAGAAAGGAAAATGGGGGTTGGCTTCTAGGGGTGATAAATTGTGGGAAGGTAAATATATGGGGAAACTAATGGAAGATAAGGGTTATTTAGTAAGGTTTGTTATGCAGACTGAAGTTGGTCCTTCTCCACTGATAAGAGTGGTGATTAAGAGTCATCTTACTCTTCTGATATGGGAGATGGAGATGCCTTTACAGATGGAAATTTATGTCCTGCTTTTAGATGTAAAGGGGGAGGGCAGAGAGCTAATTGCTTTCAGCAGAAAGTGGTGTATTTTGGCAGGGCCTCTTCTGACCCCCTTCAATATCCAGGAATCCAGCGCGTCTGGAGTGGAGCAAGGAGGGAGGGGGTGACGGTAGGGGAAGATGAGGTGAGAGCTGTAATTTGGAGGGTGGAGTGGGAAGGGGGCCCTCAGATCTAGTAGGGCACTATTAACCTCCAGAAAGACTTGGAATTTTCCTCTGACAGAAACAGGGACCTACTGAACAGGAGGTGAGACACATTTCAATATGTAAACATTACCTGTGTTTAAGATGAATTCTTCCATAAATCATATCAGACTGAAACTCTTGGAAGGTTTCTTGCTGAAATGAGTCCTGCGGTTTCTTCTCGCTGGACTGTTGGTGGTTCCCCCCTTGTCAAAATGAGTGTTCAGTGGACTCGTTTCGGATCAGGTGTTTTATATGGGAAGTGGCTTAGCAGAGCCTCCTGCCTCTGCCCAGCTTGTCTGGAGGTCTGCATGCTCAGGAGACCCCTCAGGGATGTGGGGAGGATTTGGCTGTAAGTTATGTTGCCCGGCATGGATCTACATTGAACATTCTTCAAATTGGGCTCCCCTGACCCCCGGTGAGGCCTCTTGTAGAGGAGACAACGATAAACTTCTCTCTCATTCCTGGGGGTGTACTGAATCAGCATGTGCGCCCCACGCCACTCCCTGCTAGTGCTCCCTTCCAGCCAGCGAGGCACTTGCCTTCCAGTGCAAACATCCCCAGAATCAGACCTGGATGACTCGCCAGTGGCTCTTCTCAGAAAAACCAATGCCATGTTCCCAAATTCATGAGGAACTTTGTTAATGAATTCTCACAGCACTTACAATTGGTGCTGTTTAGTACAGTCGGTGGTAAAGAGTCACACCTCCCCTGCAGCATGGTTCACATCTCGGTCACCGTCAAGAGTTTTCTTATTGCACTGCTGTGGGATTTCGTAACTCACCTAGTACATGCCGGTAAATTTACAAAGTTTTAACAGTCAAGCAACCCCTGGGAAGGTGTGTTTTTTGCCCTAAAACGATCATTTTGATTAAATTTTAGCTTAGTATTGCTCTCCAAATCCTAAATCCCAGACAAGACGTCAAATTTCTGAGTGTAAACTGAATAAAGCCAGGCCCCTTTATGATCCAATCTCAGGATGCAGTTATATTCAGTTTGTATCCAAAAGATAATTTAAAATCAATTTAGATATTTATGCCATTTTTCGAGAAAATGGAGGGTGGAATTACTTTAACGCAAAAGAAAACTTGTAAGCATCATTTTTCATTTCTGGCAGTCTGTCACATGGCATCTCTTTCACAAAATTTCTCATCTTTTTTTTCTAACAACCCTGGGTTGACTGTTAGAAGAGTGAGGACTTTGAATACTTTTTTTTGGTTCCTATTTTATCTCCAGTACTGTACGGAGGTTTGGGAAATATTAAAATAGACATAGAAACTTTTCCAAATCCAAATTATATTTGAATCTGTTTGATATGTCTAGTCATGTCGCCTATATATTCTTTTATTACCTTAAGTTCTATTCATGGGACATTTCTGGAATCCAAAACTCATGTACAGAAAAAAAAACTTATTTTCACACTGATCTGTGCATGAAAATTTTATGGAGAAGGAAGAATTTGGAGCATGAAAGACTTATGTTATTTTCGGGGTTTGTGACATTTAAAAAAGAATTCATTTATTTTGAAATTGTTCTTTACAGCAGTGTTGTAGGTTAATAAAATTAATCCTGCTTTTCCAAGGAAGAAAAGGATAATGTCTTGGGGCCCAGGCAACTACAGGAACTTTTACCCCTGAATTCAGCTCTAAATATGCCACTTGTTTGTTTTTTTCTGATGACTATTCATGGAACCAAAGCATGAACCCTGGGAGATAAAACAGTATGTCTAGGGAATAGTGAAGCAAAGGAATGGATGACCTTAACGACTGGCTTAAATGTGTAGACCTCCCAAAGGGTATCTCCACGTGCATCTCCTGAAGATGCTTCCAGAGTCAGATTATACATGGTCACAGGGAGAGTAAGTCATTCTTCCAGTTCTACTTTAACACTTTATAAAGCATGCACACCTCGATCATAGTGCTTTCACACTGTGTTATACCTGTGTGCCAGTCTTCTCCTACTCCACCACCAGCTCCTTATGGCAGGAAATGGGTGTTCTTGACTTTCATAGTAAGCAGTTAGTAAGTGCCACTCAAATGAAGGAAGGAAGGAAAGAAAGAAGGGAGGGAGGGTGGAAGGGAGAGTGAAAGAAGGAAAGAAGGCAGGCAAAAAGGAAGGAACAAGCTAACAAATGGGAGGGACAATAGTCAAAGAGATGTCCATGGTCCACAGCATCGCTGTGATTGCTCTGTTTCCCTGGAAATTACCATGAAACAGGTTTTTTCCATGTGTGGTGTTTGTAGCACCTTTATCAGAATCACCTGGTTGGGGTGCTTGCTAAAATTCAGATTCCTGTGTCCTGACTCAGACCTACTGAATCAAAATCTTGGAAAGAGCAGCGCAGGAATCAGCTTTCTGAAGGAGCCCCGAGGAGACTCATTGTGAGCAGTGGAGTTGCCCTGGAGGACCAGTTAGCTAAAGGGGAAGGTAGCCAGTGATGGTCTGTGACCTACTGAATGTTCAGGAGATGTCAGTAAACCTGCTTATATAGAGATTTTGGTTAAGACCCCAAGGTAAAATCATGTGGTTCTCATTAAGGAAAGAGAGTTGTTTCCCACCTAATTAACCAGATCTAAGAAGATCCTCTGAGCCACTATACTCTGTAGTTAATAGAAGAGAGTTGTTCTGCGTGGTGTAATCTTACATCCCTACTCCTTTATTTCCTAGGTCCAAACCCTTTTCTCCGTAACAGAAGTAATGCCTGTATTGATAACAGAATTAATTGGAAGAACCCTAAAGGGTACAGGTTACCTTTAAACAATACGGGTTTGAACTGCTCGAGTCCACTTATATGTGGATTTTTTCCAACAGTAAATGCAACAGTAATACATAATCCATGGTTGGTCGAATCCACAAATGCAGAACTGCGTGCAGTTAAGGAGGGACCAGATCACAAATACAGAGAGCCAACTGAAGTTATATGTGGATTTTTGACCACAGGGAGAGGTGGTGCCCCCATCCTCTGCCATTGTTCAAGGATCAACTGTAATAAAAAAAAAAACAAAAAAAAAACACTATATGAGATCATTTTGGGAAAGAATCATGGATTGCTTAAATAAGGCAAGCGTAAAAGTTTTCAAAAGTTTTTTTGATAATGTTCCCACAATGTTCATAACAGAGAGGTATGAAAATTATATTAGAAGGATTTTAAGGCTTTTTTGATGTGTGCTTTGTTTTTCTATTTAGAGGAAACATACAGCCAACTAAACTTATAAGAGAACAAAGTGTATATATGAGACATGAATGGACAAGCTTTATATAAACCCTACCAAACAAAATTAGGTTTAAAGAAGGTATTTAGGTACATGAATTAAACATCTCCAGTGTTTCTTTTTGTAATTATATTCCAGCTAGAAAGTTACCTAAGTATCTAGAATATAAACTCCTAGAACACAGACTCCACTGTAACTGGAAAACAGACCCTTTAATCCTAGTAGGAAGGGAAATAAGAGTGGGGATGGGAAAGGAGGTACGGAAGGCAACGGTCAAAGAGCAAAAGCAGGAAAGCATAACTCATGGGAGCTGATGTGTTTCCAGGTTGAGAGGAAGAAGCTAAAGGTCAAGGTGAGAGAAGGTGACTGACAGAAGGGATTGAGTCAAGAGCACCTCCATGATGGGCGGTAGAACCCTGGGCAAGAAGGCAAGAAGTAGGTATGGACATAGAAAAGACGGCAGTAGGGAGATGGAGAGACCAGGGAGATGGGGCCTGAAGTCCTCCGTGTTTTTGATGCTGTAAGATGCATGGTACCGTGTTCCAGAGGGTGGAAGTTAGATAGGGGATGTGAGGTCATTGGGTCAGATTTGAATAGTTGTTAAGAGAAATGGGGAAGGGAAGTGGCCAAGTACAAATGGAACAATTGATACTCAGCTTCAAAGACCAATGATGTCTCTTTGATCTATCAGAGCCTTTATTCAGTTAAAGGAAGAAATAGATTTACAATTACATCTGTAATATACTTGTAAGGAATTTAGAACGCTTTCTTTGATATACTATGTTATGTATACACTGTTATTTTTCTTATTGGGAGTGGGGGCATCTCAAGAAGACTGAATCACCTAATATAAATGTTAAATGAGGGTAAAGGAAAACAACTTACACATTCTGGGAAAAAATATTCTGCCCTCAGATGTCCATGAAAAACAGATCTGAGCAAAGAAGTGCTGTCACTGGGAAGACGTTCTTGGGCTGGACTAGAACGGACGGCAGCCTAAGTGGAGGTATTAACCTAATTAAAGAGAGAAGTTTGAAGGATCAGTCAAAATTGGTCCTCTTCAAACGAAGAGAAGGGCTGAGCCGTTCTAGGTGCTCTTTAGTATGGCGGCGCCAAGGCTGGCCGGCGCTCTGGAGCTCGCAGCAGCGGGAGCTGGGTAGTGGTGGGGGCCGGGCCAGCCGGAGCTGAATCACTTGAACTCTGTGCTCCTACACTGGCTTATTTCCAGGGGTTTTGTATTTTCAGTTGAGTGGCTGCACTCGATGGCAGGAGTGCTAGTATCTGTCAGGGATAATGAATTATCGGAAACACAATCTCATCGGAGAAACATTTCAATCTAGAATAACCAGAATATTAACCAACTTGGGTAACTTCTGCGTGACAGACACGATGCTTGGTGGGGAATGAGACCTCCCGCAAGAAGGCTTACAGGATCGCTTCTTGCTGTGGCATTTGGACTTTTTTTTTTTTTTTTAATCCGAAGAGACCCATTTAGCTTTTGCTTTGGTCCTGCTCATCCTAATTCTGACCCGTTTCTCACATATATGAGACATTTGAGTGCCATATCAGCCTGAATTCTCATAGTATAGTTTCAACATTTTACTCCAAGGGGTTATTTTTTTAAAATATCATAAATTTAACCAAATGGAGTTGTCTCCATTGCCTATGAGCTGATGAGAGGAGAGTCAGAGATAGATGGTTTATCCCAACCCACATGAGTTGATGGATGAATTGAACACTTAACTTCTACGTGTCTTTCTTGGTAAGGGGCCCGGAGAGGAAGCACCCATAACTCATTCTCCCTTATTTCCGACTTCTGAGAGTAAAGAAAAATATTCACGCAATGTAGTATTTCTACCTTTAAGCAAATGTGACTGGCAGAGGAAAGTCATTAGTGGCCTTCTTGGAACAGGAGATGCTGACATTGGTTCTCTGAAGAAGTTCTCCAGGGAACATGTAAGGGGTTGTGTCAAGCCTCAGGCATCATTTCTTTGTGATGTAAGGTGTATCGTAAGTCCTCTCGTGATAATTCTCATTCCGTTACCCCTCTCCTTCTATTTTTGCTCTTCTGAGTTCCATCCTCCCAAGGTTGTGATGTCAGAAAGGTGTCCTTGGTTTGGCTTAACTGATGGCTTGGGCAGGAAAAGTTTAGTTATAGCTGAAGTGCAAACCCTCTTACAGTGTGGTCACATTTTAACAAGTACAATTTTCTTACTGTTGCTTTTTGTCATTTTGATCCTAATGCATGCACCTTAAAACAAGGCTTGATGCTGCCTCATCTTTCCTGAGGCTTCAAGAAGAAACTGACACAACAGTATTTTCAGAAAATTTCCCGTGTGTGTAGCCGTGTTTTTCCAAAAAGCATTTTGAACAGCTGGGCACCTTCTATTCCCCGTGCCTGTGTTCTATTCCCTGAAGGTCCAGCTTTCTGTGCCTTCCAGGTGACCAACAGCTAGTAAAATATATTTACCTGTGACAACATGAGAGTCTTCGAGCTTATCCAAGCATCTCTGCAGCTCTGCTCGTTAAAGTATGTCTTAGAAAGCAAGAAACTACCTCTGTTGTCTAACCTGTGGCAGTGATGCAGTCCCAGCCATTCTGGGTCACATTAGGCGTAATGAGTCTAAATCACTGAGTGATTTTTAGGATGACATGTGTTAGGTTAGGAATTGTGCTCAGCTGCAAGTAACAGAAACCCAACCACAGGGGCTTAAGTAAATAGGAATTTATTTTAACTAGGTAGCAAGAAGACTGAAAGTCACTCAGGTCTCAAGAAATCATCATGGATGCTTCTGGCTTCTTTCTTTGCCATCCTTAGCCTTTTCTAAGAAGAGTGGAGGGGGAAGAGCAGGATTACTGAATCTGTCCTTTAATCCATCAGAAAAATGACAGCTTTCCCAGAAGTCCCACCCAGAGACGTCCACCTGCATCTCACTGGCCAGAACTAGGCCACATGCCACCCTTAGCTGCAAGGGATTTTGGAAAGCCAAGTATTTTTTTAATAGGATGCATTGTTACCTTGGACAAAATTGGGGTTTACCTGCTGAGGAAGAATCTCAGTGAGCAGGATCTGCCCTGAGGAGCCACATGACATCTTTCAAATCTAGCTTCAGGTCATTGCCTTAGCACCTTCCTAATATGAGCTTGTGGTTGTATTTCTGTGATGGAATGGAGTGGTTTTCCTTGTGTTGTTTGTCTGTGAGAGGAGGTGACACCCAGAGTAGGTTATGCCTTTTTATTCTTACAACAGCAGTGGCTGCTTCTTGGCCTGTCATGATAAAGCATCTTTGACTTAATTCTGTGCTGATTCCAGATAGCACGAAGGAATCCTTCCTCCAGACTTCTTTGGCTTCTCAGTGTGATGAAACCAGTGGCCCCAAGGACAACCACAGACGGAAATCCCTCAGAGCTAGGTTATCCAACCCCTCCTGGCCCACTTTTGGTTTCTTTTATGCTCATAAGAAGCGAGGTTTTTCTTCTCAGGACTGTTCCCTCGGGCTTGGGCCCTTTTCCCCATCTTTCTTTTTTTTGTGTGTTTATCTCTTACTTTGTCCTGTCTGCTTAGTGCCAGCCCTCAGTTAAAGTGTGTCCGTAATCTTCCCTCTTGGGAAAGGGATTTGGGGAAGCAAATGAGGTACATCTTTAATAGCCAGTGTCACTGTCCACATTTCTATGTACCTGTAAACCTCTGAATGGTCTCTTTTTCATGTTTTTAGTTTGATTTCCGATCCCAGGGGCCTAAAACAGAGCTTCAAACTAGTGCAATGTGAGCAAGTTAAAGACCATGAATCCCTTCCACCTGCAGGTTGGTGGGGCAGAGGCTGGGGCACCCAGAGCATCCCTACTGTCATCTTAAGTTGTGAGTGTCTCTCTCATGCACCCCAGTGTGCCCTCCAAATGTCACCACTTCCTATGTGCATGAGGTCAGAGAGCTTGGAAGAGGCTGCTTTCAGGCCTATGCTTTGGGTCTGTCTTTTCTATCCCTCTTCCTTTTTCCTTTTCTTGTATTGGCTCATGGTCTGCCACCGCTGACCTTTTATGAAAGGTGTTCTAGCAGATCTGATGACTTGGTTGGTGCCTCCTGAACACTGTCCGTGGCCAACGTGTGCCATGTCTTGACTCAGTTTCATCACTTAATGTCCCCTTTTTCCCCCCCATCTTGATTCTGTTGTCTTCTCCCAGCTTTGCTCTTCCTTTCCTTTTTATGAAGGATTTTGTAGACGGGAGCTCACCCAACCCCTTTCTTTTATGTCATCTCATCACTGGTTGATGAACTATGGTACCCTTTGTTCTTTGCAGTTTTGCTTCTTGGCAACGTTGACCAACCTGGCCAAGCCTGGACATGCCATCTTCTTTCCACCTTCCCACCCTCCTCCCCAGTTCTCACCTACAAATGCGAGTATAGAACTTCAGGGTATAATCTGAGGGGAGGTAGTCAGTAACAATAGTGTTCATTCATAGTTTCCCCTTTACCTTTTTTCCATTTATTTTAGAACTTGTACTAGTCTTTGAGCTAAGGAAAGACAAAGAAGTTGTAATTAAGCTAAAAAATGTTTCTTTGGTTTTTCCAGATGAGAATTCTCCAGCCAACTTCTGGGATTCTAAAAACAGGGGTGTGACCGGAACACAGAAAGGACAGATTGTATGGAGAATTGAGCCTGGGCCCTACTTCATGGAGCGTAAGTAACTATATGTGAAATATAAGTTTGTAACTGAACTTTGCAAAAATATGCTGAAATCTATGGAGTCTTTTCTGGATTTTATTGTAAAAGTTTTGGGCTTTGATTTATAAACTGTATGCCATGTAGCCCCAAGCTGAAAAATATACTGTTTTGGAAAATACTCATTAGAGAATGTTCACATATTTTTCAAAAAGTGTGTGTGTGTGTGTGTGTGTGTGTGTGTGTGTGTGTGTTTGTAATACATATACCTGATTAATGTATGGTATATAAATTATGTATGGTTATTTTAATACTTTAAACATTTTTATAGACCCTTGTACCTACATTTGTAATTAGTATTTACTACATTAATTTCAGGGAGCAGAAAGAATAATTCAAGATTTCAGTTAATTTAGGAATTTTATTTGCCTTTAGAATACTTCACTATCATTTTTCCCAGAAGCAGAACAACTTTTGTACTTGGGTCCTGGTCTTTACAAATGTAGATAAGATAGTCTGGGGCACACTGCCATAGAGATCAGTTTACTAGGAATCAGAAATTGGCTGCATATAACCATTACCCAGTTGATCTGATATTATATTTATTTATAAATATGAATGCATATATATAGTACTTATATATAGTATTGTATATATAAATGATCTACTGGTTGGTCCAGGTTAACTTCTATGCTTACAGAATTTATTTTTCTTTAATGCAGAAAAAAATTAGCTCTTTAAAATTTTTCTAAGCTGTTTATCTATGTGTAAGAACTAACTTTTCTATATGCAAGAGATTTAATATGAGAGAGGAAAGAGTGGATAGTGGCACTTATGAATGGCAATTATTAAACCATAGAATGCAAAGTGTGATTTGGTTGAGTGAAAACCTGCTGTAAGCATGTCTTTTTTGAAGCATGTAAAACCTCTGTAATATAAAAAGTCATTTTAAAAGATTAACATCTATTATTTTGAATTGTCACAAAGACACCAGATAATTCCTTTGACCATCCTTACTGGTAGGTCAGCATTACATAGCTTTCTCTAACCTTGCTTCTGCCCCCTAAGCTCTGTCTTTTTTTTTTTTTTTTCTTTCATAGTTCAATTTCTGGCTAGATTCTCTCTTTAAACCTGACATAGAATGTAGTTTTTAAGGGAAAATGCTCATGATGTAACAATAAGTGAGGGAGGCGGGTGGGAAGCAGATCCATGCAGCATAATCCCAGCCAATACAGCGTAGAGGAAAAAGTTTGCAAGGAGATTTGCCAAAGTGTGAACAGGGTTGTTTCTGAGAGGTAAGATTATGAGTGATTTGTTTTTATTGCCTATTTCTACTTCTCTTTACTTTCCAATGTTGGTCCAGCGGCCATTACTAAGTAATGAAAAAAATAAGTAACAAAAGAATATGGTAAAAGTGGAATGGGAGATAGCAGAGTTTAATGTGATTCCTCCTTTGAAAAGATCCCAAAGTTAAAGAGGCTGATGTTGCTAAGAAATATTGCCAACTGAACTTCAGGGAAAAAAGGCGAAACAACCTTCTTGTTCTCTCCAAAATGCTGAAGAATGCTAGGAATGATTGCCTCTTGATGGAGTGTGCAGATTCATTTTATGGAGCGCATGTGAACATCTGGGAAGAAGTCGGTATCACGCTCTGCTATAATTTGGAACATTGTGTGTAAAAACTTACAGAACATACCAATTGCCATGAATAGTTGTCTTTCTCCATGAAGTATGAATTAGAGATTCATAGTGTTCTGGCTGTCCCGTGGTGTTTTTCTTTACATCTCACTCTTAGTTAATAGAAATGGGCTTGACATTGAAGCTAGGAATTGAGAATGCTTTTGCTTTTCTCCTCTAATGTAGCGTTTCCACCTTAATTCTTCACACGCAAAATTGGGGTAGTGTGTAGCATGATTGTAAAACTGGGAATATTCAGTAATGCATTTTTTAAGGATGGAGAAAAGTTGTATGAGTTAAAGTACAAGACAGTGAGTAGGATTTACAGAAAGACTTGGCTTTAGAATAAGTTAGAGTGGGGCCTCCCCACTGTACAGCCCTATCCTTTCAAAATCCATTCAGTGTAAAAACTTCAGGTAGTATTCATATCGGTGCTTAGAAGTGTAGTCCATGTCTTTTAGACATCAAGTTTTTTTTTTTAACCTCATGTCTGGCTAGAGCAGACCTAAGGGGACGTCCCAGCATAATGAGGTTTTGCTTGAATCTCTGGAGCTGATGGTGTGGAACTTGAAAAAAGCTGGGAGTGGGGGATGGTTAAACAGCTTCTATATTTTCAACCTCTGATCTTGAAAACTTATGGTATTTAAAAACTTTTGCTTTCATCTTCAGAAAGAAAATTTATCTTTAGCTAATCAGAAGTCCAAGCAAAGTGAAATTCTCTGAAAATTGACATAAGTTCATGTGCAAACCTGGATTTGGGTGCTGTCTAACCTATTTCTGAATCTAAAGATGGCTTTCATTTATCTGAATAAACATTCAGAGGAGGCAGGTGGCCCAGACTTATATTATTTCAGGGCCTACTGGAATGAATTTGAAGGACAAAGACAGGTTTAATTTTGGGTGAATGACCTACCTCGACATTGGAGAGGAGGATCAGCTTCATCTGCACTGACTTGTCGTAAGACTGTCAGAATTCCTCAAATGAGCTCATGCTCACAGAAGATGAATGGGTCATCTGTGCAGTGTGTTTTAAAATGTTGGAGGTTTCAAAAGTTGTCTTGGCATGCTAGGATATCTATTTAATTCTATGCAGTTTTTTCACAGACTACAGCATTCATTCATTCAGACCTGCTTTTTGTCCTGCCTTCGTTCCTTCTATTCATCTGTCCATCTAGGCCCCCAGCCATCATGAGATATTTAGTTGGGTGCCAGCTTTGTGCCAGGCACTATTCAAGAACTCACTAAATCCTGGATCCATGAATGAGCTTACAAACAGTCACTTCATTGCTGTGTGCTGAACTGCTTTGTGATCATTAACCATAATCACAGGACATTGCTGTTTGTATAAACTACGTAGTGCTTTCACATAGCTAATCTGTCTCAGCCCTGGGAAGCGGGCAGGACGAGGAAACTGCTCACGAGAGATGCATGTGGCTTGTGTAAGTGAGAGCCTCGTCTCTGGCCCTCAGATTAGTGTGCTTCCCCAGATGCAGGGCCTGTCCAAAGCAGAACCTTTGTGGGTGGCTTTTTATTGGGCGATGGGAAAGGGTTGGCCTCAGCTTCTTATTTGTACTGTCTGAGCCCCTGCTCTAACCTTCTGCATTCCTAAGCCCCTTCCCACCAACATCAGAAGAGCCTTTTGCCCCTTAGAGATCTGGTGCTTTTCTTTCTCTCCCGGCATATTTTATGTTTCAGGTCCAGTTACTTCTCTAATCCTGTTAGCTTCTGCCGTATTACAGTGATATTGTCTGTCTTTGATTTTCAAGATGGTCTTTCTGAGCTTTAACAGGGGAGGGCCTGGCCCTTTCAGGCTGCATTAGTCCCTGTGAAAGAGAAGACAGCTGCCGTAACATAAACGAGTGAGCACATGACTGGAAATGTGGGTAAATTTCCTCAAAACCATGAGAATTGGAGTGTGTTTACTCTTTCCCAATTTGTAGCCTCTGAATAAAAGAGCTTATCCATAAGAATCACAATATTAAGAATGTAATAAAGGCACAAAGGTGGTGGTTAAAATCACATTTTAGAATAAATTGCAGCTGGCTTGGCTTTTTAAAGATTACTTTTTTAATGAAATAGAAACGATTAAAGGAAAAAGGGCATGTCCATTCCATCCATCTTTATGGTTCAAAATGTTCAGCTTCTAAAACCTGAGAAAAGCACAGATTTTCTAAATAGGAGCAAGCTATTAACAACTGTCCAAGTGACTCTTAGAGCTATTTAAGGTGATGGATGGTGTTTCAAAGATCTCAGTTTTTGAAACAAAACCACTTCTTGCAGGGAGTGGCCAGTAGAACCCTTCTTCAGAGAGGGCTTGAAATAGAATCTTATACCAATGCCTAGAGTTTATGTAGCTAAGTTGAGATTGTTTTTAAGAAGTAATTTTTGAATAAGGAATATACATATATATGCATAACTGAATCCCTTTGCTGTACACGTGAAACTAGCAAAACATTGTAAATCAACTACACTTCAATAAATAAGAAATAAAAAATAATTTTGGATAGAAAAGAGTTGAAAGGAGCATAATGTTTAAAAGGCACAAAAAGTGCAGGTAAATATCTCCCCAACTTCATGCCCCAGTCACCAGTTTCCCTTTCCTGAAGGCAACCACTTTTGCCAGTTTCATGTGATCTTTCTAGAAATATTTTATTCTGTACAAACCCAGAAATATATTCTTCCTTTAAACAGATGGTAGAATGATTGCTTTAAAAATGCAATGTCAGAATGACACAATTACAGAAACCTTTTCCTTAGGAACAAGTGTAAATTCCTTCCACCTTCCACTCCCCCCAAGTACAAAGTACCATCTTTGGATAACAGTCACCCTCCCATCTGATGTGGACTTGGAGTTGGCATGCTGTTGCCCTGGGGGACATCTTCATTGGTATTTATGGAAGTTAGTAAGGTAAAATTAAAAAAATAAAAGGGCTTCTATGTCAGCATTTAAATAGAGGCTACTAAATCTTTTAGTAACTCTATAAACAAAAGTGTCCAAAGATTATCGAAGGGGTCAAAATATACTTCCTTGATTAATGATTGGCTTCAGCTGTTCAGAAGGGACCTGGGCAAGAAAAGATGCCACTCGGGCAACGCACTCTTCCTTCCCAGGTGAGCACCGACCCAGCAGACTGCAGGTGCTCGCAGGCTACTGTGCGAGTCCTCACCCTTCTCCTGGTTCGCTGCCCTCTGAGGCAACGTGGTTTTTATAAGTTGATTTTTTTGGTGAAAATACTCTTGCTTTTTATAATCCAAAGGAATATTTATATATGTTCCCCCTCTATAATTTGAGGCCAGTAGGATTTTGTTGCCACATCAGGTTGTGTGGAAACTGTTCTCAGGTAGAATGCCCCTTGGTCTGTATCCTCCGTCTTTCTTGCCTGGGGGCAGGGCTGGCCTCGTGGACAGTGGACTCTTCCCTTACCTGTTGCTCTGTCATCACACCTGCATTTGCTTTCACCTGTTCTTGTATCTGTGTCTCAGGAATAGCTTTCTGTTTTCCTCTTGCAGTTAGAGGTTAAAAGCAAAGCTAACACAGATGCATGAAGACCAACTTCCCTTTTCCACCCCTTTGAGTATTTTTCCCAGAATTCTTACCTCTTCTCGTAACTAAAAGGCTCTAGGACATCAATCAAAATGCTGCTCTCTCTCCTCTCTCTCCCTCAGAGGAGGTGGCGCTTAGTTGCACCATTTTTCAAAATCTTGAGTAACCTCCTGAAACACTAAATAGTATGTGAAGATGAAAACTCCCACTCAGCATGAAATAGTCCTATATTTTAGCGGGAGGGCAGAAGTCTTCACTAGTGTCCTGCTGAAGGAACTGGCTAGTTTCGGTCCAGGTACAAACAACTAGTTCTGTCTGGTACTGGGTTTTTCTCCCTGGTGACCAGCCTGTGCACTGGTGAGCTAAGTCCCCTTAGCTTCACACTGAATCTTTTTTTCCTTTTATGATATTTTCTTTTCTTTCTTTTTTTTTTTATTGAAGTATAGGCGATTTACAATGTTGTCGATATACAATGGTATATATCATAGTGATTCATTTATACATATATATATATATATTCCTTTTCATATTCTTTTTCATTATAGGTTATTACAAGATATTGAATATAGTTCCCTGTGCTATATAGTAGGACCTTGTTGTTTATCTATTTTATATATAGTAGCTTGTATCTGCAAATCTTCAACTCCCAATTTATCCCTCCCCACCCTCTTCCCTCCTGGTAACCATAAGTTTGTTTTCTATGTCTGTGATTCTGTCTGGTTTTTTTTTTTTTTTTTTTTTTACATCGAATCTTAAAGCATCGTGGAGCTGTCAGCTCTGCGGTTTTTGGTGATCGTGTCCATGAACTCTGCTTTGCACAATTCAGAATAAGTTTATCTTATAGCTTCAGGGATTCTAATTTATCATTCAGGTTGGAGATTTTCGTTTTAGCAAGGAACAAAATGATACTCAAAACAGTTCAGCTAGCAAGCTGGTCTGGCTATTAACATTTTACAGATAAAAATAATCAGTCTCTTTTTTGAGGTCTCATTGTGTCTTACCTAGCTGACTAACAAAAGCTTAGAAAAAGAAGCGACAGGATCCTAACTTGAGAGGGAGTTTGGGGAAGATGTTTTCTGTAAATGCACTTCTCTTTATTGAAGAATGAGCTGCTCACTCACTGGCCATTGATCTGATCTGTGAGGTACAGCTGCGGGCAGATCCACAGACGGCTGGTTCCCGGCACTTAGAATGTGATAGTAATGAGCTCATGCCTGCAGAATTCAGTCCTCCTGCCTAGCTTGGCTTGTTGCTTAGCTTTGTTCTTGTGGAATACATGCTGTTGGTCTTGGAGGAAAGCAAGTGGGACAGTGGGGTTGGCTCATACCCAGACAGCTATTACAACATTGCAATAATAACTAAAACCCATGTCAGTGCTCAGGAAAAGTCACTGATGCGGCGTTCCCAGGGAAATCATAGTAAAGCTGGTATTCCTGCAGCAGTGGTCCTGCTGGTCCTCAAGCCAGCATGCTCATTCCTGCTTCCCTGTGTGCCACCCCTCACTCCTGACTCTCTCTAACCCCATTTTTCTCAGCTGCAGGTTTAAGTCCTGATCTCTTTGTTCCGTGAGGCCTTCCTGATTCTGCTGTGCCCTCACGAACCTTCCCCACGGTCTCCACACTTTTACCTGGCGCTCTGCGTTTTCTGGGCTTGTCTCCTGTATTTTGTCATCATAACAGCCACCTTATAAAACACCTGCCAGACCAGAAACCTTTCTTTGATGCCCTTGCACTGTCTGGCATAGTTCTGGGCATGTATTCGACCTGGACATGGTAAAAATCTTTAGCTGGATGATGCCGACCACGTTGTGAATCTCTGCATCATGAGTAACAAACGTAATGGACTCAATATTTTACCCCATGATAGACCTTTTTTTGTGATTTAGTATTTTTTCATTGACAGGATATATAATATCTTTGTATATAATATTCCTAAATACTCCAAAAGAAGATTTTTCTTTATTCATTATAGCTTTCTCTTAAAATAAGTAAACCAGATACTCTGTAGGAAGCATTTTATGCAGTCAGGAAAGTTAGTGGAAGATGAACTTCCTCAACGCCCAGTGGGCCCCACTTTAATAATCCAGGTGACTCAGTTGAGAGAGGACCTCCACTCCTGTAGACTGGGGCTCTCCTCTGGGGCCTGCCCGTCAACATCATTGCCTATATTAAATGACAGCTCAGGAAAAAGACACCTCACGGTGCAACTTCAGTGACTCAGATGCTGTGTATATGGAGAAATTTCGGTGACTCTGGGTTTTATCTTTGTCACATACTGGCTTCATGGTAATCGTAGTTACTTTCCAAAAACAATAATTGGCATTTGTATTGCTTTTTATCAAGCTCAAATTATATAGTGTGTATATACATATATATATATGTATACGTATATATGTATGCACACACACACACCCCTGTAGTTACATACAATATATATACATGCACACATACACACCTGTGGAAATATAGATACAAATTTACTGGTGTTTCCTAAACTGGATCCCTGTGTAGTGGCGGCATTTAAGTACATGGAAAATTAAAATCGTACAGATTCCCAGACCCTCTCAGTGCAATCCACTACAGCATTCTTTCCTGCTTTGTTAGACTGCTCTTGTTGTATTTCCATCAATGGCTGCAGTCTGTCTATACTGTAGAGGTTAAGAGTGAAGGCTTTGGAATCTGATAGACAGGGTTTGAGTCCTGACTTGGTCATTTCCTGTTTGACCTTTGCCAAACCCCAGCACTTCACCTACACTATGGAGACAGGAACTTCTGCCTCCCAGGGTTGCTGTGACAGGAGCGGAGACGTGGCACTGTGTCTGGTACAGCAGGAGCACCCAGTAAAGGGCAGCTAGTCTTTTTTTTTCAATCTGTGCACTATCTATTCATATTTTGGCGTGTTGTTTTTGTGCACTATTTTTCTAGTATATTTGGGTTGTTCTTAGAAATTTCAGAGAAGCATATAAAATCAAACAGGCATTGGTATAATCTGCTGCCTCTGATGGGAAAAGGGGGTCCCTTAGACTCATGAGTAGGATTTTCTGAGAGGTGATGCCTAGGTGACTTGTTTCAGTGTATAAATTACTGTTTTTCTCCAATCCTTTTGCAGCGGAGATAAAGATTTGTTTCAAGTACTACCACGGCATTAGTGGAGCCCTGCGAGCCACGACCCCCTGCATCACGGTGAAGAACCCCGCGGTGATGGTGAGCGCCCCTCATGCAGGCTTCCTCCAGCCTCAGTCCCTGAGGCCTTGGTTTCTATTTTTGCCAGTGCGGCTCTGGCCCGGTTACTGGGAACAATGAGAAAGGAAACACATAACAGCGGGGGCGCCGTTTTGGGAAAGGAAATAACTTACAGAATGGTTTCCCTAAGCATATAATACAAATAAGTGGAAAAATATGACTTGATTTATAACAATTCTGTATATAGGCAGTTCTTCCGGGAACCCACTCATGAAGCAAATTAGTGAGTGCCCATTGCAGAAGGTTTTTTTGAACTTTGGGTGGCCAGTTAGTAGGAAATGGTGGCTTTGCATCTTACATGGGTTTAATTTACATGAACTCAGTAGTGAAAGAGAGAAAAGTAACAGTTTAGTCAATTTAACAAGCTGTCACCCCAAGGAGAGTACGAGATATGGATTATGAATGTGCTGTTCGCTCAGGAAGTCTTGGTGCTCGGTCCCTCTCGATGCTGAGTTGAGCTCTAGTGACTAAAGACGCCACATGTGTTTTTGGTGCAACATGGCCACTCAGTGGAAGCCAACCTCTTCACCAGGTCCTCGACTGAAGAGAGATCTAATTTAGCTTTGGAAGAAACTGGTTGTGTTGGATTTTTGAAGGAAAGTATGTCCATTTCCAACGTAGGACTTTCTTAAGGATTGCTTTTCACAATTTTGTAATTTTTCCCTTTACTGACTAACTTTAGAATCTAGCAGCTTCACAAGATGCACTCCATTGTACATGGGTGGTTGGACTCAGACGGTTGTGGGAGACTCTTAGAGTCTAAGAGTGTGTAAGTCATTGAGATTTTTATAAGTCATTAATAAAAATCAGGTTGTGAAAGTATAGAAGAAAAATATTGACTCCCACAATATACACTCTTCATAACGTATGTGTGTACACGTTTATAGATAGATGTGTTTTTGGAAATAGGCAAGTGGACAGATTCACTCCCTGAAATTCAGAAAGTAATCTCTGCAGATGGCATCTTGAAGTTGTCTGACTCACCAATGCTATATCAAGCAGTCTTTCCCTTTCATTTATTTACTTAAACAAATATTCACTGGGTGCCTGCTTGTGGCAGGCATTATACCCACCACTGGGAATAAAATGATAAGCAAAAACATAGTCCTCGCTCTCACTCATCTGGTTGGGGAAAGAGACGTCAATTAAATTAAATAGTATTATTTGAGTGATCATTTGTATGAGGGGCAGTGAAGTGGGGCTATGAGAGCACATGCTAGCAGAATTCATCCTGATCAGGAAGGCCTTAGAAGAAGGAGTGGACAATGTTTGTAGGACAATCCGAAGGATGAGTACGAGTTACTTAGGTGAAGAGTGGAAGGGAAGAACATTTCGGGCAGAGGGAACAATATGTGCAAAATTGTCAATATCTAAGTACTCTGCTCATGTTTAAATTATATTTGAGTTCCCACTGTAGTGAACAAAGTATAGAATGTTAACAAAAACCATCATTGACTATGTAAGACTTTGAAGGTCCACAAAGAGAATAATAACGGTTGACTTCAAAATCTGCCATGTCACATAGCAAGCACTGAAACATACTAAAATTAATATTCTAAAAAGAAAAATTACAAAGCTGGAAAAGTGGAGCTGTTTATAATAAAACTTTAGAAAAATTAATGTGTGTGAAACTAGATAGTAGCTTCCAAACATGATTTTCTAGATTCAGATTTTCTTAGACTTGAGCAATTTCTGTGATCAGATATCGTTGATGACAGCAGGAGCTTACAGCCTGGTGAGCATTGATCTCATTCCATTGATTTTTACATTGAGATTATTCTCTCAAAGCCTGTGGATAGCTGGAGATAATTAAAATTTGCTTCAGATAGGCTTTAGAGCGTCTTAAAAGCTTCACAGATACATCACTGGCAATCATAGTAGAATATTTTGGTTCAAAGGCTGACTAATGGAATGGGTGGTCAATAGATTTGCAACCACGCTTGAGATATTGGGTCTGGATCCACTATCGAGAGGCTGTGCCAATGGACTTTTCATTGTGGGGTGAGCACTGTGTTTATGTGACAGCATGATGGTCACCTAGGTATGTGACATGTGTTTAGTTATTGTGACTGATTGACAACATTGATATTCAAAAAGCCTTCTTAGTATGATTTTTCCATGACCAGATGCAAAGAATAGAAACCATATTTTAATGCTTGATGACACTGGGTTGGCTCTCCACAAGTCCATGTGGTTTATTATAATGTGCTGTGTCCCTCTGACTCATCATTCCCGGGTTAAATAGAGCAGAGACAGCACCAAACTGGCCAGAGAGCATCACTGTACTGTCTCGTCCTGCTTTCACCAAACACACCGTTGGGCTGGAAAGTGGTAGATAGTGAGGTAGTGCAGATGACACCTGAGACAGACACTCCTTGTAAAATGTAATTCACGATCTGACAGAAAGCTAATGTGAAACAATTCTTGCGTACAGTTGATGTGTAGTAAATGTGCTTATGTTGCTATTACAGTAATAGTAAGAATTCACAGATAAACGGTGTCCTTTATGACAACTGTGGTGAAACGCTCACGTGAACTAATACTGAGAATTCAATTTTACCCTTCCTGACAATAAAGCCAGGAAAGACTAAACCTTACCGCCAGAGAGAGGGACTTCAGTGGTAATAAACACATCTGCACTCAGTGTTTAGAGAGGTTTTTACATAAACTCCCTGCATGGATTCAATCCAGGAAAACTAAACTCAGCAGCAACCCGTGTGGAAACAATACATGGCAGTGAGTGATGGGCGTCTTTATCTGTCCCTGAAGCGAAGGATTTCCTGTTCCAAGTGACACATATCACTGTGTACTCTGATGAATGACAATGACGTCAAAGTGCAAATGATAGAGAAGATGCAGCTTTTTTCAATTCTTGATTGATTGCGAAAAGATATGTGAGAAAGGAGACCATACGATTTGAGTGGCACCTCACTTCCTTATAGGGTTTCTCAGTTATTTCCTCCAGTTCTATTTTTTGCATCTGGATGGAAGGAAATATAAGATGCCTGGATGGTACCCTAGTATATTGTAAATGACATGTGAAACAATCGGGAGGCAGTTAAAGTGTCACACAAAGTAGTTTTCACTAAGGTATGGGAAGTAGAGAAGGAAGTAAAATTTATATTTCAAAGTTTGAATGGAATTTATTTTGAAGTTCCTCAACCTTGCTTCGATTCATGAATGTTTTATCTCTTGGTGGTGTATGATTTTTAAAAGAGGTGGGGAGTGCCACAAAGTGAAATGAAAGGGTTTAATCTAAATTTTAGAATTAAAATGTGATTTCTGTTTCTTAACTATTCAAGAAATATCCTGCCTTCCATTCTGTCTCTTACAGTACTGTGGACTTCTTTTTTAGAGAACCACAAACCCCTTTTTTTCTTGTGTACCATAAATTGAGCACTAATTGTACATGAATTGAGAGAAAGACTTACTCTGCTATGTGCTCTATAAATGACTGGTTTCAAGTGAGATATAATGCATCTACTTTTACGAAATCTTTCGAGTACAATAATAAGTACAATAGCGTTGCTAATTCTAATTATTGCTAATTCTAATAGCACGTGCTGTGTACCAGTAGCACAATAAACTAGGAGCCTGCAAGGGCGATGGGACATCCACGTGGTCACTCAGGAATGTTTAGCAAGAGAGGAGAATTCTAAATATATATGGAAGAGAGTGATATAAATCACTTGTTTAGTTTTCCTAATAAATCTGAAGAAATTTGATGTTTGGTTTTTAACTTAAGTGAGTGTTTTAATGCCATAATAGTAAATATAAGTACATTTCCTACATGTCAACTATATGCTTATCAAAGAAATAAAAGACCATAAAACTGGTTGATTTATATCCCAGGAAATTTAGAAGCTCATGTTGGTTGCATTTTGGGTAAAGATTCAATTTAGGTAAGACCCTCTCTCTCGTCTCTGAGAATCTGCATTTGTGTCTTGATTCCAATATTTGTAGCATATGAGAAGACATATATTATAAGACATGTTTGATACAAAAATCATCATATTTGCAAACATATGTGGCTTCCTAGGAAGACTGAGAGGTATATTCCTATGAAACTTCAGGTATGTGTTTTTTCTCTGCAGATGGGGGCAGAAGGCATGGAAGGCGGTGCTTCAGGAAATCAGCATTCTCGGAAACTTGTTAGCTTTACATTGTCAGGTAAGGATGTCTTTACTCATGATGTCCAGTTTGGAGGTGTGTAATTTCAAAGTTATGAATAGTTGCATCTTTCTACAGACTCTCATATATGACATATGAACTAGTTATTTATTTCTTTTGTTAATACTTTTAGAAATTCAAGTGTATTTCTTACCATGATAAAATTAGATTACTGATATAAGCTCAGAAATTATTTCTCCTAGCAAGTTTTCTGGTGATAAAAAGACCATAACAATGTATAGTTACTTAAAAAAAAACTGTGATGTAGTATCTGCTAAACCCACTGTAGAGCTTTGATTATTGAAAACAATTTGTACTTACCTCCTCTAGAGAAGGAAAAAATTTAGAGACTAGGGGAAAAAAGCCAAGGGGTAATCTTATTTCTGTGGAGGAATACACATAAACACTGGAAAGTGGATAAAGCAATTTTTGGTTGTTTATTTTCAGGTTAGTGTAATATTCTAATTGCTTGTATGTTTATCAACCAACTAAAGCACTGCTTTTCAGGTTGTGAATTGGAACTCATTTGTGGTTTGTAAGATTGCTTTAGTTGAAATTAGCAGTTAAAAAAGGAATAGAAAAAAATCAGAATTTACTGCCAAAGAGAAATATTTTTTATAGAAAACCAGTTTACACAAATTGAAAATTTTCACACACAAAAATATACACACTTAACAATGTATATAATGAGTGAATGTATTTCATACATAGGTCGCTGCAAAAAAGTTTGAAAGCCACTGATTTTAAAGAAATTGGCAGTCAAAAAGTCAAGAATACTCTAAGAAAATCAGTATTTGAAATGGACTTTTAAAACAGGCAACAGTCCTACAATACATATAAAATAAAGTCTAACAGATGTCTATAACTGCAAGACATTTAGTTTTCATTTTTCCATTGGTTTAGTGCTTCTGAAATTTAAATTAGATTCAGTTTTCTTAGCTGCAAAAAAGTGTTGTTAAAGAAAATAGATGTTCTCAAGATTGAGAGAGGACTGATCTTGAAAAGACGTGTCCATGATACACAATTATCACATATGATGGAGGTGTGTGCATTAGTTCATTCCTGGCCCGCAGCTTTCCGGGTATCCTTGTCTGTTCTGGCATGTTCCTTCTTCTCCCCAGGATGAGATTGCTTACTATGAAAACCATTTTTGCTTTGGTTCTCTGGCAAGTCTCAGAGGTTGTAAAATGGTGGCCTATAGTTCAAATTTGGCCAATAAATATATTTTGGTTGGAACCCTCAGGGTTTTAAGTGTATCTGGGTTTTTAGGAAAGCACTTAATACCACCGCCTGTGACAGCACTCCTCAGCCGACCCCCTTGTCTGTCTGTCTCCTGAAAACAGTACAGCGGGCTCCCTGTGCTTTAGACCTTTGTAGTCCTGAGAGGGTGAGGTACAGAAGCCCTTCGTTTATAGGTAGGGAGCAATTAGCCAACCTCTGTGGTTCAGAAAACTTTGTTTTGACCATACCATGGTTTTCTTCTGTTTAGAAGCATTCCCCTAAGCTTTCAAGTGATCCTCACCATTCCAAATATGACACACACAGACTGATTTTGACTCCAGAGAGGATGTTAATTAAATCACTGTGGGACAATGACCTTGTAGAAGGTGAAAATACCAGTATATTTTCCTAAAAAGCAGGAAATAAGCTTTGGGGTAAAGCCAAGTGCTTTTTCTTTATATACAACTTTTTCCAACGTCTACCTCAATACATGGAGGCTGGCCACTGAAAATGGGTTTTATTTCTTACCAGATAATCAGCTATTTGTAGAATGTACAGAAATGGCTAAAAATTATAGAAGATGAAAGCAGTTTTATAATGGTAATTCTAAAAAACTAATTCTTAATCTGGTTGTAGCATATTGACAGTGGATGATAATAAAGACAGAGAGCGTGTAAGCACTGAAGAATGTCTGCAAATGTTCTGCTCGTGATTATCTTTGGATAAGTAGGGATACAAATAACGAACTCTACAGCTAAGACAAAAATTGTTTTGATGAATGTCTTAAACCTCGTCTCCAAGTAGGACTTTAAAGTAGGATATTTAATGTGTCACACCTTTGTGACTTTGAGTCCTCCTCTGGTCTGTTAGATGATATAGATATTTATGAGCAATAAAATCTATAAAAGATAAAAGAGAGAGGGAAGAGGAGATGGATAAAGTGAACTAAATAATCAGATTACAAATAGTTGGTAGTTTATTGTATTTATTAATGAAGATTTGTTTGTATGGTGTCCCTTGTAGAAAAGGGTTAACAGTGACATCTTTCATTGCTGTGGCTTAATCTTCTGGTGAATGCTTTTTGATCAAAGGAATGTTTTGCATGAATAATTTAACTCTGTCGGGCTTCATGGCACCCATTTCTGGGCTTGTTACTCCTCATTTACTGCAAAGAAATCCCTTGTTGAGGAGTAGATTTAACACCTAAAAAATAGCGCTCTTTTGTCTTTGAGTCCGAGGCGAGCACAATCAAGAAAGGTAAGCCAATAAATACGTAAATTGCATTTTTCTCTCAAAGCTTTTTATGCCAAATAAAGCCAAGTGAAAACATGTAGTATTATTAAATTGACAGGAAAATGCAAATTCTGTATTAATAATGACTACATGCTTTATGAAGTGCCAGGAATAGGGACTCCGAGGCTAATGAGATTACAGCAGCTTCTCTGAAGTGCCCGTCTAGTTCTTTCCTCTTCTTCCTCTTCTCCCATTGGCTTGCAGATCAAAGATCTTACTGGATTTCACACTGTGTTCTTAACATAAGGCCCTCTTGGTTGAATTTTTCAATCTTTTCTGACATATGAGACTGCCTCCCTCTGCTGCTGGTTATGAGTCATTAGACAGTCCTGGTCTGTTTTTATCACACGTATCTAGGCCACGAGTTTTTGTTGGCCATTGAAGAGCCACCTCCTGGGAGTGCTCGCTAGAGAATATGGTTCTAAGGACAACCCCAGGCAGATTCACTCCTTCTAAGAAAGACTTTCTGTTTCAGGAATGGGCTTGAGCAGGATGACCCTAGTGACCTCTTAAAATGTAGGGTTACTCTAAAGGCTCTCTCTTCCAGCTGGTCTGGGTAATCCAAAGGTCTTTGAAGGTTCAGAGGCTATCCACAGAATTTCTTTCTGAACCAGTGATCAGAACCTCCCTACACTATTCATAACTGCAGAAAGTTACCTAGAAACAGTCTATTCTTCCAGAAGCTTTCAAGATCACTTAGCTCTCAGGCCAACCTTTTTCAAATTGATATTCTCAGAAAGGCATTGGAGACCCAGTGGAGCCCGCTTTATGTCCTGACATTTTTTTTTTTTATCCTTTTGCTTAACTGTTTTTAAAAGTGTTGGTCCCTTTGCTAACCAGACCTTAGCCAGACCATAATCAGAGTATTTGAATCTTTTCTCTTCTTTCCTTCTCCTGCAGAGTATGAAATAATGACTAGTGAATCTAAGATGAATTATGGGACCTTCATCAAATATTTAAGTTACTTAACAGGCTGTTGAGAAAAATAACCTCACAATTATTTAATATAGCAGATAGCATTCAAATTTTAGAAATTTTTGGTCTCCTGTGTTTCCCTAACATTCATTTCACTTGTAGAATATGATATTTTAAATATGGCTGAATGTGTGCTCTGAAGTTTCATCCTCAATTAAAGTCATTTCATATGTGTAGGTAGAAGTTTCACTTTTCTCTCATGAAGGAACATCCTGATTTTCTTTTTTTAAAAAAATACACTGTTTACTCAGTGTATTTCTCTCAAGACATTGTGTGCAATGCTGGTTGCCAAGCCACAGAGAAAAAGGTGATGAGGATGCACATGTTAGAATCAAAAGAGTTCCCAGGAAAAGTCATTTTAGGTGTGTAAGATGGTGGTAAAAGTTTGGCTTCATTTCTGCATCCTCTTAGGAGACCTCCCTGCCGGAATTAGTCATAACCCACTTGGCCTCACTTATGTAAGCAATCGTAGTGTGGATTACTTTTTGTTATTGTTTTACTGAATCGTTTCTGTTCAGAGCTTCCCATGTGATTATTTCAGTGCAAATTGTCATTGAACTGCTTGTTCTAATCAGAGTATATGAATCTTTTCTCTTCGTTCCCTTTACTCTCCCTCTCTCTTTCCTTCCTTCCCTCCTTCTCTCTTTCTTTCTTTCTTTAAAGATCTTAGGGCAGTTGGGCTAAAGAAAGGGATGTTCTTCAATCCTGACCCTTATCTCAAGATGTCCATTCAGCCAGGGAAGAAGAGCAGTTTCCCCACCTGTGCCCACCACGGGCAGGAGAGAAGGTCCACCATCATCAGTAATACCACTAATCCAATTTGGCACCGAGAGGTAAGACGGTCGTCGGTGGCCTCCTGCCTGACAGGTAGGGAGCCAGCCAACTCCGTATCTTCCCTCTGGACTCCGTATCACTGAGCTGTTGGTGGGTATGGACAAGGTAGTTGAGGTGTCTAGGGGTTCTGTGAGAAAGGTACAATGAGAATGAGACACTTCTTCTAGCCAGGGCTGGGTCTCAGGGAAAACAAGTGAGGCACTTCCTGCAGGTGCACGATTTATGGGGTCCAAAATTGATACTTAAATGCAATATTTTTTTAAATCAAAATCAGGGCAAAAATTCATGAGGAACGAAATTGTGTAAGGACAGGATCAGTGGCAGCCCTATTGTAGCCTGCGGCAGAAGGAAAAATCCATAATACTGATCTTGTTTTTATTTAAAATTATGATACTTTGTTCTAGCATATATTCAGTACAGATTAATGTATGTTCTGGCATATATTCTCTCCCTCCGGGCTTTGGCAAATGTTTGTTGGATTTCTGGATTTTGGTTACTGGAGCGAGCTGTTGGAGGATCGCCATCCTGAGGGGAGGCAGATTGTGTTGGTGGCATTCAGACTTGCTCGCAGCTACAATATGCTGCCTGTCATCAGAGCGCACCACATCAGTGGAATCAAGTGAAGGCATTTCCCACCAGAACTGTTTAAAGTCCAAGAATGAACAGAGACATCGTTTCTCATCCAGGGAGCAAAGCATGCGTTCTCCTGCCATTTCTCAGGGAACCAAGACACGTTTCACACACTAGCAGTAGTGAGTGTGTCTGGGCAAACCTGTAGGGACTTAGGAGTTGCAAGTTGATTACGTCATCCCCTAAATGTTTAATGGCAAAAATATATTCCAACAATGTTATACAAGTATTTCATTGGAGAGGGAGATACTTCAGGGGATCTAAAACCAATTGGAGAGAAGATGTGGCTATTTGAGACTTAAGCATGCACGTAAGTATGGCATGTTTTCTTATTCCTGAAGAACTACTTACCATCTCCAAATCGTAAATAACTCTTAAAGGCCTGCCACTTAATTTAACACATTAGAAGCCTAGGAGACATGAAGTTTATCTCCAGATGAGCCCTTAGAAGGCACACAGTGGATATAATGATGATACTAGTAATAACTTTGTTTTCCCAACATTTACTGCTTACAAAGTTCTTAACTGTGTTACCAGTGCAAGCCTGATAAGCGGGTGTAAGGAATGAGATTGTCATCTCTCCATTTTTGTGATCAGGAAACTGAAGCTTAAAATGTTTATGTCGCCAGCTGTTCAGAGGCAGGAGTAGTGCTTGGACTCAGCTGTGGTAATTCAAACAAGTGCTTCTTCCATGAAGCCGGTTACTGAACTTCACGGCCCTTTGGAGAAACTAAACTGTTATGACTAAATAAACTTAGCGACCCCCAAGTGTAAAGCTGGCTGGCACTGTCCCCATCACTGTGGTTGCATGGTTATTGCCCTGCCAGGAGGGAGAGACATGGTTCAGGTTAGATTCCTGGCTCTGAGTGAATAGAGGACTGACAGCAGTTGCAGATTTTTCCAGCAGTGTGGACTCTGTGTTATTCTGATGTAAGAGATACCATTTTCTAGAATAATAAGCTGGCGTACGTAATTTCATATTTGTCTTTTTTTGAATCATATTATGTTTTTGTTTTCAGAAATATTCCTTTTTTGCACTCCTTACTGATGTCTTAGAAATTGAAATTAAAGACAAATTTGCCAAGAGCCGTCCTATCATCAAGCGTTTTCTGGGGAAACTAACCATTCCAGTCCAGAGGCTGTTGGAGCGGCAAGCCATCGGGTAATCACCTCTCACATGTAGGGGTCCTGTTGAGATTAGTTCCCACCCAAGCCACTGAAATGATAGTGTGTAGTCCAAGGACTTTTCTTACTGGTAAGAGGTGGTAACATAATTCTTTTAAAAAATGAAAGTGCTTGTAAACTCGTTAAAATGTGCTGGACAAAAAAACCCACTTTATTTTAATTATGTACCTTTCTTTGGTTTTCTGTCTTTTCCAAGACGTACCTACCATCAGCATTTCAGCGGAAACAGTCATGGTGCTCGGTCGTTTTTGAGTACATTGAAACCTAGCTGTACAATCCTCTCCCTAGAGCTGGAGCCTAGTGTCAGGTTGACACCCCCCTATCCTGATTAACCCCATCCAGGGAGTTTGTTATTCCTGAGACTCCAAAACCACCTTATTTTAGGGCCACTTAAAACAAAACCTAAACTCTGAGGTGTTACGGTAGAGCTCTTAGACGTATACATTCATTCAGGCAACGAGAGATGACTCGTTGAGAGAATTTTAAAATGTGATTTGATGTCTGTTTTCTTTCTGTGAGCTTTTTGTGAGCTGTGAATAGTTAAGAAATCACATGCCTCCACCCCTCATGATAAATGGTGTACCCATTTTCACATGGGAAGTACCAGCAAACCCAGGAGGTGCTCTGAGGTAGCACTGGGGGGCATCTTTCTGTATCTTTTTTGTTTTCAGAGATCATCATGAACATATGATGATAGTAGCAGTCGTCGGGGCAGCCGTCGCAGTGATGACGGTAGCTGTAGCAGTAGTCACAGAAGTAAAAGTAAACAAAAAGGATGACGAGACTGTACTCTATGCCAGGAGCTCAGTAAATGGCATTAGCACATGTAATCTTCTCAACAGCTCTGGGAGGTAACTACGTGATTGTACCCATTTCAGAGATGAGAAATCTGAAGCTAGCAAGCAAGTGCTGGAGCAGATCAGTCTGCTCGAGAATCCTGGCTTCTCTGCAACACTCGAAGCACTGGCAGTAATGCATTACTACTCCAGCTAAGTGAGGATGGTCCATCATTCATAGTCACTCTGTATCTAATTAGCTGTTCTCTTTTGGCAAGTCACAATTTCTTCAGGTGTTGGTTTCCTCGTCTGACAAATAAAGTGTTGAGACTAGGTGATCTCTAAGACCTCTTCGAAATCTGAAACTAACAGATTCTAATTTTTTGGCCATCAGAGGCAATGGAATTTGTGGTCCAGCCTGCCCACATGACGTAGAAATATTATGCTGAAATTTTAGCAGCCTGGAATATCTGATAAAACTGGGAAATCACAATTATGTTTAAGGATAGCAGTTACTGCTTCTAGTGGAGATAACATTCTTTGGGAAGTTTTTAAAAATTATTTTTAGGATTGATAGAAAATGAAATATTATGGAGAGTGATAATTCACTGTTAGAAAGATACCTATCATTTAGTTTATGTAATTATAATAACATAATTTACATAATATCTATGACCCTTGGCAGAAGTGTCAATTTATGGATACCAGTAAGAATGATCAAGGGAAAATAAAACCTTATCAGTGTTTGAAACTGCTGTTGACTTGCTGGCTTTTCATTCAGTCTTTTAAAGACCTGGACACCTGGAGTCCTGCCTGTCATGGATTCCATGTGCATTGGAAGGAAGTCCATCATGAATTTGTAAACTACTGGAATTACAAAACATTTCTGTATAAGTACATTAAAAGCATTGCCTGATACTTAGGGATTTGCTTGATTAAATAAATATGATGTCACATATTAGTATATCAGCTGTTAGCATCTGGATCTATTTTGCTCTGATTATTACTTTCCATCAAGTAATTAATACATCTTGAAAAATACAGGGTTTTCTTTACTTGTGAGTTTGGTAGACTGCAACTCTCTGAAGTAGTTCAAGTTTTTACATGGTGAGGTTTTACAGCGTAAGTTAGAACTCCTTAGTAATTACCTATTTCGAGAGCATTGGTTTGAATGTGACATTGATTTTCAGGGAGTGGCCTGCCTTCTGTCCAAAAGGCACATCCCTTTCCCGTGCTTTGTCAGTTGCTCTGATTACACTAGTGAAAGACTCTCTCAGTCCGGTGAGAGTTCTTTGGCACTTACTCTCTGTAATTGTATATCATAATAATGTATAATATAGTGTACACAGTAAGCCATCCCAGCAAGAGGCAGAATGAATCAGATGAGACTGGGTAAGAAGAAAAAAGCAGGTGAATCCCCTGACAGGCACTCGACAAAGGATGAAACCGCTGACTTGGAAAATCTCCCAACAGGGAGGCTTTCCTGTACTTACAGGTTGAGTAGTTGAATTGAGAGTCTCATCAGTTTGGGTAATAAACAGCACTAATACCTTACAATCCTTTTTTCAAGTAAAGAGTCTCATTTGTTAATTTATTCAACAAATATGTGTGTGTATACATATAGTGACTACTAAATGTTAAGCACTGTATTGGGGATATGATAGTGAGCAAAACAGATGGCTGCCTGTTTGCTCCTTAGAATCCCTGCTAAACATTTACTGCCTAGCTAAAACCCATCACTTGTGTAAGTCTTCATCATCCATGCCAACACTTGACTTCTATTGGCTGGGGAGGAGGAGAGGAGGGTCAACTTATTTTTAACAAAAAAATTGAAGATTTTATTATTCCAGGACTGAATATCCAAAGAGATGGGTGAGGAACCACCAGGTTGAGAGCAGGTCCAGGCAGTTTGCTGCTGGGTTCATGCATTATGGAGCCCCTCTGTGTGTCAGGCACTGTCTAAATGCTGAGAAGACAGTGGTAAGAAAAAGAAAAAGCCACCCCTGCTGTTATGCAGATTACAGTCATTATAGAATTATTTGAACACTCTAATGTAAAAGCATTTAACATATCTGTAACGCCTAATAGTTAAAAATGCCAATATACCCCTTCCCAGAAAAAAAATGTTTTGAATACCAGCTTAAGTAGACAGAACCTTATGGTAGTGGCTGCACTGAGATGAGCCATGAGTAAGTATCATTAAAATGCAAGCTACTGAAAGCAGTCGAGAAACACTGAAAGTGTGCATAAAATGAGATCTGATCTGCTGACTGCAGAGTGGGGGCTTCGGTGTCAGATGTGTCTGTGTTCTAATCCCTCTTCTGTCACTTAATAGTTGTCAGGCCTTGGGCAAGTTACTTCTCCTCCCCCGTCTCAGTTTCCTCACTGAGAAAACAGGGCTACCACCTGCTTCACAGAGTTGCTGGGGGCATTAAACAAGGTGATGCTTGCAAAACCCTTATCAGAGTTTGGGGGAAACAAAGCATTTTAAAAGCACCAATCAAGAAAAGAAATATCACAACATTCCTAGGGAAGAAAAAGGAAAAGATAAAGGCAATGATCTTACTGTTTTAAGAAATTCTTGCTTTGAAGTTGAAGAAATTTGTAAGAGCCAAACTGAGATTTTGCATGTGTTCTTTTAAATGGTTAACATCTATTTAAAATTGTACCGAGGAGGCAGAGAAGAGCAAACAAAATAATTATTCAGGTTAATGATAAATAGCTGACTAGAAGCTCTGAACCATACGCTGGTGCAAACATTAGTTGGAGGCTCTGGGTTTTCCTCCTGATGTTGCCACTAGAGGGCAGTGTGAGCGCAGAGACGGTGTGCTTTGATACCCTCTGATTATTTTCCTTAATTAAGAGTAAATCAGATTCAGAATGAAAGTTGCTTGCATACCAAGAAATGATGCCATTGAATTTGACTTTGACAAATAAACACAGGATTGAAAAAGATCGACAACTTCATCCTCGAGGAGGCTGGTGGCCTGAACCTGGGGCCCAGGTAGGGCAGAGCCTGGGCAGGCTAGGTTGTGGTCCCCTCCAGCCCACCTCCAGGTGTGGCAACAAGACCCCTCCCGGATGGTGCGGCCAGCTTCTCCCACGGCCCACCAGTATCGCTCACGAGCCACCCTGAGAATCAGTCATAGCCAGGCTTCCCCACAGTGAAGGCCAAGAGTGAGCCTTTACAGATGAGGAAGGGGAGGTTCAGTTGGCCCCCTGCCCCTCACACAGCTGGAGCAGCTGTCAGAGCCAGGCCTCTTCTCACGCTGCTGTCTCCTAGCTTCTAGCTCCTGTTCCTCAGCATACAGTAGCCCTCTGCCCTCCATGCCGTCCTGGGACAGTCCTTACCCATGCCTGCCCCTTCAGAACCAGCTTCCTATCGTGCTAAGTGCTAAGGAACCAGGCCCTCTTTACTTTTACCTGAGTCAAAAAACACCTAAAATTTTAGGTCTTTCTCAGCTGCTTGATGACTGTCAACATGCCCTTTTCCTGGTCACCCTTACCAGTGAGAGAGCAAATCAGTGTCCTTTAAAAAAATCATAACAATATTATACTGCATTTTGTACTTTTACTGATAATTTTCCTTATGACAAGATTTCCTTTTATCCCCAGGTTTGTAAGTATTTCATTTGCATGAGTGAATAACATTATATTGGACTCTAACATGCCTTTGACCTTTTATTTTCTTATGAGTCTGAAAGTTTTAAGAGAAATATATGGGTATTGGGGGTTGGCCTGTGGGAAGAAGAGGAAGGCTGACAGCAGGTTAGTAAGGATGAAAGAACCATTTCTCCTCTTGCAGTGATCAAATGCTCAGCTACAACCTTGGCAGAAGGCTCCCAGCTGACCATGTGAGTGGGTACCTTCAGTTCAGAGTGGAGGTTACATCTTCTGTGCATGAAGGTGAGATATCTGTACAAAAACATCACTGTAGGAAAAACCTGTTAAATCCTACTCTGTTGTCAGTTTGCATTTGAGCAGGGTTGTGTGTGTCCTGTTCTGAACGTAGAATAGCTGTCAGATGATTACCTACTGAAGTTTTCCAAGCAGATATGAAAGCCTGTTTATCAAAAAACATCTCTTAGATTTTGCCTGCTTTTGGAAACTGGGCTGTAGAATTTCCAGCAGTGGTGAACACATATACCTCATCTGTCAAACTGACCAGCAGTATGTGTGCTCCCTCAGTAGCAAGTAGTAAATCCCAGGACGTTGCTGATACTGTTCAGAGGTCTCAGTGGGCTGACTGGATTCTTTAAACTGATCGGACATGAAAAGTTCATTCGTTATTACTGCTCTGAATAAACTCTGTCTTCTCCTTCAGATGCTTCTCCAGAAGCTGTTGGCACAATACTTGGGGTCCACACTGTGAATGGAGACCCAGGAAGCCCTTCTGATGAGGAGGACATGCCCGGGGGCCATCACGACAGCCCGCTTTGTTCTAATGGACCCGTTTCGGAGGGAAGTGCTGAGGGGACCCCCAAGCATTCTTTCAGGACTAGCTCTACGCTGGAAATAGACTCAGAAGAATTAACCTCTACTTCTTCAAGGACCTCACCTCCCAGGGGACGTCAGGATTCACTCAACGACTACTTAGATGCTGTTGAGCACAGCGGCCCTTCCAGGCCGGGCGCAGCCTCTTGCTCTGAGAGGTCCGTGGGAGCCTCTCCGAAACTAAGGAGTAGCTTTCCCACCGACACGAGACTCAGTGCAATGCTTCATATCGACTCAGATGAAGAAGACCACGAGTTCCAGCAGGACCTGGGGTACCCCTCTTCCTTGGAGGAGGAAGGAGGGTTGATCATGTTTAGCAGGGCATCAAGGACTGAGGAGGGGAGCCTGACATCTCAGGCAAAGCCAGAAGACAACCCAGCGGAGGCTGAGGAAGCCTCCACAAACGAAGCCGGTTCTTTCGAGGAGAAGCCAGAAAATGTTCCAGAGCTTGCAGAGGGCTCTTTACCCTCAGGCCCGGTCCCCGATGAAAGTGAAAATGGCCCAGAGTCTCAGCCACGGGCTGACCAGGGCAGCGCCGAGTTGTGTGGCTCTCAAGAGGTAGATCAGCCCACCAGTGGGGCAGACACGGGCACTGACACGTCGGGAGGAAGCCGCAGAGCCGCCAGTGAGGCGGAGTCCCTTGATCAGGGCTCTGAGCCTTCCCAGGTGTCCTCTGAGACAGAACCCAGCGACCCTGCCAGGACAGAGAGCGTGAGCGAGGCCAGCACCAGGCCCGAGGGAGAGAGTGACCTGGAAGGGGCTGACAGCTCCTGCAACGAGAGCGTTACCACGCAGCTGTCCTCGGTGGAGACACGGTGCTCATCTCTTGAGAGCGCACGGTTTCCTGAAACCCCAGCCTTCTCTTCTCAGGAGGAGGAAGATGGAGCCTGTGCAGCTGAGCCCGCCAGCAGTGGCCCCGCCGAAGGGGCCCAGGATTCCACGTGCACTCCCGGTTCTTTACCTGTGGTGCAGGTGCCCAGTGGAGAGGAGGACGGGCCAGGGGCAGAAGCGGCGCCTTTACCTGACCAGGAGGAGGTGGGGGAGGTCTGGCAGCGGAGGGGGAGCCTGGAGGGAGCCGCCGCTGCTCCTGCTGCTGCTGAGAGCCAGCCCGGAGAAGAGGGCAGTGCTGGGGATGCCCAAGGGGCCTGTGAAGGGGCCACTGCCCAGGAGGAGGGCGCCACTGGAGGTAGGATGCAGAAGACAGCATGGCTCTTGGCTCAAGCTTACGTGCTCAGAGAGAAGTCTGGTGGTTTTGTCCCTCAGTGCAAATAACACTGCAGGTCAAATATTAGCTGAATTCACCTTGGGGTTCAACAACTTTTTTTTTTTTAATGGATCTTCTATTGCTGAAATAAGAGGCATGTCCAGTAGAAGTCTTCAAACTTAAACAGTGAATCTTGAGGCTCTGCATCAGCGCGGGCACCTGCTCTCCTTAGGAAGGTGGCCTTGTGGTTGTGGGTGGCCCAGGTCCACCTGAAGGCCGATGCGTGGGAGCAAGCTGCCCATGTGCCTGCCGTGTGACAGCGCGCTCAGTGCTCCCAGGGTCAGTTCCCCTTGTATGGGAAGTGTGAGGAAAACTAAATAATGGATCTCTGGTGGGGCCTGGGTTTGTAGGTACAAAACCGAACAGGCCAACAGCATCGATGTTAATGTTGTCTATAGAGGTTTTCAGGAACCCTGTAAGTCAGTCCTTACCTCATGAAGCCGCAGAACAGAAGGTTAATATGTGCTTTGCATTAAATGTAGTATGTTTGCCTTCTGCAGTCCAAGAAGTATCAACTAATTTAGGTGATGCTCTCTGACACTTAAGAATAAGCTGTTTGAGTGTCTGATGATGCAAATTTACGCAGAAAATTTGTATTATGTCTCAATGAATGTGGCTCAGTAGAGTGATCCCTTTAAACTGTTTTATTACAGATGCATTGAAAAGCCTGAGGATCATTTCATATGCTTAAATAGCATAGGCTCGGAAATAGAAATGACTTTCTTATTCTGTAATGTATTTTTCTCCCCAAAGTATCCCCTTCTCTTCTTCCTCTATCTTTTTTTCTCTCCTTTCATTATCTTGTGGTCATCGTGTGACCCTAAAGCATCGGTGTGTGACCAGGACAGAGGCCAGGGTGGGGAATGGCGGGGGAGGGGGAGGGATGGCTGCAGACGGACGTCCCCCTAGAAGACCCACTTCTGACTAAGCACTCACCTCCCGCTCTCTTCTTTTGTTTCTGGGTCCTCATAGGGGAAATGAGATGAAAGAGAGACAAGAGACTGGCCCCAGGATTTACATTAGGTGTTTCTTTCACAAAGGCTGTTTTGACATTTAAGGGGAAAGCAATCCCCTGGTAACTGTTTACCTTTAATCCTAGGTTCTCAAGCCAACGACCACCAGCCACTGCGGTCGCTGCCTTCAGTGCGCCAGGATGTTAGCCGGTACCAGAGGGTGGACGAGGCTCTCCCACCAAGTGAGGACCTGCTAGCTAAGGGGCTCGCCTTAATCAAAGGGTACAAGGGTGACAGGACCCACGGGACCTAAAGGATGGGTGCCCAGTCCCCCAGAGGAAGGGATCTGAGAGCTGCCACCTGACTTTGCAGATACAGCCTGGAACGTGCTTAGCTGACTCTCCGGGCACCGTTCCACCAAATGAAAGGGCAGCTGAGGCAAAGTCAATACTATAATGCTGGTGGAGTGAATGTTGTAGTCAGGGAAAGAGATCAGATGTTGTGGACAATTGGGATATAATAGAAATTTTTTAAAAATTTGCCTATTGGCAGCATGAATCTGATTATTATTACGTAAATTGGTACGATCTCTTAGGAAAGCCTAGCTCTATGTAATATACTACTTTTTATTCACTTACAGTGTTTTAAATCATTAAGTACAGGGTTCTGGCTTTTTTCTTAGGGATACCCAGAGAAGTGGTATTAATTTCAGAAATCAGTCTACCATTTTTGGAAGCCTGATGATTACCTGGGAATTCGAATGATATTTCATTTCTTTCACTTTTAAGAAACGCAGAGCACTTAAGAAGACTGCTTGGCAAGTTATACAACCTGAATTCAAAGACGAGTGTTGCTCGTGGCCTATCGTAGCCTGGACATAATTGAAACTCTACTTAAGTTTCTAGAATTCCTTAAAGCAGTATTACTCTGTGAGAGTAAAACATTCGATGAACAGTGATAAAGCTCAGTAAATACTGCTTTTAAGTATACATTGGAAAATACATCTTTCTGCCTTATTGCTTCTCCTTCTTATTCACCCTCTCTACTCACCATCTTGTATTTCATTATGGCAAGAAACTGATGCATTTGGCTCTCTGTGTTTTAAAAATGGTAGGACACAAAGGGGGAGTAATATGCATTTAAAAGGCTAAACTGCTGAGTGGTTAGTTTTGGTGAATGCTGACCAAAAAAGCTGAATGGCATTATGTACAGCATGTTAAAATATTGGCTTGATCATTGTGAAGTTCTGTCGTACGCAGATCTTTCCTTTGTTCATATATTTGGATAATTGAGGGCGGTTACTTATAGGAAACATATTTTAAACAGTTTTAAAAAATCAACCAAGAGATTAATTAGCCATTGTGTCATTTTAAGCAGGTGGGGGGGGAAAAACTTCCTTATTGTTTACCCTTGGAGAAAAGATTAGAGGCAGAAAAGAAAAATATTCCAGGGTAGTATTTAGATATAATTGGAGAAAAATGAATTAGGAGCACCAGGAGAGCATTCTGGGGGGGCTTTGTTTACATGTGTATGTGGCTTAAGAGTAAGTACTTAGAGTTTCAGGCACTTGGGAAGGAGGCAGAGTATGCCATCAGTGTGTGAATAAATAACATCCTGGCCACATCCACTTGGTCTGCATTTTGTTGGACTGTAATTTTGCTCTCTAGATTGTGTTTCATGAAGACAGGTACTTTCCTGCTGAAATTGTGACCAATATTTGTGATATTTCTGTGTAGTTGTTTAAACATTGATATTTGCATTGCCCAGATAGAATACATTTTAGGATTTTAAAAAATAAACAATTGGCAGTTCACTTTAACAAGTTAATATAGCCAAAAGTGAAAAAAAAAAGCAGCTTAATAGTATAACCAATTTAATGAGCTTCTGATGAACAGGAAGAAAATTCTTAAGAGTTGTTCCCTCTTATGCAACTTGCAAATTTGGGGATTTATATTACCATGGATAGATTACAGACTATGGTCTGGGCATACCTGATGACTGATCAGCTCTGTCCCCACACTGCTTTGCCCCCTCCTATTCCCAGTCTATCTCATCCTTCATCCTTCTGATAATTTGTTTAATCACTTGGCTGCACCCCCGCACCCCCTGTCAGCCAGTTCTCTGTCTTCCTTTCCTCGCCCGCCAGGCAGCTCTGCTCCTGTCTCTGGCCACGCCTCTGACGTAGAGCTGTGGCATTCTGCATCCGCCTGGTCTTGCGTCTTCTGCCTTCACACAGCGTCTCATGGGCACCTCAGCTACTGGGTGTCTGCTTGGAGTGTGCAGATTGGTCCATCTGTGAAGTGACCTGGCGGAATTATTTTGAGGTTAAGGGTTATACTTTTAACATTATTAATTATAATACCTCAAACTTATGTAAGTGCTTTACAGTTTACAAAGCATTTTTACACGCCTTTTTAAAAAATTCTTTTGCAACAATTTTGTGAAGTAGGTCAAGCAGGCCTTATCTGTAGTTTTCAGATTGATGGATAGAAACCAGCTAATCTGATTCTCTCACTTTATAGATGGGGAAATCAAAGCCCAGATAAATCAAGTAACTTGTGTAAGATCCCTTACTAGGAAAGGCTGAAACGGAGTCTCCAGTATTGTTTCTCCTATCTCAGGCATTCTGATCTAAGATTAGAAGGCTGGGGACTATTGTGTAGGTAGATGAATGTAAATTCTGAAAGTGCGGTCATCAGCAGAGTGGTGACACATTGCGGTGTGTTGTCTACTTAGGCGCAAATCAGAGAGTTTGGGGGCTTCGCTGAAGCTTTATTATATTGTATTTTGAAGTCAGACCCAGGAAGGCTCAAGAAGTGCTCAGCTTTCTTCTCCTTCCTGCTTAAGATTATTTAGCAGAACCCTCCCCTGGAGGCCCTCCGAGTATAAGAAGAGTGGTCACAGTGGCGGTACGATCTTGTGGCCCAGGCAGTTCTGCTCTGTTGAGCATCTGTGTCAGATTCAGAAGCATCTCTCGGTGTAGCCTCCTATCCCCAGACCTGCAGGACAAGCTACTGAAGCACTGAACCTTGGGCTCGATCCATCCCCCACCCCTCGTTCTTGGTTCTTTCTTTTCTTTTTCCTTATTATGATTGTAACTTTAGCTTATATTCACCTTTAAAATATTTGTGTACTAACAGGTAGTGAGGAAAACCATCCAGCCAAGTTGTGCTTGTCTCTGAAGATTGCAGACTTAGTCATGGGGATTCAGAGGGGTCCTGTGTTACACCACTTCCCTCTTACTGCATGGTAGTCTGTGTGTCAGGGATGTGCCTCAGTCTCTGAACATCTATCTGATCTCTTTCTGTAAAGCAGTTTTCCTTGTTTCTTTACTTTTTCTTCCAGTCTTATTCCTCCTTTCTCGGGATCAGGGAACAGATCTTGGACTTAGTACAAAGACTGCTCAGCCCTAATGACTATCTACCAGTTGGTTCTCAAAATCTTACTCTAGCTTTAGGCCATGGACCATGCGCTGTGACCTTATGGGCTCTGGAACCCCAACCGCTGGCTGAGAGATGTTCTAATGATCCATACAAAAGAAGAAAGCTCCAGGTCTTAAGGGCGGTGTTGCTCTGTTGAGAGCCTTGCAGGGAAGTCACTTGAACATGAAATGCACTGAGCGCCTTGAGAATCTGCTGTATCTCTTACTCTGAGGTGACTGATGGGCTGGCAGCTGGAGGCGGTTCAGGACTGAAGCCCACGGAATGTCATCAGCATTACAAATCTTCACAACATTGTGAACAGACTATACTTCAATAAAACATATATATTAAAACTAAAAAAAAAAAAGATAAGTGAAAAAAAATGAGAAGGTTATAGCTCAATGAGAGAGTACATGCTTAGCATGCACGAGGTCCTGGGTTCAACCCTCCAGTACCTCCAATAAATAAATTAAGTAACAAGTCTAATTACTTCCCCTCCAACAGCAACAAAAAGAATGACCAACTCAACCCCTTCTGAAAAACTACTTTATTTTTCTCTTATTGGCTCCAGTGTGATTGAGACTTAACCCATAGCTGCACTGGAGATAGTAGGAAAGTGTTGAAAAGTGGTTTTCCCCCAAAAGGGTAGGATTAGGCATGGATTCAGGATGGACAGTCCACTGATGAGCAGTGCAGTCTTGCAGGACTGCAGGCTTCTTGGCGGTTTCTTCAGGACTAGTGTGTAACTGATGTGGTGGGTTCAAATGGGTAGGCCTGGAAAAACACAGGGGAACGTTCTCGTTTTTTGTAGTTGTGCACTTTTGTTATTAAATCATCCTTTGAAATGAAGGTTTGAGAGAAGACAGTGAGTCTGGAAAGTACAATTAATCTTATAAAATTTCTTCTCTGTTTAAAGCTAGGGGCTTTTATTCTCTAGGACCTAAACATTAGTTTAAAGAAAAGAATCCATACTTTAAATCTAAAAAGCTACTTTCTTAAAAATTGAATATTAAGGTCCAAAATAGGCAGCTATTTGAGATTTTAAAAACTTTTTATTCAAATGTAATATACACGCGGAAAAGAGCACGGTCAGCCTGATGAATTCTCCCAAACTGAGCCCGCCTGGGCAACCCGCACCACATCACCGGCGCCTGGAAGACCCCTGGTGCCCACTTCTAATTTCTGTTACCCACTCCTGGAGGGCAGAGGCACCTGCTATCCTGACTCCCCAGATCATAGACAGGTTTAACTTAAGGCTTCTGGACTTATACAAATGGTATCACACTTCCTTGAGTGTTGAAATAAGGGGAAAAAATAATTGTTTAAACACTGCTTTCTAGCATCTATTACAGAGCTTAATTTTTTTCCTTAAAAACACCTTTAGTTCATTATAACTTCATCATATCTCACCATTTTAGTGAAGATACCATGGTTATTATAATATCTAGAGTGGGTTTATAAATTTACTTCACAGCATTCAGTTCCTTCATTTTTCCAAATCCAGTAATAATCAGTTCAGTCCCCGACTCGTAGTCCTCTCACTCCTTCGATTCACGTAAACAGTTCATTGCTGGCCTCCCTTGATATGTGATTCTATTTGTCTAGACGTTGACCTTCTTCCCAGTCTCAGTGTGCACTGAGTGTGTTCACATCTTCATCTGGTCACTTGGGTGGTTTCCAGCAGAGACCAAGGTCCAGTTTGAAGGGAGTGAGAAGGAAGAGTAATGAGATAAAGAGGGGCCGTAAGAATGACCCCCACCCCCACCCACATACATCGATTCTAAAAGTTAAACATGTCTGAGACCTTCCCTGCTCTGTCTCCCTGCTTCTGGAGTTAATGCTGTGACAGTGGCCTTGGAGTAGATTTTCACTCTTTCTAACTCTCTGACTTCCCCTTATTGTCCAGCTATTTAAAGGGAGGCTATTATATTTGAGTCTTGGGGTGTCTAAGCACCCATTTGCTCCTGAACTTAAGTTTGGGGTACTTAGGCTGAAGTTTAGTTCCTGGTAAGCCCACACTTCATGACCTCTGAGAAATCCAGGGTTAGCTCCGTGGGTTTGTCCAGTAAATTAGCTGCTGTTTTAGTCCTTATTAATTTATGTTAGTGTTCCTCAAACTCTAGTGTGTCTAGGAATCACCTGGGAAGGCTGTTAAAAATGTGTATAATTGAGTCCTGGCTTCAGACAGTCTGATTCTGAAGAGCTGGACTGTGTCCTGCTAATCTGCATTTTTATTGATCCTCTCGGTGATTCTGACACACACTGTCAGAATCCCACACCTTGAGAAACATTTCTCTAAACAGTAGTTTTCAAATGTTATCATTGCCATGAAGCTCTTTATGGAAATGAAACCTGCGCAAGACCAGTATGCACTACAGGTAATACTGGAGCCGCAGTGGCCAAGGCGGGGTTGGCAGGTGGTTCCAGGTCCTACTCCTCAGGATCCTGAAGCCCCTGGCCCAAGAGTCTTAATGAATTAGGGTCTGTTTTGGGAATTCTGGCCTGGACATAAGACATGGCTCGGTCCTTACTGACCTGAAGGAAATGACATGGGTGTCATGTTGCAGATTCATGTCATTTTAGACCTGTTTACTTTTGTCCTCTCGCTCTTCAGGTAGAGGAACTGTGGTCCGTAGAGGTGTAATAATTTGTTGAAGGTCATGTGGCAAAGGCATGACAAAGCCGTGGCCAGATATAGGCCTTCTGTTTGCAATTTGATTGTGCGCTAGACACACACACACACACACACACACACACACACACACACACACACACACCCTAACACATTGCTCTCAGTCTCACTGCACACTGATTATAGACCCCATTTTACAATGTGGCAGGACAAGGAAGTAAATGCTAAGATCCCAGTGTTCTAACCCCGCCTGTCTGATTTTAGCATTACCTATGAAAGAAGCTTTGATGCTGGGCAGTAATTTCTCATGTGCCTCTCAATCAAGAACAAACCAGGCCTGATATAAAACCTTATAAGAGGGGAGGGTATAGCTCAGTGGTAGAGCACGTGCTTAGCATGCAGGAGGTCCTGGGTTCGATCCCGAGTATCTCCATTAAAAAAAAAAGACTATCTCTTCCACCAGAAAAAAAAAAAAACAACTTATAAGATATTAAAGCCACCGTATCCCCTCCTCCCCCTGCAAAGTAACTGATGGATGATGACAGAGGGCTGGCCTTCCTCCAGGCGCCTCTGCTGTCTTTGCCCTGATGGACGGGTTTTGACCGCTTGGGTAAGCGTGGATATGCCATTCACAAAGAAGCCAATGGCACAACAGTCTTTATCAATTCAATGCCAAGTGTCCGCTTGACAGCAGCATTACAGGACTTCTCTTTATGAGGACTTAGATAACAACCTCAACTTAAACATATGGTCTCTGATAGGGATAGTCTTAATGTGCATCCAACATCCCCTGTTCTTAGAAAGCAAATTTTTGGACCTTGTTTTCTTATTCTCCCCATTGCATAGAAATGTCTTTATTGAAATACAGATTAACTTTATTCCTGGCCTTTGTGGAAGGTGAATGCAAGAATCATTCTTTTTTAACAGCTTTACAGTACTTAAATTATTTGTTCGTTCATTACACGCTGTGTGCAAGGCACAGCGGTGAATATATTTGGAGATACCTCCTCCCCCTCATTTGCCATCATATGACTCTCATACAGGCCACATTTCATGGGGTAAATTCTTAAGTAGTTTTTCAAGGAAAAAGTTTCATCTTTGAAGGTAATTTTTTAAATTTTCTTTTGTCAGAAAATGGAAAGTACACAACAGTGTGTTTTCTTTTCTGCCTTAACTGACAGAAAACTTAGAGCCAAATTTTAGTTATAACCTTATCTTGGGAGTTTGGCAGAAGTCTCTCTCTGCTTCCTTTAGTTGGCTTCTGTTCTGTTTTTATCCCTAATTGACCTATTCTACATTTTTTAAAAAATTGGAAGCTACTGTAAACATTCTTGGGAAAAGGAATGGCCATTTGTTGCCATGTGCATTTGATCTGACATATGTACTTGAATTACCCTGGCTCTGATGAGAGAGGAATGCAGTGGGAATACTTGGTTCTCAGAATCTTTGAGGTGGGGAAGTATGCGAGGCAAGGAGCAAAACAAAGGAATAGATCAGACGGTTTTGGAAAATGGTTCCTGAAAATGTCCTTATGGGCTTACTGTTTGCCAGCGGGTGCAGGCTGAGCATGAGGCCTTTTGGAAACGCCTGCTGATGGGATTGTGGCTGTGCCCAGAGAGCTCAGATTTGGCAGGGCGGTTCTCTGTGGGTGGATGTTACCTTGGAGTGTGAGTGACACGGAGTCATTTGTTGTCCTTGTGGTATTTTTCCTCAGCCCAGTTTTTCTTTCCCTTGCCATTTGTCATAAATTATGATGGGCTGAAATCAACAAAAAGAGGTCTTTCCACTCCCAGCTGAGGCAGCCCTCAGTGGTCCTCCAGGGCTGGCTCGATGTACTGCACAGGTCTTTCCAGCGCTAAGGGCTTTGTTGGAATATTTGCTCCGTTCACCTCCAGAGTAAATGCCACAGCTGGTCAGGAGCCAACATGTTTTCCTCCTGGGCTCTAGAATTAGACCCATGGTGTCTGTTGATAAGCTATGAGATCACATAGCTGCTCAAGAGAAAGGTGCTTATTAATTTAAAAAAAATTGACATCGAAATAGCTATGTATGAAGAACTTTCCTGTTTAGAGAATAGATCTCTGCTGTTTTTGTATGTTGCTATACAAATTACCCTTCCCAAATGCAATCAATTTTAAAATGTTGCCTTTTGTAAAGATCAGCTCATGCTCTGCTTGTTTTAATCAGGGAATGATCTTTTAGAGAGTTCACAGTGGTGTGAGGTCTGGCCCTGGAGACAATCTGCTTGCTGTTTTTACTGAACACACACTTAATACATTTGTATACAAAGACTAACACACTTAATGTAAAATTTAAAAATCTCTTGAATCATTGTATTTCTTTGAGGTTGGAGACAAGTAATTAACTTTGCTCTGAAATGTACGTATTCATCTTTGGGAAAGTGCAAATGGAAGTTTGTCGGTAATGATGCTGTTTGATGACTAGGCTAGCATTCTTTTCGGCTGAAGACTGCATTTGCTACAGTTGTGTGTAAGTAAGCACATGGGCGTTTCCAGCTATGAGTTTTTCATCTAAGCTGGAAGTAACAGAGCCAAATCAATTTTTGGTGAGAACAAACATCAGTACCAATTTTCATGTGACTATCTAAACTATTCAATACCAACGAATGTATTTTAAACGCTGGTGCTCGAGCATTGCGGGCAGATCTGGGAGCATCCTCTGCATTCAGGGCTTCTTTCAGAAGTTGGTTACACATGCAGGATCTGTTTACAAACAGATTCTGGAGTGGACTGGGGGGAAGTGCCGGATGATGCAGTTGAGGTATGTGTTATTAGCCCCAAATTATAGCATGTCAGAGAGAGAAAACACGTGCTGCGTAATGAACCCCATTAATGGTTTCAGCAGCTCCTCCTAATCTCTCTCCTCACATTACTGCTGTTTAGACTGGGAGGCGCGCATTGACAGCCATGGCAGGATCTTCTACGTGGATCACGTAAACAGGACCACGACGTGGCAGCGGCCAACAGCTCCCCCCGCCCCGCAGGTGCTGCAGAGATCCAACTCCATACAGCAGATGGAGCAGCTGAACCGGCGGTGAGGATGGGCATTTTTGCTCCAAATGTTCCATTTTGTGGTTGGGCTAATTTTTACCTGTGCCAAATGGAAGGCACGGTTGTCTCTTTCATCTTTGGGTGTCCGGTCATTAAGTTGGAGTTGTTACCTCGATAGACTTCATTGAATGTCTCTTGGTTAAAAAATGATAGCCACACACATACACAGCTTGTTTGGAAACTGGAGAGGAAATAAGTAATGCTATCCCTTTTAGTCAACCCAAGGCATCGATTTTTAGTAAAACAGAGCGTATACACTTACCTTTTTTGAAGTCATATAGCTTTTTAAATATCTAGAATCTTCATTTGTGATACATCTTCATTATTAACCTAAGCTTTTAAAATCTGTCGTTCTTTGTCAAAAACTAATTGCTGTGGAACAAAGGTTCTTTGCTTTAGCAATACAGGAATTTGGTTTTCTTTGGTTAAGGGCCACAATTTTTTTTTAAGATTTCATTAATTTATTACAAAAATGTTCCACAAATGATGGACAGGAAAAATTCAGTCCAATAGATTTACTTAAACAACAGATGGTGCAGAAGATCAGGGAATGGGGGTTTGGGGAGGAACCGGTTGAGGCTGAGAAGCTGGTGAAAACTTCTGGGCTCTGGGGAGCGGTTGAGCCCCATGCTTTAAAGGCTGCTGTGATGTAACTCTGGGCTCCTGGTTTCAGATATCAGAGTATCCGCAGAACCATGACTAACGAAAGGCCTGAGGAAAACAGCAGTGCCATCGATGGGGCTGGGGAGGAGACCGACTTTCACCAAGCCAGTGCAGGTAAGAGCCTTTCGGTTGGTTTGTTTTGTAATCTCACAAAAGTAGAACACAAATAAGTAAGGATTTCCAAGAAATGAAGCTTTCTTTAAGAGAACGTTTGATCTTCATTACCATGTGTTCATCCAAGTCAGAAAGCTGAATTCACCAGACACTTCTTCTTCTAATCCTCGGCTTTTTGTTAGTACTAAGAAAAGAATCATAAAACCAGATAGAATATAAATTGTTTAATCTCTGGATCTGTGGGATAGAGGAAAAAGATTGAATCTGATCACTTGAAAAAAATCTCAGGATGCATTAAAATCTTAATAGTGACTAGAAATACTATTGAATTCCATTTTAGTGTGATTAACAATGACTGTTCTTAGGTTTTATGCCTGAATTGACAGGTAAGAAGAAAGCATTTAGGGGATTAAAACAACAGCAAATGATATAGTTATTTTTTTGGTTCTTTTAAAATATAGACGGAAGTGAATAGGTATGTTTCCACCAGGTGGAAAGACTTCCCTGAAGCCTCTGTGTCTGCCCCTCCTAGATTTCCGTCGGGAGAACGTCCTGCAGCACTCTACCTCCAGATCCAGGCTGACGTTGCTGTTACAGTCGCCCCCTGTGAAGTTCCTCATCAGCCCGGAGTTCTTCACCGTGCTGCATTCTAACCCTGTGAGTATCCATCCGAAAGGGGGTGGAAAAAGCAACAGGCCAAAGGAAATTAGCCCCATTTACGTAGTAATGGCAAGAATGATAACAGCGAATGTTTACTGAGCACTCCGTGTGTTCCAGGCTCTGTGTTAAGCACTACATGTGTTTTCACCCAGTTCGTCCAAACAAACCTATGAGTTAGATAAAACCTCCATTTTTCCAGATGAAGAAACTGAAGCACAGAGAGGTTAACTAGGTTATACAGCTACTAAATGGGATTTTCGGGGTTAAAATCCCAGAGGTACTGACGAGTCTGTGCTCTTAACAACCGCTTTATTTTGCCTGTACAAATATAGCCAAATATCTGAGCATTGACAGCAGGCAGTGGTCAGATTGGGCTTTGAGACTGTAGTAGGGCTCTCCAAAAGAACAGATATGAAATGCATACACGGCTGTAATCTGAAAAAATAAATAAACTAGTATTTTAAAGCTATATGAGGCTTCTGTGGGAGGTCAGTGTTTTTCGGGGGAGGTATGGGAGGAGGGGGCGTGGTGATGTGTTAGGACGAGGTGGATTTAAATTTCCCTCCTTTTACTAATATGTCTGCCTATTCTTTAGAAGCCCTACCTCTGTAATTTCACTAGAGGCCTAAAAATGTTAGTATCGGCTAAAAGAATAAATCTTTTGTTAACCAGGAGTTTATAAAAAAAAAAAAGTCAGCCTTTTAATCATTATTTAAATAGAGAGAAATCATTTTGACTCCCTCCTTTACCTGTTTTCTTTTCTTTCCTCCAGCCTTGACTTTTAACCAAAATTCTACCCTTATCTTGATCTTGGTTCCTTAACCAAGAAACTCCTCACTACCCACCCCCTTAAATCCTCCTGCCAACCAGTTTCTCCAACTCTATTCATGTTGCCCCTTTCCCACATTTACTTTGGAATTACAATCTGGAATGGGAGGTTTTCACTTCATTCAGGAAGTATTAACCTCCTGAAGACACAGGGATGTGAAGTCCATGGGGTGACAGTGGAAAATGTTACACGCTTGTTTTCTGATCATGAGCATGGTATTTGCCTAAAATATTTCTAGAAGAAAAGAGAAGTGTTTGAAAATATTATATATGTTAAGCCAAAATCTTTTGTGTGTGTGAAGAAAAAAATTAGAGTGTGATAGGAAATTTGGTTAGAAAACGTTTCTTTGTGATGTGGATCTTAGATTGTGTCACAGAGTAAATAATGGACATTGGTTGGTTAAAAGAAAAAGGAGCAGGAGGGCCTTCTAGGTGGAGGGTATGCATGAGCAAAGAAAGAAGTGAGAAACATGCCCTATATGCATAATAAGTTATTTACTCATCCAATAAACATTACTGAAAACCTGGTTTATGCTAGTAATTATGGTAGGTGCTGCAGACATAGTGTGGAGAAGATCAAATTCTTACCTGAGTGGAGAGAGCATGAGGGCAACCTTAGAAAGATGATTATAGAATGCCTCTCTGAGGAAATGGTTTTGAGTTGAAAGCTGAAATGAGAAATCACCAACCATGGGAAGAGCCAGGGGAGGCTCACTGCAGTAACTTACACAGTGAGTATAGTGACCACAGGGCTCAGAAGAGAGCAAAGGGGCTGCTGTGTAATGATAGGAAAAGGAGATGGGGTGCTACTCAGTTGGAAAGTCAGCAAGATCCAGATGGTAGCTCTGGCTGTGGGACACAGCAGAGGATTTCGAGTTTCTTCTGAGATCCGTGGAGAGCCATTGTGCAATTAGAGTGACATACTCAGATTTGGAGACGGGAGAAAGGCAAGAGTGGAAGCAGGGTGAGGAGAACAGAGGCTCTGCATGGTCCAGGGCAAAAACAGTGATGGCTGGAATCACGGTGTTTGCATAGGGGTAGAGAGAAGTGCTTGGATCTGAGAGATGTTTTGAAGGTAAAGTCAGTATGACTTGGTGAAAAATTGACGATCTGGAATGGGAAAAATGAAAGAAGCAAGAAATAGTTTTAGGGCTTTGGTTAGACAAAGGAATTAATCCTGCTGGAGCAGTGGTGCTAATGTGGGAGTAAACAGCTCGAACTGTGACTACGTATGAGGGAGACACAAAGAAAGAGCTTTGTGTTTCCATAAAGTGTAGGTGTAACATGGTGGGCAAGGGGGGTTGCTCCACAATTCTCTGTGGGCTAGGGGAGTGGCTTCCTGAATATGCTAATTAGAGGACTATTGGTGGGAGGGTATAGCTCAGTGGTAGAGCACGAGCTTATCATGCACAGGGTCCTAGGTTCAATCCCCAGCACCTCCATTAAAATAAATAAATAAACCTAATTACCTCCCCCCACCAAAAAAAACCCAGTAGAGGACTGTTGTCTTAGCTGCACATGGAGTGATTTAGAACGGGGGAAAACGCTGGCCGTGGAAATCCAGCTGTATATAATCTATTCATTAAGGCAGGAGCTGACAAGAGCCTAGACTGGGAGGGAAGGAAATAGAGAAGGGTCCAGCATGAGAGAATCCCAGGCAGAGAATTGGCAAGATTTGGTGGGCAAATAGAACAGAAATAGAAGAAGACTCTGTGTGTTGTTATTATTAATAATAACATATAAATAATAAACAATAATAATAGTAAGAGAGAAGTTAGAATGACAGACTTGTTAAGGGAATGTAGGAACATATTCAACTTAACAAAATAGATTAGGGAAAATAGAGTAGATATAGGGAAAAGTAGAAGTCAGCGTAGTCCGATCGCCAGGAGTTGTCTGGGAGGTTCTTAGTATGCACGGATTTACTGACACATGTTAACATGCTGATCATTATTTCATGGCTTATAGGCTTAGCTTGGAACACAAAGGGTTTGGGAGGAGGGTGAGCAGGGAATAGCATGTTAGCTGTCCTCATATTTCATGCAAGAGGGATTAGATTTAGATTTACCATGCATTCAATATAGCAGCAGTTGTCTATTCCCTACTGTATGCCAGGCACTGTGCTCAGTCCCAGAGATACAAAAGGGACAGCACCTGTGGAATGTGAAGACACATTCCAGTGCAATGAGCAGAGTTGTGAGTGCAATAATGGAAGGTTTAGGAGGCCCCCTGCTAGAGTGAGTGATTAACTCTGGGGGAAGGCGTACAGGGGAGTCAGTGATGGGTTTGCATCTGGAACAGGTTTTAAAGACTGAATACATTTTAAAGACTGACAGGTTTTAAAGGTTGGTTAGGAACTTGCCCTAGAAATGAGACGGGCCAGAGCTCTCTAGGTAGAAGCAGCAGCATTTACAAAACAGGATTCATGATGTTGCAGGGCTGTCGTGGGAATTACTATAGAAGTGCGGAAACTGAATTATTAGTACAGCAGTTTGATGTTGCTGGTGTGTGGACAGCATAGGACACTAGTGAAAGTCAGATTTGAGCCTGGAAGGGTGAGCAGAAGCCAGGTTACAGGAACCTAAACTCATGCGTGGGACACTTCTAGGAGACTGTAGATTTTCAGACAGGGAAGGATGGCCTAGCATTTAGACCTATCACTCTAAAGCAGAAAGTGTCATGCTGTGCTGGGAAGAGCTCCAGACTTGGAGTTGGACAACACATGTTTTTCTTTCTTCGTTCATTTGTTCATTCATTCATTCAACCAGTATTTATTAAATGCCTGTGAGTTTCCTAGTACACGCTAGACTCTTGGGATATTGTGGTAAACTAGACAGATTGGAATAAAGAAAAACAAGTGAACAAGAAAAGATCATTCAGACAGTGAGGCACCTGAAATAGCACAGGTGACTGGGCCAGGGTGACTTGGGGCGGAGCTGGAGATCAGGTGGATGGAAAGGCCTCTCTAAGGAGCTGTATTCAAAGTGCTGTAAATCATCAAGAAGCCAGTAAGTTAAAGGTCTTGGAACAGAACTGTCCTTGCCAAGGAAGAGCAAAGCCTTGAGGGCGCAGAAAGAGTTTGATATACTACATAGTAAGGTGGGAGAGGTGAGCAGGGCTTCAAAAGATAAGGCTTGTGTGAGCTGGCAAGGAGTTTGGGCTTTACTCCAAATGGGCTTTACTCTAAAGGGAGCCCCTATAGGGGTGTGGTTTTGCCTTTTAAAGTTTGTTCTACCTGCGCTGCTGAGAATGGGTTTAGAAGGCAAGATTGGCTTCGGGGAAAGAAGTGAAAAGGCCCTGTGGTGAGACATAGGGGTGCTTGGACTAGTGCAGTAGCAGTAGACCTGGTGACAAGTGGATAAACACAGGACATATTTTGGAGGGAGAGTTGCCATTCTTTGTCAACAAGGCCAGCACCTTTGTTGAGCCAGGTAATTGTTTTTGAGTACTGGACTTTTTTTCCCTTCATTTTGTGTGCACATGTGCTATTTACAGTGTAACAGCACAATTTGAACTTTAATCCGTGTTATTAGCATTTTATTTTCTTCACCAGTTTCTTAAGTCTAGACCTTATGTTTAGGAAAAGGCAGCAGACTTTGTCTGGAAAGAGCCAAAGCATAAATATTTTCAGCTTTTGGGCCAACGACAACATGTAAATAAATGAATGTGGTTGTATTCCAATAAAACTTTGTTTGCAAACACAGCCAGCCAACCCAGAAGTCTACAGTTTACTCCCTCCTGGTCTAGACAGCCCACAAAACCTGATTTGCATTTGTTGATTTCTGTAGTGCGAATATTCCCCTATGGCCAATTTCAAGCTACCATCTTTTTTTTTTTTTGCTGTGTATTTGTTATTTTTCGTTGTTGTTGAGGTATAGTTGACTTACAATATTACATTAGTTTCAGGTGTACAGAAAAGTGATTCAGTATTTTTTTTAGATTATACTCTATTTCAAGTTATTACAAAATAATGGCTATATTTCCCTGTGCTGTGTAATATATCCTTGTTGCTTATCTATTTTATATACAGTAGTTTGTGTTTCTAAATCCCATACCTTTATTATACCCCTTTCCACTTCCTTCTTCCCAATGGTAACCACTAGTTTGTTCTCTATATCTGTAGGTCTGTTTCTGTTTTCTTAAATACATTCATTTGTATTATATTTTTAATTTCATGTGTAGGTGATAATATGTAGTATTTGTCTTTGTCTGATTTCACTAAGCATAATGCTCTCTAGGTCCATCCATGTTGTTGCAAATGGTAGAATTGCATTTTCTTAATGCCTGAGTAATGTTCCGTTGTATATATACACCACATCTCCTTTATCCAGCCATCTGTTTATGGACATTTAGGTTGCTTCCGTATCTCGGCTATTGTAAATAGTGCTGCTATAAACATTAGAGTGCGTGTATCTTTTTAAATCACTGTTTTTGTTTCTTTTTGGACATATACCCAGGAGTGGAATTGCCAGATCATATGGTAGCTCTATTTTTAGCCTGAGAAATCTCCATACTGTTTCCATAGTGGCTGCACCAATTTACTTCCCTACCTACAGTGTACAACAGTTCCCTTTTCTCCACATCTTCACCAACATTTGTTATTTGTAGACTTTTTGATTATACCCATTCTGACAGGTGTGAGTTAATACCTCATTGTGGTTTTGATTTGCATTTCTCTAATGATTAGTGATGTGGAGCATCCTTCCATGTGCGTGTTAGCTATCTGTATGTTTTCTTTGGAAAAGTGTCTATTTAGGTCTCCTGCCCAATTTTAATAGGGTTATTTATTTTTTGATATTGAGTTGTATGAGCTGTTTATATATGTTGGATATTAACCCCCGATCAGTCATATTATTTGTAAATATTTTCTCTCATTTAACAGGTTGTCTTTTCATTTTGTTGATGGTTTCCTTTACTATGAAAAAGCTTTTAAGTTTAATTAGGCTCCATTTGTTTATTTTTGCTTTTATTTCTTTTGCCTTAGGAGATGGATCTGAAAAAATATTGCTATGATTTATGTCAGAGAGTGTTCCACCTATGTTCTCACCCAGGATTTTTATGGTTTCAGGTCTTGGACATTTAAGTCATTAATCTGTTTTGAGTTTATTTTTGTATATGGTGTGTGGAACTGTTCTAATCTCATTCTTTTACGTGTAGCTGTCCGGTTTTCCCAGCACTACTTATTAAGGAGATTGTCTTTTCTCCACTGTATATTCTTCCCTCGTTTGTCATAGATTAATTGACCATAGGTACATGAGTTTATTTCTGGGCTCTTTATTCTGTTCCATTGATCTGTGTGTCTGTTTTTGTGCCAGTAACATACTGTTTTGATTACTGGAGCTTTGTAGTATAGCCTGAAGTCAGGGAGCTTGGTACCTCTGGCTTTGTTCTTTTTTCTCAAGATTGCTTTAGCAATTTGGGGTCTTTTGTGGTTCCATATACATTTTAGAATTTTTTTGTTCTAGTTCTGTGAAAAATGTCATGGGTATTTCATAGGGTTTGCATTAAATCTGTAGACTGATTTGAGAAGTATGGACATTTTAACAATATTAATTCTTCCAGTCAAAGAACACAGGATATCCTTCCATTTCTTTGTATTAGTTTCAATTTCTTTCATCAGTGTTTTATAGTTTTAAGAGTATTGGTCTTTTACCTCTTTGGTTAAGTTTATTCCTAGATATTTTATTCTTTTTGATGCAAGGTTAAGTGGAATTGTTGTTTTGCTTTCTCTTTCTAATAGTTCATTATTAGCATATGGAAAAGCAACAGATTTCTGTATTTTAATCTTGTGTCCTATTGTTACCCTGCTGAATTCATTTATTAGTTCTAATAGTTTTTTGGTGGATACCTAATCATATTTATTAAAAAGAACAAAATTAAGTAGGTATATAGTTATTACAACTCTAAAGAAAAACCTGAGACAAAATACTGGGGTTTTTTTCTTTTCTGTTTTTTCATTGTGGTCGTTTTAAGATATATTCTGCTGCCCTCTGCTGGTTGTGATCAGATTGCTTCCAAAATTGTCTTGATAAACCATTTTTCCAGTTAATTCAAGATTCATTAGTGTCATGTCTTTTATAGTTGGTATGCCTGTGTTTATCTAATAATTGTCATACATAAATACGTTTCATTATATGCAACTGAATGTTTCCAACATACATGCCAAATAATGATTATTTCAGCCTTTGATAAGGTCTAGAAATACATTAATTCCATCATATAAACTTCTTACTACTTAATGAAGAAAAATATTGTTCCAAAATACATAAATATATTCTTATAAGTCAGAAATTCCTGCTATTGCAAAATAGATGAATTTGATAGTTTACAGTTAGTTTTGTCAAGAAGTTCAATTTTCACTCAATTTTACTCTTTGGATGGATGAGAAAAATGTAAAATCCCTTATGATAAAAAGCACTGTAAATACAGACTTTGTAAGACAAGACTGTTTCCATATCCCAGCACATATCTTATGGAAACAATGTTACTTGATTTTGTTTATGATAAATTTTGTTTAGTGGAACCGATGCTCACATCTGCTCTTTTGTGAGCCTTTGTATACATTTGCTGTAGAGGCAGAGATGATATTTTCCAAGTGTGAGTTCAGAATACCTATTCTTGATGGATTTCTGAAATAGGAAAGAAAGATTTTATTTAGAACTAATGTACTTACCTGTGTTATTGAAAAAAACAGATTTAGAGTAAATCAAGTCTGGGCCAGGTAATCCTGGACATATGATCACCATAACACTAAAAAAAAAAAAGAGAGAGAATTGATTATTATTTGCATTGATTCCAATTAATTGGTTGATAATTTGGTTGGTTGATAAGAACTGAGTGTTCACGTATAATTTTCTTATTCTGCTGCCAAATGGCAATAATGTTCCCCTTGGCTCTTTTCAATATTTTTCACTCCTAACACCTCAAACACTTAACCAAAGCACATTAAGCTCTAATGAGTGTTACTTTAGCAAAATTCCACAAAGAAATTCGGTTGGTCATTCTGTTGACCCATCACTCCACCATGGAGTGTTTATTGCTTTACCAGGAAGACAAGAAACAACCAAGATGATTGGGAAAGTAGGTTTCAGGATAGAGAAGGGGTAACCAAAATGGATGTTTAAAATCGTATCAAAGGAAAAGAAAACCTTGCACCTTTTAGGGATCATTTAGAGGGGCTCTGTCTACTGTTAACAGTTGCCAACTCACCTTCCTGCTCACGAGTCCGCATGCAGCATCTTCCCGGGTGAGATCGTTCTGTGCCTTATCATGAGACTGCTGTGAAATAGGTCCATTTGCTCTTTCCTAATCTACTTTTGTTTCATGTAGAAGATCAGATCCCTTTACTGCGTCATTTTCTCTAAGACCGAAACAAAACAAAACAAAAGTCAAACACAGAAAAGGATCCCTTTCCGGTTAGACCCACTGAGCCCCAGAGGGAAAGTACAGATGCCTCTTTTCTCTTAACCCACAGCTTTGTCCATAAACTAAACTCTTCCAACCTAATTCTACCTGTGTAGTGTTTCTCAACTCTCTGGACTTCTCTCATTCTTAGCTCTGCTAGTTCTGACTGTCTGTTTCTGTATTTTCAATGCTGCTCTGTCCTCTGTTTCCCAAGCTCTACTTTCTGCCTCCAGTCAACCCCTTCCTCTTACCTCCCCCTCAAATTTTCCTTCTCCGTCCTTTCGAGTGATGAGACTGTGCTCATCTCTGTATCCTCGGGGTTTAGCACAGGGTTTAGCATATAATTAGTGAGAGGTTGTGAGACCCTTCTTCCCTTAATAAAAAGTGGGATGCTCGCCCAGAAGCTTCAAAGAATGAAGTAGAAAACAGTTTTACTACTATCATTCATGTGTTAGAACAATTAGGGTAGTATAATCCCTTATATAGTCTTGTACTTACTTCCACATTGTATTTTTACAGTGATTTTTAACTTCTTCAAAGCACTTTTACATCCTTTATTCCACTGGAGTTGAACTCCACTTGCCTGTGAAGAAAGCAGGGCAGTTACTACTGTCCCATCTTACAGTTGAGCACATTGAGGCAGATATTAAATGACTTTCTCTGTCTCTGTCTGTGACAGAGCTGTGACTAGAATCCTCACCACGGTTCTGTATAAATTGGAGTATAAATATCTTTTCTGAACAAGATTGCTCAGAAAAGATGTTTATACTTCCGTTCGTATATATACACATATGTGTACATACGTATATAATATATATTCAAAACAGTACTATATATATTGAATAAACATATAAAATACATATTCAAAAATAGAATAGATGTGTATATAAGCACATACATGTATCAATATGTTACACATACATATATGAATTAAATATACATAAATAAATACGTATGTAATTTCTTTATTAAAAAATGTAGCAGTCTGGAGGGATGTTCCTGTTTGCCTTAAGTGTTTTACATAGACCCAAACAGTCATGTGCGTATCATTCAGACTTGAAAAAGCTATGGTTCTGAAGGTTTTTTTCTAGCTACTAATGGGAGAAACCGTCCTTACACTTAATTTACTTTGGTTGATGCTTTTTGCAAAGATCAGTTGAACTTGGCACTGTAGTAGACATCTCACTGATTGAAGAGAAGGAAGATGAAAGGATGTAATTAATTTTAAGACCAGTCTTCAGACTGTGTGCTTAAAGGACCATCCAGCCCCTCCGGGATTACTTTAGGCCTGAGGCTGGGATGGGTTCCTTCACCTTATTACCGCTCCTTTGTGCCCTAGTGAAGTTCTGTTTCTTTTCGTTGGCAGGGTGAGGAACATTTCTGGTGCTCTAGATAAAGAATGAGGATGTGGCCTATTTACTTATTTTAATGGAGTTGGGGAGGGAAAAGGGAGGGTGACAAGAGAGACACCTATTGAGAACAACAGTTACTGAAATGATTTATCTGACAGAATTATCTCACAATAACTTGTCCTCAAAGAGACTCATTAGGAAGTATGACCTGCAGGCTTGTTACCATCACCCTCCCACAAGCTAGTGTGGGCTCAGGCCTCTGTGCTGGCAATGGCTTCTGTGAAAATCTATCGGCAACATGGGACCAAGTGTAGAACACAGACATCTTGCTGATGGGACATAAAACCCCGGGGCGGGGGCAGCCACAGGCTCAGCTCTGCGTTCACTAACGTTTGTCTCTGGCCACCTGCGACTTCTTTATGAGTCCCCCTCTCTCTGTCATGTAGCACCAATGCTCTCTGCCGTCTACTGCCCGGAGCCCCCACGCCAGCTGCCTGCTCGGGCAGTGCTCTGGGCTCTGGACCCCACACGTCCTCACAGCCGTCAGACCTCCTCTCGTTCAGACTGGCAGGTTGAAAGGCCACCTTGAGAGATTTTTCTACTCAGGGTTACTGAGGAGCTAGCACACCAGTATTTGAGGATAGTTCATTGTGGCTGGCTTTCCTTCCTTCCTTCTTTTCATTTTGATAGAAGAAAAATGTTTTAAAATGCAAAGCAAAAAGTATAAATGATAGCAAGTCAATCAGAATCACTCTAGAAAAGTTACTTTATGTAGTTTATTATATGTTAATAATGGCAGCTGACAAATTTCAGTGGCTTAAGTGAACAAAGGCTTGTTGCTCATTCAAAGTTGGGCTGTCGGGGCTCTCTAATCCCTGTGGTCCCAGGACCCCAGACCGGGGAGCAACCACCGTTTCAAAAATTGCCAGTGGCTGTGCTTACTGTGCAAAGGGAAGAAAGCTCTAGAGGGACCCAGACTGGCAATAAATGCTTTGACCTGGACGTGACACATCCTGAGGGACTTTGGAAAGACAAGCAGTGTTGACTGTCTGCATCCTGATTCACCTCTCCTCCCCAGTAACCAACACAGCCCTGGGCACAGCACAGACAGTCAATGTTTATTAAAGTGAAATGATTTCCAGGGATTCTGATTTATTTTGGGTTTGCCTTGGTCTCTCTTAGATGGAAATAAATAAGAGAACTTGTGAAGTAAGGCCTGAAGGCTTCCAGACTCAGTCTGGTGTCCCTGGGATACTGAAGTTCAGAGGAATGCAAAGCCCTGGGAATCTACCTGAGAAGAATAGAATTCCAGGCTAGATCATTCATGGCCAGTCAGCTTCATGAACATCACATTCTTTCTGATGATTCAAGGAAATGGCTCTATACAGTTACTCCTTTTCTGCTGCTTGGCACACGGTGTTGTGCAATGAATATTTGCTGTCTGACTGATACGTGGATGGCCCGTGGCTTATGGTCTTTTTTGGATTGTTCTTTAATTATCATAGAGATGGATGCCATAGAATTTTACGAAGCAATCATTTTTTTGTGTGCTGATGTAATGGAGTTTCATCAAATGTGCACTTCAGTCACATACATACACACACAGGGAACACAGAGGGAAAAAGAAAAAAGAGACCAAAGTATACAGTCCAGGGGGTTCTGCCTGCCATTCCAGCCACTGAGATTGTGCCTCCAAGAAAGAGCGGGATGAAACCCTCCAATCTACTGTGATCTCAGTGAATATGACTCTCAGTGAGAGCAGCTCAGCCCATCACATGTCCTTCTAATATTCAAATACAGGACCAAGCATTTTCATGTACAGCTTGGCTCCTCAGTGTATGCCAGCTGCTTCACTGGCGCTCACCCAGAGAGCCAACGGTCTGTTCCGATGCTGGAGGAAACACTGGGGCTTGCCATGAGGTGGTGTATGTGTCTCCGGCATGGTGTGATTGTGACTGTGTGGTTTTTGCCTAAAACCAACCTGAGGACCTAATATGCCCTGTAGAATGAGACTCCACCGCATTCTTGTTCCTTAGGAAACTAGAATCATCAGGGAAGACTCCCTTACTTTCTGCAGTCTTTCTGTTTTAGTTTGATCAAAACTGTCTTGCTCTGTCTGCCGTTCCCACGTGTGAATCTAAAGTGACGTCGAAGCCTAGGTACCAGCCTTAGACTAAATATGCTCCTAGTAGTCTCTGTGTTGCTTTTGCGTGTCACCAGCAGGTTAACGTTGGTTCTCCATCCTTCCCTCCAGAGTGCCTACCGCATGTTTACAAACAACACGTGTTTGAAGCACATGATCACCAAAGTCCGGCGGGACACGCACCACTTTGAACGCTACCAGCATAACCGGGACCTTGTGGGATTCCTCAACATGTTTGCAAACAAACAGCTGGAGCTGCCGAGGGGCTGGGAAATGAAACACGACCACCAGGGCAAGGTAACTGGAGGAAGTGGCCGCGGGGAAGCTGCCACGTGGCTGTGGGCTGCCTGTGGCTTTGGGACTTGGCTCTGCCCTTCAAGGGAGCGTGGAAAGCCCGTTGCGAGCTGAAACATTCCCTCTCCTGGTTCAAGTGAAACGTGGGCAAGCAGGTTATTTGTTATGGTAAATGGTTGCTATCCTATTGTGAAGTAGTGAATGCAGGGGACAGGTGTGGGCACTTTTGGACAAAACATTCACTTTGCCTGGCTGTCTGTCCAGCTGTCACCTCTCACCATTTTCTGCTGATTAGAGGAGAGGTTTCTAAGGCAACGACACTCCCTTCTCCTGGCTACGCAGCCTGTGGGGTGGGCAGTGGATGCAAGTCGTGGCCTTGTTTGGAGAAGGCGTCCAGGACATTGCTAAGTAACGGCGAGGGTGTGTCTGTAACACTGTTAGGGTTGGGTCCTCCGTCCTGGCGGTTCAGAACCCTGATTTTGTTAGCACGTTAACCAAGATTCACAGGTTGATTAATTTATGATGAGAAATACATAAGTCTGTCGCACAGGCTGGAGTCAACATACCTGTACTTCTGTCTTAGATAGATGAACCAGAAACCTGGGGGTCATCAGGGGGTTGTAATATGAGTGAGAAATCAGAATGAGAAAGTCAGTCATTTTTATAAGGTCTCCCTCAGCTAAGATTTTATCTATTTAACTTTTGTTTAGCAGCTACTGTGAGCCGTGAGCTCCTTACAACAACTGCATAAGGCAGTGCTATTATTATTGCCATTTTGTATATAAAGCGACCCAGGTCCAGAGCGGTTCAGGGACTTGCCCAGGGTCACAGAGATGGGCAGTGACTGGGCTGGGCTCTAACCCAGGCCGTCTGGTTCAAGGGTCCATGCTTGTAACCCCAAAGCTGTGCTCTCCAAGTACTGAGTAACCAACCTCAGTTTCCCTGGCTGTTAAAAGGCTTGAAATACGTGACTTGCAGGCTGGGGAGGATTAAGATGACAAGATATTTGAAATAACTATGCCTGACTTATTCGTTCAATAAATATTTCTTGAGACCCTGTGCAAAACAGATAAGCCGGCTACTTCACAGAACTGCCATTCTGATGGAGGGGGACGGACAGTGGATAAGTAAATATGCAGCATGCCAAGAGCTGATTAAAGCTGTGGTTTTAAGGAAGGCAGGAGACGGATCTACAGAAAGGCAGCGGCAGGGGTCATTTTACACAGGTGTCTGGGGAAGGCCTCGCAGATACGGCTCCACAGCAGGCAGGCCAGAACGAGCGGGAAGTCGGCCACTTCAGGGAAGAGCATTCAGGGTGAATGGAATGTGGAAAGGACTCAGTAAATGCCATTCTCTCCCAAAGTACCCCCTAGCAGTAATACCACAATAGCATCCTATTCATTCTGAACTCAGCTTCCAGCAATCTTCCCTGAGAACTTATAAGCAAACAGATATTACAGAGTGCATTATGTATTTTAATGCATGGCAGGAGCCCTCAGACTCTCATTGAAACTACTGACTTGATTTCTGTAAATATTTTAAATAACCCTCTAGTTCCCAGCCCAGAGAAGATTGGAAGTGGCAGGCATGAAGTTTAGAACAGATGAAAGAGAAGGGACTTGTGATGAGGCCCCCGGACCACGGTGGTAAAGTGACGTTGTATCAGAGGCAGGTGGGCCCGGCCGGGAAGCCTGTCCAGGATGCTAGGAAGCTGGGAGGAGGGACACCTGGCTCTTCCTGTGCTCTCTCCTTCCAGAGGGGGGTGTCACTTTGTAGGTGCCAAGTGTGGTTTAACAGCCGGAGAGCCCAGTGTTTGTAAATATTCTACTGAATGCAAGGGCATAGATGGTCCAAGAAAGGACTTGGGGAAATCCTGGTAGTATTATACCTGGGTATAAAAAAGCAGTAGCAGATCAAGAATTCAACTATTTTCTCAGCTCTGACACATTTTACCTGATGTCACGAGGAGCTGTACTGATTAGAGAACCAGGGATCCATGGAAAATCCAAGTTGAGATAATGCCACATGTATTTCTGCTCTGTGTAGAGACTTAACTTGCTAAGTCATTTTGCATCCTTAGCTAAAGGAAATCGGAAACTTACCATGCAGACGTGGAAGGGGCGGTCCCTTTCTGCCAGTCGTAACTTGCCAGACATGCTTCAGGAGAGAACTGCCTTGAGAAAAGTTAAACTTAGGATACTGTTTAAGATGAGTTACGATGTATTCTTAAGAACAAGTTCTGTCTCATAGCTTTCATAAAAGTTTCGATGGTTAAACAGAGGTAAACATTATCTAGGCTGTGTGGGTAACACAACCATCCATCTTATACCCTGAGGGTTTGGACTCATTTGGGGTTTCAGCCTAAAGTTGTAGGCATTGTAAAGAGCTCTGAATGTGGGCTGGTGGATCGCTGACCTCACACTCTGCTGGTGGCTTTGCATTTGACTGCTGTTTGGCGTGGAAGACATGGAAGGACCCCAGCCTTGTGGACGCAATGGATTATCAGACAGGCCTGAGAGCTTATCACTTTAGCCAGAGTTCTCTGCTTGGTGCATTTGGACTTTATAAGATTTTTAGCTAAGCTGGGCACCTTAACTAAAGCAGGTATACCTCCCTGTGCTTCTCCCCTGTCCTTCCTTTACAGGTGACTGTCTTCCAGGGAACCAGGATAATGTATAAGAACATCCAGGAGATGCTCTTACCATGTCTGTGTTTGGCTTCACTGCTTTTGACTGTACTTTTAAAGTCATGGCTCCCATCCAGCAGGAAGTTAATAGGTTTTCTTCCAGCTTGAAACTTTAGCTCCCCTTTTTAATGAATTGCTTTACCTCCAGAACATTTAAAGTGAGTAAACTCTTTTCCCGTTTAATATAACATCAAAAGCTATTAAATACTGTGAGGTCTTTCCCCCGCCCACAGGGATGACCGAGTTCTAGACTTGACATGGCATGATGACCAAATCCTCATCTACATGAAAGGAAATGGTTCTTAAGAGGGATGTTATCAGACTTAGCTCCTCAGGCTTATGAAATTTGGCTCCATCTTTCCTTTTCAAATGCAGCATCTTCCTTTTGTGTTTTTTGTTTATTTTGTCCTTCAGCACACTTCTGAATATCTGCTGTGTGCATGCCACCGTGGTAACAGTGCTACAAGCTAGCACTTAATGGAGCAGTATGTAGTGTGTGGTGATGACTGTGTGCTGGACACTGCTGTAAGCACTCAGAGTAGCTTCTTCCATATTCACAGCAGCCATGTACACAACTGCTGCTTTAACCACATTTGCTAGAAGAGGAAACTGAGGCACAGCATGGTGAAGTGAACTGACTCAGGTCCTACCATCAGTACATGATAGAATTGGATTTGACTCCAGCCATTCAGCTCCATAGTCTGTGCTCTCACCTTGCCCCTCACCAGTGAGGAGGGTGAACGAAGACCTTCTAGCAGTTAGTGTGGAGGTAGGAAGCGGTGCTCTGGGAGCCTGCGGCTGGGTATCCTACCATAGCTGAGGGGGTGGGGCTTTCAGAAGCACCATCAGAGGGCAGCATATTGGGTGACTTGGCCTTAGCTCCCCAGGCCTGCGTGGGTCCCCACATGATCTCCTTGTGCTGCTTCATGACAGCTGTCTCCATCTGCCTCACGGCACCATGGTTAACCTGCTCTCTCTTTCCAAGCAGACGACCCCCTTCCTGAGATCTCTCCTGCGTACTTTTTAATTACGCCCTCTTCAACTCCAGTGACTTTCATATATAAGATTCTCAAAACAAGTTAGAAGACTGAATGGAACTCGTCACCTGTAGATTCTTGGTTGTTCGGTAATCTCTGCTTTGGACAAAGAAGCTTTCCAGCTCTCTCCCCACTGCCACTCCCTTTCCTGTGCTCTTCCCAGAAGTGGCTCCTAGATTTGCCCAATTTGGCCTCACTTAGTGCGTATGTTGTCTTGGTTTTTTTTTTTTTTTTTTGGCATTAGATGTTTGAACAATGTAGTGATTATGGTCGTACCGCACTTTTGCTGTCTTTGATTTTGGAATAGACTTTTTTTTTTCCTAATTACTTAAGGCCAAGGGTTTGCGTTGGGTGAGATTTCAGACATTCTAGTTCTGGTATGCTTTTGGGGGGAGTTCTAGGGTGAAAATGTCTTTGACTTACATAAAAAAAGAAAAGTAAAATATCCTTTTAAAATTGACTACTAATTTAAGAGTAAGGCTAGAATATCATGCCTGCTTGGTAAGATGATGATGATGATAATGACAGGGACAATGGTGATAATGCTGATGCCTGAGTTCATTAAGCACATTCCATGTGCCAGCCACCGTACCAGGTGCTTTTCCATCAATTATCTTATTTAGACCTCATGGCAGTTTATGAACTGGGTAGTATTATTATCCACAGGTTGCTGAAATTTGGAGATGTTAAATAATGTGTGTCTCAGCAAGCAGGTGAGGAGCTCAGGATTCAAGTTCTAGGAGTGTGACTCTTAACCACTACACTCTACTGGGAGGGATTGTCTGTGGAAATGAGAGATACTTTGTCATTCCAGGGAAGAAGAGTTCCAGTCCAGACGCTGGACTTCCTGGTCTCCTTCAAGGCTGAGTCTTATATAGAGGTTTTGATTAGATCATAGGTATTTTAACAGAGGAGACATCACCAGAAACACATAGATGACTTCATGCTTAAATATCATAGAGTCCTTATGCTAAGGACACATGGAATAATGGAAAGGAATGGAATTCACATATATTGACGGCTTATTAGATGCCAGGTTCTATGCTAGGGATGTTATATTAGCCCATTTAACTTTCACAGTAATTCTATGGAATAGGTTTTGCTGTAGATGAAGAAATCAAGTCTCGAAGAGGTTAAGTATACAAGTAAACTCTTGTATACAAATCCATGTCTTTCTGTATCCAAATCCTGTGCTAATTTTCCTGTATAAGCTTAGTCTAGACCTCACTGATCACTAACCATCCGACTAACTTGGGATACGTTATTTAAATTTCCTGGGTCAGATTTTCCTATCTCTGCAAAGGTTGATCATCTTTTCATGTGCTTATTGGTCACTTGTATATCTTCTCTGGAAAAAATGTGCATACAAAGAATTTCCACTTGATCCAGCAATTCCACAGTTAAGTATAAACCAAGGAGAAATAAAAATATGCTTCCACAGAAAAACTTGTACACAGATGTTCACAGTAGCATTATTCTTAACATCCACATGGTGGAAACAACCCAAATGTCCATCCACTGATAAATGCATGGATAAATCTGGTAGATCCATACAACTGAATATTATTTGACAGTACAAAGAAATAAAGTACTGATGTAAATGGTAAACCTTGAAAATATTTGCTAAGTGAAAGAAACTAGTCATAAAATACTGCATATTGTACGATTCCATTCACATGAAATGTCCAGAATACACAAATCTATAGAAATAGAAAGATTGGTTGGAGATGGGATGGGGAGTGAATGCTAATAGTTATGGGGTCTCTTTTTAGGGGGAGAATATTCTAAAGTTATATTATGGTAGTAGTTGCAAAATCCTGTGTACGTACTAAAAAATAGTGAATCATACGCTTTAATAGGTGAATTGTATAGTATCTGAATTATATCTCAATAAATCTGTTTAAAAATTAGTAGGTTGAAATAGAGGAAGACTAGGTTTCCCTTTTAAGCTCCTAGATTATATAGATCTCTGATTCTTCCATCTTAAAGATTAGGTGATATGGTTCCACAGTTTGACAGCAAATATGTAATACTTTTCCTTTGACTTTTAATTACATTTGGAAGGATATCTTGTCCAGAATTCCACACTGCATTTTAATCATTATTGCATTCCTTTACTTGATTTCCTTAATTATTTTGATTCTAGCAATTAAGCCAAATTTCATTTTATGCAGCATAGTCCTCATGAGACTGTGATCAATGTCTCTGTATATGTATTTGTTGGACCTAAGGTCTAGAATTTTCACCTAACATACAGGACACATTTTGACTTACCTTATTTTAAAACAAAACATATAAGCAAAGAAAGTAGTCCAGTATAAAAGAAATTTTCTGCTTGCTTCTTATTGTAATAATTCTTAAACTTTTGTACAGTCTCAGAAGTGTGAAAATCAAGGGTAATTTGGGATCTGGGTTACAGTGTTGATATAAATGTTTTATATTTATGCAAGAAATATGCATCAATTAATACTATAGTATTAAAATTGACTTGCTTAAAATGCCTCTGATTCTTGGCTGGGTTTGATCATTAGTAGGTGCTCATGGGGATAATATATCTGGTAGATGAATATAAACTTTAATAAGGAAAACCAAATGTTATTTAACCTAGGATTGTTCTCTGTTTCTTCCTTTCTTTTATTCTTTCCTCCTCCCTCCCTTCCTTTCTACCTCCCTTCCCATTGGTAATTTGAAGTATTTGAGGAAATTATGCTGCAGTGAGTCAGGATTCCTGGATCCATTGCTATCTGATCTAACTTCTACAAACTTCAGTTTTTCTCTAAAGTGAAGGTTAGAGTAACCTGTCCTGTCCAGCCCTTGGGACTGTGGTTGGCATCCACTTAGATACTCATGGGATTGCAAATGGAAGAAAATTATTAAAATTATAATTAACCCAATTTATTCAGTAATTAACTTACTATCATTTGACTTCTACTCTAGAAGATAAAAGTAGTACAATGACAAACTTCTAGAGGTTTATGACTTAATTTGGGGAAAGCAAAAGTATGGATGATGCAAACACCTACAACATAAAACAGACTGTACAGCACACACTTCGCCGGGAAGGATGCTCACCTGGTTATTCCCACTCAGCTCACCAAGATCCTGATTTGAATGGTTAGGTAGAAGCAAGAATCTATCTGGAACAATAACTAAAGAGTTTCATCAGTTTTGAATTTTATGGAGGTGATAAAGACTTGTTATTAATAGCTGAATCCTTACGTTAATGGGAAATATACAGTGGCTTATAGAGGATATACTGTAGAAGTACTGTCCGTGTCCCGTTCCTCCATTTAACACACTGCAGCTTTCCCGAAGCAAAGTGGCCCAACAGAATGGTTTTGTCACAATAGGGTTCCTTTTGTTGTTCTTGTTCTTCTGGTCCATGTTATCGTTGACCACCACAGGGTAGTCTGCCCTCGGGTGTTTGCTTCTGCCTGAAACCTGTATAACAACCCAGAGCATTCTGTTTCTCTACCATGAGTGCTTTGTTGTGGTAGTCTTTCTGATAGATCTGTTCTCTTGCCGGATCAGTGGTCTTCTGCTCTGGTGGTTACATTCGCCGTAAGCTGTGGTCATGAAGATAGGATTTTAAAAACATCCTTAGCCAGATGAGTAACTTTCTCCTTAGAACTGGAACTGGAATCAGATCCACACATTTGCACAGAATCATCTATTTCCCGTGTAAAGCCACTGAGCACCGGTCTTCTAGACTGTTTTACTCCTAATGCCTCTCATTTGGATTATGAAAGAAGAGAACGCATGCCGTGCACTAGTACAGATACAGAAATGACTTGTTTCTGGCTTAAGATACCTGGAAAGTTTTCATAGTAAAGACTGGATTTGAACTGAACCCTGAATGATGAGTAGGATTTTTAGAAAATTAGATTGTGGAGGAGAGAAAATAGGGGATAAGAAAGGAAGGAAAACATCCAAACTAAAGGCATGGAGACACTGGGTGGGTATGTTTGGTTCCTATGAAGAAGTAATGGGAAAATTTTGAGAGACCCTACATTAGACACACACACACACAGAGGAGAGCTGACGGTCTAAGATCCAATCCAAAATCCGGCAGGCTTGAGACCCAAGACAATACCGATGACCCAACTCAAACAGGCCAGGGTAATTCCCCCTTACTCAACCTTTTGACCTTTAATTGATGGGATGCGGCCCACCCACATTAGGGAGGGCAATCTGAGTTCTGCTGATTGAAATGGAATCTCGTCCAGAAACGCAATCACAGACACATCCAGAATAATGTTTGGCCAAACATCTGGGCACCCCATGGCCCAGTCAAGTTGGCACCTAAAATTAACTGTCACAGACCAATAGCAGTGGAGTAAAATCAGTGGAAGCACCATTGCAGAGCATTAAGGATAACAGAGAGAGTGACACAAAATGACATAGACAACTAGAAAAAGATGACAGAGCTTGGTCTTTCTCAAGTTCAAGTTCATATGATGGGCTTATCATTTAGTTTAATTTTTAGAAAAAAAATGTTTTTTGACTCCCTTTTCAGATGTTAAATATGGAATGACCTTTTTTTTTTTTTCCTGCCTCTTTGTTTTGTACTCTCAAACGGTATTCACACAGGCTGCTTTTTCCAGATCATTCCACCTGGGCCTAAATTTAAATACTAAGAAACTTTGAACTTTAAAAGTGATGTATCATAAACTTCATGGATTCTTTAAGTCAAAATATAAAATGGTAACTATCTCCTTATTTAAGCTAAAATGTCCTTTCCCTAGTTTCTTGTGTTTTTTTCCCTACAAAAATATATGCTAGACCATCTCCCAGCTAAATTGACATCCAGCTCTAAAACCAATCTTTCCAGTTCAAGGGGTTTATGACTTTGTATGTCAGACTGGATATCAGAATGGTCTAAATATTCAACTTTGTTGACCATGGCAAGTAGCAGTTATGGTCATAAGAATAGATTTTTAGAAGGGAACAAATATTTGTGCAGTGAAAGTTACCACAGCCCAAGCCAACGTGAGGAGTCTCATTTTACCAGACCCTCAAATCCTATGTGGTTGTAGAAGTTGCCCCAGTGATGACATAGACTCTGGTTTCAACCCCCATGAAGCTGATGGCCCCAATTTATTGGGTCAGGTTCATCTCAATGAGTAAAATGCAACTTAATATTTAGAGCTCTTAAGTGAATCCCAAAAGTCTCTTAGCAGGATAAGCTCTACACTTTGAAAAAATATGTTTTTTGTCCATTAGCGCACTGTATTTGTTATGTTTGTGGTACATCTCTCTAATTGCTTTGAAACAGTGAATACCTCTTTGTGGTGGTTGCCTGATTTAATCACCTGAAGTTATGCAGCAATCCAGATAGAGATGGAATTAACCTCTAAATTTATAAATAACACTTTTTTTTAGTGGATCTCTTGCTTATTTTTAAGGGGGTAAAAACTTGTTAGATCAATAAGTTACCCACAGAAACACACATAGAGGCAGAGGTGAGCGATCTTTCTGGGGCAGGATCCCTTTCTGAATGAAAGAATAGAACAGAGAGAGGTTGGTTTTGTGAATGTATTTTTGAATAAAATGCTAGACTCATGGAATTGTGAAGGAATTGCCCAAGTACGAAGATGACCTTTGTTTTTTATTTTTAAACAGTTGTCCTCTGACCAGCAGTGGATCTTTTGAAAAAAAAATGTGATGTGCTATTTTGATGGCCATGCACTTCTGTTTATTCTACCTAAGATGTGCTGATTTGGGTAACTCCATTCTTGGCCTTCTGCAGTCGTAAATGTATAGCAACCAGCTCCTCAGGGAAGAGGGGGAGGAGGGCTGATATGTAGCATTTGCCTTTTTCCATGGTGTAAATTCGCCCACCATAGCCAATTTTAGGCTGCCAGCATCATTGTCAACCATCTCCCAGAATTCCTTAATATTTCACTATCAGCCTTTGTAAACTGGTACAAGCCATCCTCAGCATGTCACTGGCTCCCCTATTATATTTCTAACACCTAACTACCTCCACTCTCAATGCATAAAACATCCTTCCTTTAGCTAACATTTTATGTCGGAAGTTTTGGGGATTTTTTCTTATCCACATCTGCTAACCAACAAAACTCTAACCCAAGTGCCATGTGCCCTGTTTTCTCTCCTAGCAACTTAGATCTCTAATCATAGCAGGTTAACAGAATAACCTTTTTTAACTTTTTATTAATACAGAATGTCATGAGATATTTGGGACCACTTACTCCTTCAAATGAGCCAAGTAGTAGAAAATGTTAGCCTGACTGTTTTTTACTTATAATAAACTGTCACTCAGCCATTTTTTATCCCTACTATTGGTAACAGAGTTCTGTCTGGGATATAATAAAGAGAAAATAATAACATTTTATTCCTTATAATTGGAGAAATACTAGGGAGGGGACCAGGAGCTGAGAAGAGATTTATATTTTGGAAGGGAGAGAATGGGTGAGTAAATTACAACCTTTATAAAAGTTAAAGTGGATTACATTTAACTTTTTTGAGCTTTTTAAGACTTCATAGAGTTGAGAAACCAGGAGTTAGAACGGATTCAATGGGCAATGCTTCTAGCTTTGAAATTACTGTTCTTTCATTGTTTCCATAGCTCCTTAGAGTAAGAAAGAAGATCTGATGTTCTGTCTTTCTGTAGCATAATTACAAGTACTTTTTGTTTTATTTTACTTACATGGTCTTAATATGGATTCCTGGTTTGGCAAAATATTAATTGGAAACAATTTCAAACTTCTGTAACTTAGATTTGTTGAGCCTGAGGTTGGTATTTCTTCACAAATACTGATGGCTTTTACTTTTCTTAAAATAATAGAAGCTTAAAAAAAAAAAGAATCGTGTAAAGAGAGAAGTGTATTTTGTTTGGCTTCACTAAAATACCACTTGGCTCCAACCAGCCCATATTTCCTGACTCTGACCATGCCCCGAAGCAGTGAAAGGGTAGAAGTTTTTAAAATGAGATTTGAATTTGTGTACTTGCATTCCTTTCAGTTTTTGACTATGTTGTTAGTCCTACTTGGTCCAGCACTGGGAAGCTTGAGTGAATTTCCTTAATGAAACTTAGAAGGAATCAGTGTTGTTCAAAATTTGCTTTGTGAGTGGCTAATCTGAAAAGAGACTCATATTTGGATACAACTGCTTTTTTTTATGTGGTTTGCATTCTCAACATACTGCTTATTCAGACACTATTTATTGACACATGTTAGAAAATTTCAGAAATCAAGGCAGGGTATTCAAGTATGGTGACATAAAAAGCGACCCAAATTCAAAAAAAAAAAAAGGGACCAGGTCAACTTCATTACCGGCTTGAACTAGTTAAGCTGTCCCATGGGACAGTGATCCACTTTTGCGACATAACTGATTTGTGCATCATGGATAGAAATGTCAAGCCTAAAATTTGCACAGTATCTTTTCTGTGTTTTCCTCTTCGTTTTTAAGTTGAGGTGGAAGGGTCTAGCTCAGTGGTAGAGTGCATGCTTAGGATGCAGGAGGTCCTGGATTCAATCTCCAGCACCTCCATTAAAAAGTAATAATAAATAAAACAAACCTAATTACTCTTCCCCCCAAAATAATAATAAAGTTGGACATATTTTTCACAACTGAGTTGTGATCTAAATCGATTCCTTTACATGGATAAAGCAAAGCACCCAGGGAAATCTGTTCAGGGTCACACAGGGAGCGGAGCAGAGCCAAAATGCATGCCCAAGAATTGCTTCTTAGTGCTGCCTTCGGCTAGTGCTGCCTCTGTGTGGTTTTGATAGAGGTCTTAATCGAGACTATCCCCTCAAGGACTTGGCAGACTTAAAAAGCACGTATCAACAATATACACATTCCATTTACTCTGAAACTGAACCCCTTGTGGAATACAAATTAGCACCTACCCCCCCCCCAGCCCGCCTCTCCTACAGGGTAGAGGTAAGGATGTGCAGAGAATGTACAGTTTGCAGTCCGGCATCAGTAGCAGCCTTTTCAGCAGAGAAAAAACAGTGGAGAAGCCCAGCGCTGTGACTGTCAGCCTAATTTAGTTAATACTTAAATGCTTTTCTGAAAGCAAGTACTATGTGAGGTGTGAGTGAGGTGGGAGGAGCATGAAAAGGAAAAATAGGAGGCAGAAGGCAGGATGAGAAAAAAAAGAAGAAATAGGAAAAGGAGAGAGAGGGGAAAGAGGCACTGCTCACTGGGCTGTGGAGTCAGACAGAAAGATGGATTCAAATCTCAGCTTTAAACTTTCCCAACCCTACATTTCACTGAAATCTTGAACTGTTTACCCAACTGTAATAAAGGTGAACAATAATGAGAAATCATTATTTACGGAATAGTGAAAATTCTTATTTATAATGATGATAGCTGGCTTATGTGTTCCTCAGTGCTGAGATTTCAGTGTATGAATTAGGATTTGGCTTGGCTGCTTTGTGACAGAGACCCATACAAAGTTTAGTATATAATATTTTATTCTCTCACATAAAGAAGTTCAGAGGAAGGCAGTCTAGGGCTCTTAAGGGGATTCCTTAAATTGTGAGAGCTTTTTACTTAGCCATCCCTATCTTCATGGTTCAGTATGGCTACTGGAGCTCCAGCAATTACATCTTTGTTTCAGGGAGCAGAATGGATGAAGGACAGAAGGAGGGCTTTTTCTTGTAAAAAATCTCCTTGTAAGGTTTTTTTTTTTTCCTTTCCCCAGAAGTATCATGTGACACTCTGTTTACATCTCATTGGCCAGAACGTAGTCTTTTTTTAAGCTTTGTGTACAGACTGTAGCAAGAAACATTGTGATCCTTAGAAAAATGTCTCAGAAGTTAAAACTGTTATTATTAGCAACAATAATAGTAACAGTAAGGGGTCTCAAGTACTATATTCAAAAATTTGTGTGAACCATCTCATTTTATATTCTTTTGATGAGGTGTTATTATCCCTATTTAACAGAAAAGAAATTGTAGTTTAAAAAAGTTAAATAGTTTGTCCAAGGTTATGTCATTAGCCAGAGGTGGAGCTCCAGCTCAGAACCAGACATCTTTTTCCAGATCCCAAGCACTTAATCACTACTTTGCCTCCTGCTTCTCAAGTTTTAACTTGATAGTTTATCCATCTCCATGTGAGGTGTTTTAAAACCTTCTATCCTATTTGTGGTTTTATAGTCTTCAGATCTCCACCCTTTTCACTGAACACAGACACACACACACACACACACACACACACTTCTCTCACTTATTTTTCTCAAGTCTTCCAGTGTTTCTGTGCTTATGTAAAAGAATGTGACTTTTAATACTTGGTTATTTCCTTGTCAGTTGTCTTCTTGTACTTTGATCAGGAGCCTGCTATTAGAGTTTTTGGCAATTTATTTACCGAGCAGCCTTTTTTCCCCAGGTGCAGCCCTAAAAGCTGTTGGGGAGAACAGGGTGAGTAAGAAAGTCCCTGCCATCGAGGCATTTACAGTGCAGTTCTTTAGCAAATGGATTTTAGACAAGCTTCTTAACATCAAATGATACTATGACACCACATGTAAATCACAACTGACCTAGATGCACACACCCATTTGTCCTTATAATTACAAGTGCATCATCGTTACCTCTCAGTGGCCACCTGTCCCTTCAAAACATTCCTAAGAAATTGGGTAGAGTAAATAGGCAATTCCATTCTAGTACTCGTATTTTTCTCTTAAACAACATGGCTTATATTATTGTTGTAGTAATAAAAGCTTAATCTTAATTTACATAAAGAGGATATGGGTTATTATATCTATTATTCAGACATGTCTATTTTATGACATTTTAGGTTTTTTTTTTTTTTAATTGAAGTACAGTCAGTTACAAAGTGTCATTTTCTGGTGTGAAGCACAGTGTTCCATTATGACATTTTAAATAGTGGCAGAAATAGTATCCAAGTGTATTAGAGGCTCAAATCAGCAGGGACTGGTGCACATTTGAGACCAGAGCCTGCCAATACAAGCCTGTGTAAGGGTTACTTTTTTTTGCAAGATCAGCAAAGAGATTGCACTTTATAGGTTATGAAGCAGGGAGTATTACCCAGGGATGTGAGGCTGATGGCACCATCTCCTACAGAACTTCCCTTTAAACCAGTCTTTCTCTGGAAATAAGATACTGAGAGAAGGGACTGACAAGGATTCTTGTTTTGGCCATTTCTCTGCTTTGGTGCTAGTATACCTTCTGCTTAATGTTATTTCTTTTTTAAAAAAAAATTTTTCTGGGGGGTGGGAGTAGGTAAATAGTTTCATTCATTCATTCATTCATTATTATTATTTTATTTTTAATGGAGATACTAGGGATTGCTAAGCAAGCACGCTATCACTGAGCTATATCCTCCCTGCTCTTTAAAAATTAAAAAAAAGTTATTTGTCTATTTTTTTAACATTATTTCTTTTAAATAAGTAATTTTCCCCCTATTTGGAAGCTACCTACAAATTATTTTTCCCCGTTTCCTGGTTATGTAGCTATAGAAGCATTTTCTTTTGTAATGGAAAAGTGACTTTTCAATTGGTCTAAATATACCGTCTGCCCCTGGGATTTGCCTAGACACATTCATTCCTAGTCTTTAAGGTACTTTGTTAATGGAGCTTCATCAGTTTGAGAGGTCAGTTCCTTTTTGCTTGGTTATTTGGCATATATCATGTACCCTGACATTTGATTTATCAGTAAGGAGTCTCCAAGCTCTCCTAATGGTCCCTTTTATCTTTGATGACCTAATTAACTTTATCTGATCATGGAAAACTTACATTTTCTAATCGTCTTTGAGATAATTGGCTTCATTATTGTCTTGAATAACTTTTACTTTGAAAACTTAATACCATCTGGCTCCTAATGATAATGATAAATAGCACTTGTGTGGAGCTTTAGACTTAAAAGGAATTTTAAAAGGCTTTTCTATGTTGTATGCAGTCCTTACTGCAACACTGAGGGAAATGGTTTATGCTCATTCCTGACTTCATGTCACCAGGGATTCTGCAGTAAACATGACAGACATGGTTTCCTCTTCCTATCACATTACGGGAGAGAAAGGGTTGTTTTGAATGAGGGAGACATTTTTATAAGAAATCTGTAGCCCAGAGACCTTAATGACTTGCCCAGAGTCACTGTAGGTGATAGAATTTGCCTGGATGTGTGATTGATGACTAAACTGGAAAGACAAGTAGAAAGGAGATTTTAAAGAGTTTTGGAAAACCGTAACAAAAGGTTGGAATTTTTTTTTTTTCTATAGATAACGAGTAGCCAGTAGAGGCTGGAGTGGAGATACAGTCAAAGCTTTTAGAAAAAATAACCTGACAGTGAGAAGCCAGTTTAGTAAGTAAGGTTGTAGAGGTATGGAACAACTGAGAAACTATTAATAAGTACATATATAAGAGAGAGCCCTGAAATAATGGAATGGTAGGTGGGGATGGGACAAACGGAGGAGACACTGCAGTGGGAAAATGGGGGAGGACTTGATAGTTGATTGCGTGGAAGGAAAAGAAAAGAAGTCAATATTGTTTGAAATTTCAGGTGACAAGAAGAGCTTGCTAATTACCACAGATAGCAGTAAGAATGTAAAGAGCGTCAGTTAAGAGAAGCCCAGATGTCCATTCAGTGGCTTCATTCTAAGATCATGTCTTTGATGACCAACTCTCAGATGTTTCCTAAAGCCAGGAATAATGTTCCTTCTAGCTCTCTTCATTCTGGATCCAGTCGAAGCATTCGTTCCTCTAGTCTGGTCTGTCCCAAGGGAGTAAGGAGAAAGTCTCCCAAAGATTGAAAATTAGGAGAAAACAGAGTAAGATTATTACTCCAAAGTGGTTCTTTCCTAGAATGTGTGAAATGGCAGACGAGTATGTGGCGTGTGTTGCCTACTGACCGAGTGGCTTTCTTCCTAGGCGTTTTTTGTTGACCACAACTCCCGTACCACTACTTTCATCGACCCCCGGCTCCCGCTTCAGAGCAGCAGACCCACAAGCGCGCTGGTTCATCGACAACACCTGACAAGGCAGCGCAGCCACAGCGCCGGCGAGGTGAGTCCACGCCTTAGGGACGGACGTGCTGGTGCACAGAAGTACAGGACGTGTGGTTTGTGGCACTGTGCTGGCTCTTTATTATTGTTTTGTTTTGAATTTGATTTAGAGACTATCATTTGAAGGCTGAAAAGTGTTGGCATGTTGGTAGGGCTTCTCTGGAAACACACAGGGCCTAAACTCCAAGTTTAAAAAGCAGGACATAATGAGGAAAGATTGAAGAAAGTAGGGATGTTGAAAATTCAGTGGATGGCGAGAGAGAATTCATAATGTAGTAAAATGCTCCAGAGAGGAGGGTGGTGAGCTCTTCCGCATACCTAAGGGCAGCTTCATAGGAAGAGACGAATGTAACTCTTAGAGGGCTAAAATTAAAGATGGGGAAGTTTCCTAAGTGAGGATTGCTGGATTAGGTTAAAATCTTTGGCCAAGGCTATGGGGTTGTGATCACCTCACTAATACTCTTTAAAATTAGGATATATATATGAGAGTTGATTTATGTATTCTAAGTGCCCAGAGAATACATAATTACTGAAAGGTCCACTGTGCTCTACTTTGGTAGTTTGCAGTGACCCACGGTAACCACATGGGGGCTCTCTAATAACCTAACCACAGAGAAAAATAAAAGAATCTCTGTTTCCCTTTTTTCTTTAGCAGCTTAAATAAATAAAAGAGGAATGTTTTAGGTCAAATATTTTCTCCTTAGTATGGGCTTATGCTTTGAATATCATTGCTTGATATACATTGTTTCTAAAAATTCCCTTAGACAAATAGAATTAAGATTCTTGTCCTGAATGCCTTTTCCGTGTCTATGTGCGTATCATATTTTCAGTATTATGCTGTAGGTCAAATATTTTTGTAGCTTCTATTATAAGAAAAAATTATGAATGCAATAAATAACTGGGTTTGTTTCATCAAAATTCCACTCTTGGAATTTCTGCTCATGATTTGCCTCCATGCTCTAATGCATCGTGTGTGTTTGCTGGCTGTAAAGGGAGACAGAGAAGAGCACACATGAGAATCTCATAGAAAAATGATATATAAATCAATTGCAGGATGAGGTATGCACAGAAATATTTATGTTTTATGGGTAGCTAATAAATCTGTACCTGGCTGTCATATAAACCATTTGTGGTAAACTGGATGATGCTAACAGCATTCATCTAAGAAACAGGACAGAACTCTCACCTTTGGACCTTGTGCGTGATATGTGGCATATTAAGGCCCTGCCTGGTTGTATCACGCGGCCAGTGTACTTTAGACACTTGCCTTATCTCAGCCTCACAATAGGAAGCTGATAGTTCAGTCTAGTCAGGACTACGTGCGTGAGATTAGTAGCTACACTTGCATTTTCTTTCAACCCTTCTGCCTCAGAACTTGAATTATTTTCATGGTCTAATAGTAGGGATACTCAGGTACATGTTAAAATTTGAATGAAGACTTCTCTTGATACTGATGGACACTAAGCAGTGGAATAGAGATGACCCCATAAAGACTCAGCATTCATCCCCAGAGGTGTTAAACCTTAGAGGGGAGTGTGCTTCTGGCCCAGCTGTTGGAAGCACGCACATCCTGCAGTAATACGCACGTTGACCGGGGCTTGCCCACTGTCTGACGGTCTGGTTTGAAGAAACAGGGTGTCAAGGAGAAGACCTTTGGCTGTTCTTGGAAATGGTGATACAAGGCAGCATACTGACTGGAGGGAAAATATAGATAGGTGAATGGAAATGATAAGTTTGGTGACTGACAAACAGGGGGTAGTTAACGATTGAATCTCCCCCGAGAGAGGCTGACTTCATTCCTCAAAGCCAATAACTCAAAAGAGGCAGAGTGGGAAATTTCTAGTTACATATATGAGTCTTCCCAGCCACTCTCTTAGACTCATTGGGCAAATATTCCAGGCAGTAGAAATTTTGGTATCTCTTCTGTCCAGCAATGAATACTTACTAAACACCAGTGGTGTAGAAATGTGGTTGGTGTGTGAGATACAAATCAGTAACACATGTTCCTGTGTTCTTATTAAGGAGAGAATGTATAAAATGAACCATCATCCAGATGAATAAAGATACAAGAGAAAAAAAAGCCTTATAACCTGTTAGTAATGGCAGCTGCTCTAGAAGTCTACCCCCAAGTGCTGGGGGAGCTCAGAGAAAGTGACATTTAATGTCAGCTTGAAGGGAAGAGAAAGCTTCATCGAGGAGGGGCTGTTTGCACTACATTTGAAGAATAAGTGAGAACATTCTTGAAGGATAAACAAGCATTGCCAGGATGGGATGACACTTCCAGTTTCAGGGCCTTTAGGAAAAGCCCTCGCCAGACACCTATCTAATGCAGTGCGATAAAACGGTTGTAAGGGTTTGAATGGGTGGGAGTGGCAGCTGTTTGATGCGCACTAATTTATAAATCCAGTAAGTTGTTTTGCCTTTTGTCCTCTTACTCTCTTATACAACTGTTCCACTCTTGTCTTAAAAGACTCCTGTAATATGGGGGGAAATGCTAAAATGGAAGCTACAGCAACGTTAGAGTTTTCTGGTAAGACTATTACTGGGCACTTATGTTTATCTGCTTGGATGTATGAGTTTCTAAGTCTATAACAGGTACAATAAGTGATTCAGGTTAGGAGAACCCTCTTTAGCTCCTCCACACCTGCTACGATTAACTCTCTGGTGTGGGAGGTTCAAACCAGAAAGAGCTGCTGTACTGGGTGCTCTAAGAGGTGTGTAAAGTTGCTTCAAAGGAGAGAAGACACCACCTCGGAAACCCCATGAAGACGGCTGCTCTTCAGCCCCTCCTCTGCTGTGGCAGGGAATTCCCTGACTGGCTTCAGCCAAGACGAGGTCTATCCTGGCCTCGCGGCGGTGACCCTGAACATCAAGCTGTTCTCTTTGATGGCGCTGTCGCCGGGTTGTGTTGCGTCAGGCAGAAGTTATTCCCGATGAGCAGGAATTTGGCTTCCACAGCCCCAGTCATTGTAGGTGTGCCGAATACTCCTGTACCACCCGCCAGTAGTCACCGCCCTGGCCCCTCTCAAGGACATGGATACCCCCACCCCTCAGTTCAGCAACCAAAGCAGAGCTTTTGAGAGTCCTGTGTCAACTTTCAGCTGGCATCTCTTCCGCTCATTTTGTGCTTAACCACGCTCGCTGACAGATACTCTGAACAACTTGGCTTGGGGTGCTGACACAAAGCACTCTAGGTCTTGGTGCAAAATGTAAACGATGCTCGTGTTTGCAGGTGGGAGAAGATTCTCGACATGCAGGACCTCCAGTACTCCCCAGGCCGTCGAGCACGTTCAACACCGTCAGCAGGCCACAGTACCAGGACATGGTCCCTGTGGGTAGGTCATCCCTTTCCAGAAATACCTTGGCCTTTCAGGTTGGCATGTACCATATACTCTGTGCTGATACTTCCCTGTTGTCGGCCCGCTACATTTGCCCTGGACTGAGAAACTGCTATAGTATCCCTAAGATATTGATTCGAGTCTCAAGACACTTAGGTTTTTGTAAAATCCGATAGGATGAGATTTTTTTTATACCACTCTACCTTTTTTGAGTGAAGCTCAGATTAGGCTGTTGAAGTTAAGGAAACATAAGTTCTTAAGGCAACTGTATTGTATGGTCATTTTAAATTAAGCATTTGGACAGTGTATATTTAGTATACATCTAATGCTCGAGACAGAGTTTAACTTGTGCGTGAGCCTGTAGTAGCCTCACAAAATAAGAAAGCAGTGATGGCACATTCTTAAGGATAAATAATATCAAATGCACGAGAGCAAGAGCCTCCAGAATTGTAAAATAAAAATAAAGGAATGTGTGCCAATAGGTCTAAAGACCAACTTGAGTTGTTATTAACATGATGACGTTGAAGTAGATCAGTTTTCAAACCTGGAGCCCCTCAGGCAGGTGGAGCGGACAGACTGGTAAAGGACAACATGGGATCCCTGCTCCATCTTAAATTTGGGCAGCTTTCCATTTGTCTGGTTTTACTTTAAATTTTTCACTTTTTTAAGAAAGACTTTACCATGAAATATAATGCAGTGCCCATATCCTAAAGAAGTTTGACTACCACTGAATAAGAAGAAGTCTTGGGTCAAAATCAAACAATCCCCATTCTGTTATGCCATTACTAATATGATACTAAATACTGCACATCAAATTTTGATGTACTATAAAATTGTGGCTTAAAAAGTTACCTAGGCTCTGATCTTAGGTGGAACATAAAAATCCATTGACAAAATTTCAATAAAAGTGTTTTTATTTACATATGGTGAAATGTGCACTTAGGGAAACTGAGTTTGACTATGGGATTCCATGTTAGCAGGTAGATAGTACTTTCTTAAATTTGATTCATTTAACTAAAATTAGTATAATGTAGCTAAATTTTAAAGTGGCAAATGTCTAGAGAATCACATTTCTTTTGATTGATATTTTGTTAGTTTAAGTAAGGCATGTTTCTTGATCATATTAAGAACATGAGAGTATTGACTGAACTAGGATCTCTGATGTTTGAGAGTTCAGACACTCAGTTCTGTGATTTAAATGTATCTGTATCTGATTATAATGGTTTAATCAAGATGAATCATCTTAAGTAAACAAATTAGTTTTCTTGACGAAAGGGCATTAATAGACTGTTTAATAAATTTTAATTAAATTAAACGTTTCTGTAGACGTTAGCCAGTCTTGACTAAGATATAGATTTTCCTTTTAATATATTATGTATGTAATTGATGTTGCTGATTGTACTTTAGCTGTTGGTGTAATTGGTTTGGTAAAGAGCTACATGTGATTTAATGGCATTTTTTTTCCACATAGAATTTGGGGATGGTTTGCCTATGCATTTTGGTAGTAGCTGCTGCTGGCAGCTATTGCATTTTGGCAACTATTGCTCTGCCTCTTTACCTCTGCACATGGTTGATGTTTAATCAGAAGATGGTTTTCATTTCTAACAGTTGCTAATGAGGTTGATTTTGGTAAACAGTACCAAAAAACAATCAACATCTAGCATCTTGTTGGTTATCTCATCTTGCAATTTGATAATAAATGTGGCTCATCAAATGAGTTTAATGAGTGTTTTAAGTCATATCTTACAGATCTAAATCCAATACTCATATAACAGGATAGACACAAATTGGAATTGAAGCATCTGTAGTGACTCTAAACTATGACTTTGAGTACAAGGAATATTAACCAGAAAAAAATGGATTTTTAAAAGTCTGGACTTATGTGCATAAAATTAATAACAGATTTTAAAATATTATTTTATATATATATATTTTTTTTTTTTCAGCTTACAATGACAAGATTGTTGCATTTCTGCGCCAACCCAACATCTTTGAAATTCTACAGGAGCGTCAACCTGATCTTACCAGGAATCACTCACTCAGGTAACCATAATATTGGTATTTAATTCAAATTGCGTAAGCCCCAACCATTAAATCTTCGGTAACACTGATAATCGTCTTGGAAATTCACTCTTGCTTTCTGACATTCTGAACAAAGGCGTCTTGTGCACAAATACTTTATGTTATCAATATCAGGTCATTGTGGTCCTGGTTTTTCTCTATTAAGGATGAGGATTGAATAAAATTGACTAGAGAACCTAGAACCATCTTTAAAGAAGAAATATGAAAAAGAAACAAAATGTCACAGTGATGAATGCATCCTAGATGTGCAGATTAAAAATGAAAATAAGACATTATTTGAATGTAGTTTGAGTAAACAAAAGAAGCATAGAGTTTATTGAATTGAGACTTATAAAATCCTAGACCCTTCATAGCAGCACTATTTACAATAGTCAAGACATGGAAACAGCTAAATGTCCATCAACAGATGACTGGATAAAGAAATTGTGGTATATTTATATAATGGAATACTACTCAGCCATAAAAAATAAAATAATGCCATTTGCAGCAACATGGATGGCCCTGGAGAATGTCATTCTAAGTGAAGTAAGCCAGAAAGAGAAAGAAAAATACCATTTGATTTCACTCATATGTGGAATCTAAAAAAAAAAAAAAAAAAAAAAAGGCAAACGAACTTATTTACAAAATAGAAACAGACTCACAGACATAGAAAACAAACTTATGGTTACCAGGGGGGAAGGGGGATGGGAAGGGATAAATTGGGAGTTCAAGATTTGCAGATACTGACTGGTATATATAAAATAGATAAACAAGTTTATATTGTATAGCACAGGGAACTATATTCAATATCTTGTAGTAGCTTATGGTGAAAAAGAATAGGAAGACGAATATATGTATGTTCATGTATGACTGAAGCATTATGCTGTACACCAGAAATTGACACAACATAGTAAACTGACTATACTTACATTAAAAAAAGAGAAAAAATTAAAAATAAATAGAAAAAAAATCCTAGACTTGGTATTCACATTTTTCTGTAAGAAAAACACAGTAGAATCCAAGGAAGAAATCTGATTCTCTCGAGTTCAGCATTCCCCTGCATGAACCCTCTCTTCTAAACAAGTCTTTGAAGTATCAAGCTTCAAGCCCAGTTTTACTTTCCTGGATACATGCTTTTCCTTCTCCCTGGCAAGCTCTTTTCTTCTTTTGTGTTTGGCAAGAAAGATCTTTCCTTTTAAATTCAATGTAAATTCCACCTCATGCCCCGCCCCAGAAGCCTGTCAGCTCCACTGTGGATCCTCACTCTCATGACCGAGTCTAGACTTTCTCAACCTTGGTGTGCTAGGCATTGGTGGCAACAGAAAAAAGTGGGCATTTCTGCTGAAAATCCTACATAACTCAGAGACCACTTGGTCTACACGCCACCTTTACAGGCAGAAATATTTTTGCCCAGTGGTACCATCCTGGCCCATGGCAGCCATTGTCAAATACTGCTCCACTAAGTTGTGCCAGACTCTTACTGGTATCACTGGGGAGTTTTATAAAGTACAAAATGCCAGCTCTTGCTTACCCCAACTTGTCTCCTTTCTCTGAATTTCCACCCTCTATCCTCCTATGCTCTGCCCAGAAGTTTAATGTAGGAGGTCTGGGATAGAGCTCAAGCATTTAATTTCCTAAAATTTCTCCATCTAATTCCAATGGCACATCAAGGTGTAATAACCTTTGGTCTAGACACTAATTTCATCAGTAATTATGTAATGTATCAAATTGTCCTTCCTACTATTTTGGTTATATGACTTTTGTGCTTTAATCTGACTTTTCAAGTCCTTAAGCTTTATTTTTCCAAATAGATTATACGCTCCTTGCAGATAGGGATTTTATTCACTCATCATTACTTCTCCTCCTTACTGCTGAAATACCTAGATTTTGCATATATAGTGAAAGTAAATCTATATATCTAGATACATGTTGACTTGAGAATAAACTACCAAATAGTCTTCTTATGATGTTCTCAGTCTCTCATATCTTTAAAGTTGTCATTACTTTGTAAAGTTTCTGAACAACACATAATTTCAAGTACGATGCTACAAATGTTGCTTATACAGATATCCCGATTTCACATATTTAACATCTATCCCAGGTTTCAGTGTTTTCCCCAACTTAACAAGCAAGCTATACTTAGTCAGGAAAAAGTATAAAAGTTATACAAGCCATCATTTTGTATATCTGTATATTCTAGCATCTACTCAGTACATGTGGTCCCCTACAGAATCTAGTGTAAAAAGTTTTAGTTAGTAACTGCAGGAATGAACCCCTCAGTTCTCTAAGGAGAGATCTTAGAGGTTCTGGGCTGCCAAGGAAACCAGATGAACATACATATAAAATCCCTCCTCTTTTGCAAATCACAAAATAAGGACAACTCTGTTTTCTCTCTCTCTCTTTTTCTTTAACCAACTTCATCCCCAACACACACACACACACACACACACACACACACACACACACACACACACACACACACACACACACTTCTAGTCAATATCTGTTCCTCTGAAAGAACCCCCCACACACACACAAAAGAATAAGAAAGAGGAAACTCCTTGTTTTCCGCTTTTGCTCTGCAGCTCCACCTTATTATTTATATCAATTTAGCATATCTTCAAATCTCAGTCATCAGAGAAATTAGATGACATAGTCTATCTGAACAAGGCTTCTAACATCATTAGTTTTTAATACTTGACAGAACTTTAACAGACACTAGCAGAGGAAAAAGCTGCAGACCTCATTGGTAGCTTCCATTTTTGTTTTTGTTTTACTTTCTGCTTTTTAGTGTCGTAAAAGTTTCCTATTTCCTAAAGATACCTGAAGATTTTTTACTTTTTAATGATACCCAGGGCCTTCAGTTAAACACAATCTTACTTCTAATTATCGATCTCACATAATAATCTATTGCTAAGAAATTGATAGGCTGTGAAATGTTTCCATCTTATTTCAAACCTTATTTATAAATTTCCGTTTACACTTTCTAAAACTGTTTACAGAATTTGACCGTAGAAAGCATGAACAGTCATGATGAGTAGAAAGAAACAGGAACTTAATGAGATAATGCTGTTCCTCTTACACAGTGTGTATAACAGTACACTTTTGAGTTTCTGAAAAGTTATTGGTAGTTAAGCATTTTGCTTATAGTAACAGTGAAATGGGGAAGTTGGTACATCTAAGAGAACACTCTGTTTCACCGAACTGCACTGTAAGGAGCATTCCCACAAACGAAGGGGTGGGGAATTGGCTGGGGTCCTTTCACCTCATATTTCAGTGATATATGTGATAAGAGATTTATGCATGGAATGGAGGCATGGAGTAATTGTGTGTCAAAGGTAACTGTGGACCTATATTCATATCCTGAGCAAGGGTTCTCAATAATAGCATGGCTCTGAGTGCATTGTTTCTCACTGTGGCACAGGCACTTAAAAGAAATATCCCTTCTTTTCTCCATAACAAAATGAGGGAATAAGCATCAGCTTATCAAATAGGTATACCTCTGTTTTGTGCTTTTATTGTTTTGTTTGTGATTCCTTGCAATCCAGAGGATTGTAAGCAGTTTGCTTAGTTTGTAGCCATCAAAGCTTCCTCTTCCTTGAGATTCCCCTGGTGTATCTTTTCCTGTAGAATAGCTGTGGTTTTTCATGCACTGGGATGTGGCTTTTGCTTTCAACTGCTCTTTTTAAATCACCACTTCCTCTAACTTCATCTAGCAAGCAAACACGAATGCTGTCAAGTTGTCTTTTTTTTTCTTTTTAAGTCTCAGCCTCAGAAAAATCACCATCCAAAAGTCAGTACCACTTCCATCAAATGGATAGTATCCTTTTGGATTACTATAGCCAACTGTTGGTTCTCACTGAAAGACAGTGATCATACTCAGAAGTTTTATAACGTTATAAAGGCTGAAATAAAGTTTTCTAATATTTTAGCCAAAGACAAATCTATTCATTTTTTAAAAACATAACCTTTTAACAGTATTTTACAGATTAATGTAATATATACAAATTCAATAAAATTTTTGATGTCGGTACTTGTACAACATTGTATTATGAGCACGGATCTAAGTACCATAATTAGGAGTTGAATTAAGAGTTGAGAATTTCCCCGTTTGTGTGATCATTGGATTCAACCAGTAAATCTGCTCCCTACTAGTCCAGCTTTCCCCAGACATCAGTGATAATTATTTGGACTCCAGGTTGATTCCACCTTAAGTGCTTCCTGGATAAGTTTCCTTCCCTTGAGAATGTGATCTGTGATAATGTTTCTTCATTCTGGGTAAACTGGGCCATTCCTTAGATATGTCATTAGCAAATCAATAACTTGGAAGTCAAAAAATTCTGAGCTACAAAAGGCAAATGAGTCCGTGTCCCAGGGCTCACCAGAATAGAAGCAAATGCAGACTCTGGCCTTCTATTTCTTTCCATCATCCTATTTTAAGAGCCTTGGAATTTTGTTATTGCTCAAATTATACTCTTAATTTTATTTTCATTTCAAAAATAGTGCATGCCATTGAGAAATTATCAAACAATACAGAATTTTAAGAAATAAAAAGTTAAAGTTTAAAAAAGCTGGCTTTCATAAAACAAACCCCAATGTTCAAAGATTCTAACTTATTTCTAGTTCAGTTTTCTAATAAATGGGTTTTTCTGCATTTAATGTTGGGCTGAAAATATTAATCTCAGTTAACATCTTATCTACCTTGTCAAAATAGCATAAATTTTCCCTTGCCAATCCTTATGCATTTTCCTGTTATGACCTGCCTAGCTCTCTCTCTAGTCTTCTGATTTGTTTACTGTTTGCTCAGATATCTGGAACCAACATGACAAACTTCTGATCTTGTTGCACCAAATTTACATAAGAGGAAATCTGCACTGAAGTTATTTTTTCCTATGAATCATTTACATAGGCATAATTATTGAATTTTTAAAAACACCTAATGAAAATTACTTATTGACATCACACAGTGTTACTGGAGAGTCCTGGTCTATCTCCCAACTGGGAGACCAACGTTAATAATGACACTTAGAATACAGATCTTAAGTAGTTCAGGTTTGGGGATCAGACAGACCTAGTTTGATTTCTGGCTCTGCAGTCACCAGGCAACATTGAATGAGGCATTTAACCCCTACAAGTGATGGTTTCCTCATCTGTAAAATGGGGATAGGAAGTTCTAACTTGCAGTGCCCTTTTGAAGATTAAATGAGATAATGTATTTAAAGAGCCTGGTACCGGGTAAGCAGTAGAAAGCATACAATAAATTTAAATTAATATTATTTTAGTAGTCTGTCCTTCACTTCTTTATTGTATCACAAGGACTCAGTTTAAAGTTATTTACCCCTGAATTTATTCTGATCCTCAAAACTACTATCTCTAAGACTAATCGTATGCATAAATGGAACCATGTGATTCTGGGAATAGAGTTAAAATACAGGAAAGATCTCTTGAGTTCCATAATTAATTTCTGTGTAGGAGGGCTTTCTAGTGTTGTGCTAGCACCGTTTCCCTTAGGTAGTTTTGCTCTAAAGTTTTTTACCTGTATGCAGTGAAACTGCCCTTGACTGCTCCATTTTTGCAAAGAGGACTGAACCTGCTGGCTCAAGCCAAATTACTGAGCACAGATTACCGAGGGCTAAACACTGTGCCAAAGGCATTGACCTAACATTGTAGAAGCCTTCCAAAGATGAATGGAAACATCTTCTCAGGCAGTAATCTTCTTGTAGATTTAATGAGAGTTTTGAGATATTGCTGCCTAAGACAGTAAGGAACACAGACTCTTACTCCTTGAAATCTGTTCTGTGGCTTCTGCAGAGGAAATGGCTGCTACTTATGTGAGTGGATGTGCCAGCTTATAGTTGTATGTAGGCTTTGGCATGTACGTTTTGTAAATGTCTAGTTTTCACATTTCCTGTGCCTGGAATCTCGTAACTATTTATTTTAGAATACCTGAACAGTCCATCACTGAAGATAAGAGACCCCAATGGAAAACTCATAGGCAAGATTTTAGTTAAGATTCTCTTGAAGTATGACACCCTGGTATTTGTTAAGTCATTTCCCCCTAAATGTAATTCCCTGATATTAACTTTGAAATATTTCCCAAGTTACAAGTATGTTCATCCACTGGATATTTCTCCAAAGCACTGTATTTTCTGGCTAACAAATGATTCAGTTAAGTTTTCAAACCACTTTCTTACATGAAGAATAACCATATTTTAGGTATGTCTGTTTCACTATTGATTTTTGCTGTACTCTGTTGCATTTATTAAAAAACAGTTCAGCAAAATGACATCCTTCTTCAGTAGCTCATCAGATGTGGACTCTGTGTGGACCAAAGACAAATATCAGAACAGATTCCAGCCTCAGTGCTTTCCCCAAACCCAAAAGAATAATAAGCCATTTTTAAGATCATAGAGAACAATGCACTATTATATTTGATAATACAAAATGGTTTTTAATGAAATCTGATTTTTACATATATATTTAGGTAAATTGCTAAGTTATTAATGAATTAGAAGCATTTCTTACAAAGCAAGCAAAATATGTATTCCCTCTATGTTAGTAATGTATTTTTTTCTTTTTTTGTCTCTTTCAATGGATCTAAATAGTCATGGAAACTGTCTTAGCTAAAATTAAAATCACCTTTTTTCATGCATATCGTCGTATGTACAAATGGATATTATTAATACATCTCATTGAATAAGTTATTACTTTTAGTTCCTTGAGGGTACATTTTACAGAAAACATTCTTGCAGACCCATCAAGGTGCCATTATACCAAAAATCTGGTATCCTATGTGTCTGAAGTGTATAGTTTACAGTAGAAATGGCATAATATTACCATCTGTGCTTAAAATCTTTAAAAACATCTTGTATTTTTCTGCTGTATGTTTTCTTACACACTTATATTCCAAATTAAGTACAAGCTACATGAAGTCAAATTCTCTTTCTTACTCATCTTTTAAATCTTTGTAGGTTCTCACATCCTGTATTGCCTAAAGTGGGTGTTAGAGAAACATTTGGTAAATTAATCCATGTCATAGCAGGATATTTGGGACTTAATGATAACACCTAAAACTAGTTATCTCAAAGGGCAAGTAACTGTGTTTCCAGTATACAGAGTCACAAATGAAAAGATGCAGAATCCACCTTTTTAATACAACAATTTATAGATCTTTGCATATTCCAATATGTGATTTTAGATCTCAGGAGATGATGACACAACAATTATTTATTTTGAAACCTTGACTAAAAATCTCTAGCACATAGCATTATTTTGAGTATTGACATGAAATTTTGAATAATACATTCTCAACTTTTAAAATTATATTGGGATTCTGGTAGGGATTTTTTTTTAAATTTAAGTTACTTTGGATGCAATTAAAATATTTGCAGTTTTTCATTTTCTCTTCTGCAACTATACTATTTTTTTTTCATGGATTCAACTTTTTCATTTCTTACAGTAAAATTGTCTTGTTTGTTTATTTAGCAACTGAATGTTTCTTGTCTAGGTTTTCCCAAATTATGTTATGTTTTTGTTTCTGTTGTGGGTGGGTTTTTTCGCCCCTAAATAATGACTACCAAGATGCAGGAAACTGCTAGTTTTTGTAGTACTATTTTCTGGAGATTGGTACTTCAAGTTCTTTTTTTCCTTGCCTTGACATTTTTATGTCACTGGTTAAAAAATACTGCTTTATCCTTATCTATCCCTTTATATGCTCTTTAACTGACTTGTCTGTTCTAATGGCTTCTATAGTAATGAATTTGTGGGTTTTTTGTTTGTTTCTTTAATATGTATGTTTATTTTAAAATAAAAATACAGGCACATACAACATGGTTTCAATTCCTGAATATATTTTCAGTTAAAACATTTGTTATCAAATACATAAAAATTATAATTCATAGGAAAATACGAATCTCTGGTTATACAATAGTATATCCTAGATATTAATTCTTTAGAACAGCAATGGCCTCAGTGTGCAAGCTGTTAGAATGCCTTAGGTAAGGGTCTTAGAACCAGATATTTTTGGGTATTATAACTAAACTCCCTTTTTTAGAGTCCAAAATGGTTTTGCTTTGTACAGACTTTGCTTTATTGATAATAATGTTTCCCGTTATCCACTGAATTATGAGAATTGTCAACCCTTCATACATGTCACCTCTTTGGTCTTCACAGCATTATTTCAGTTTTACGGAAAGGCCAGGATCTTATCTACTACATATCATAGAAGGACTCAATAGATATTTATGGAATTAACCAAGGTAAACAGTGTGGTTAAAAATTAAAACAATTTGCCAACAACAGAAACAGAAAAAGGAGTCTGTGACCAGGCATCTATTTTGGCTCTTTTTTCTATAGATCATATTGTCTATGGAAAAAGGAATAAATAACTATGAGGCCTATCTAATATTCAATATTTTAAAATGATTGAGTGCTGCTATATAATAGTTCTGTGCTAAGCATCTTATTTGCATTTATTCATTGAATCCTTTCCACAAATCTGTGAGGCAGATATTATAACAATGCTTATTACAAGATGAGAAAACCAGCAGAGAGTTAACTAGCTCTCTGAATTCTTAGCACAGAACTGATTTATATCCACTTACAGAGGATATTGCCTTTAAACATATGGCTAATTGATATCCCTCCTATATTTCCATAAGAATCATGGGACAATAATGGACCTATATTTCCAAACCTAACGTACATAAAGGGAAGTAGAAAGAAAAGTTGATCTTTCTACTGCTTGGCTCTGTTCTTCAAGTCAGACCATGCCCTGTGACTGTAATCAAAAGTATGAATAATCAGTAGTAATTGTCCTTTCTTGACATTACACCATTAGAGAAGTCATGGGGATTTCTCTAAAATTGCCCAAAGGCAGTTCTTTTTTACAGCATATGTATTTTTGAAGGTTAACTAAACTATATCTACAGGAACCATGTGTGTGCAGAGTCTGCAATTCAGAGAGAGTTGTGGTTTAGAGGCATTGCTGCTTCTGATTGTTTTTGATCACGTGCCCTACTTTAACTTCACCAAAATGTTGGTTGGTTTCAATGAGAGTATTTTCTGTGGGAATTCCGGTCTTGAGACTGTTCCTTGTCCTCAAATGATCCTCTGCTAGAGTTGATCCTCTGGGATGACTCTGTTCTTTGGAGGAAGTGGTTACTAAGGTCTGAATATATGAGCATCTGAGAGACAGCAACAGCCAGAGACTTCTTCCCAAGGTTGTCTCTCTATATGCAGTTTAGTATCTGTATATATCTGTTAGTTATAATGGTTGTGTTTTCTTATTAAGAGATTGCCTTTCTCTGTCTTTGCACTTCCTTCAGTGGGTTCTGTTTTAGTAAAGAATCAGATGTCAGCTTCCTGATTCTCTTTGCTCCACTACAACAATAAATGCTCACAAGATAAATTTATTCCACACACTGAGTGAACTCAGGGATATTTGTTAGGAGCCAAATCTGTTTTGGTATTAACTGCTCACATGCCTGGTTTGATTTTACCGAGCACTTGTTTTGTTCATTGCACGGTGCTAGGTACTTGGAGGCACAAAGATGAAGGAGGAAGGGCTTTTGCCCTCCAGAATCTCACATTTCAAAAGGAACTGAAGTTATAGCTGAGTGGCCATGTGAGCAGGTGCAGTAGAGGAAGTGCCAGAAAGTGTTCCAAAGGGCAAGTGAAAAAATACTCCTGCAAAGAGGGTCACATGATCACATATAATCTTAATTCTCCTTATAAGCCACTAAAATTGAATAGAATTTCTTTAAAGTGAAGGCTGTAAAGAAAGAAATTAAATGACTTCCATGGATTGCTTCTAACTCTATAAACTTATAAAATAAACTCAAATAAATGTATTAATGTAACTTTCAAATGCCCGTCTAATCAGAGTCATATGGATCTTCAGCAATATTTCTCGAACTTGTTATGTGTATTTCAGACACTGAGTGAACTCATGGAAATTTGTTAGGAGCCAAAAATGTTATTTTTTCATCCTTAAAGGAAAAGGAACACAGCACATCTGCAATGATGACTTTAAGTACTTTTATTTTAATGAAACATAAACGTGTACAAATATAAAATGTGCATAAACTTCCTATCCTTACAGCTTTTATAAACTGTAAAACCAAAAGACATATAAATTAAGTAAAAACTGAAAAAAAAAAAACTTGAATAGGTGATATTCTGAGAAGGTTTTGTTTTTCAGAAGCCAAATGACCAATGTTGAGACCCATGTCAATGGAGAGACACTTTTGTGCTTTTTGTTTCACTTGCTGTTTGACTTGAATCTTTTGATTTTGCATCTCATGGTCCATCATGTGCATCTGCGACATTATTGCAGATAACGGTTTTTCCTTTCTAACAAATAGCTTATTTTTACCTACTGATTCATTGTTGTGATGAGCCAGTTCATTTAATAGTGCACCCTCAAGTACAATACTGAAAAAAATGTATCATTAAACATACCTGTGATGATTCTCCTGCCACTTTTCTATTTGTAAACTATTGTAAAACGTTTGTTCTTAGACTAAACCATAACATCTTTTATGCTTTCTTTAGCACAAATGCAAAATTCACTTTTTCAGTCCATTTATTTGTATTCTTGTTAGTCCATGGCAATTAATATATACATTACTTTGCCTACTTCATCATCGTCATTTAATTTGCAAATTCATACTGCAAAAGAAAAGTGTTCTCTTTTTAAATGGCAAAAGCATTGCGTGTGAGGGGCAGACAGGGCCTGTTATCATATTTAACATCAAGGCCCTGCTCATCAACACTTTAAAAGTTCACTTCCGATTACTTGGCAACAAGTGTCTTATAAATACAAACGTGGGAGCTGAAGTCACTTAGAAGTGTTCAGTCATAACCGTCATCCAGATTATCCAAAATATGCTGACCTCGTATTAGCAGTTTTGATCGTCAAAGTGAAAACACACCATTTTAAAATTCTCCCGGAACTCAAGATTATGTCTGTGGATTTGTAGTCGACAATGACCCCAGTTTAAGAAATACCGGACTGTGGAATATTGGGCAAATACCTAATAACCAAGAGTAGTTCCCATTTTTAGCCCTCAGAAAAGATGAGTGACATTTCTGAGGACATTTGCTGACTTCTGCCTCTTCCTCAGCCTTGATCTGCTCTCTTGACAGTCAGTAAGCCTATGCCTTCCTGGTTTCTACATGAAAGAACTTTATGAAGGACTTTAGGAGTGGGTATAAGGCCTAAACAGAGGTCAGTTACATGAATGGAATCATTTAAATACTTTCATATTATGCTAGAATTGCCCTGACTCTCTCTCTTCCACGGCAGCATGAACTCTTTGAGAAAGAGGGTGTCTCACACACTGCTGAACTCCCAGTAGGCGATGCGATGCCTAGGAGATAGGCACTCAGAAGAGGTTTGCTGAATGAACGAATATTAACGTAAGAAAGTCCTTAGTGGTGCGATGCACTTCTGATAACATGCTCCAGCATCTTGTTCCTGGAAGCACATGACCCATCACTGGTCATTGGGGTAAATTGGGTGGCCTGGTAGAAAACTGGTGTCAGCCTGCCTCTGGTATGTTCTGGCCTAAAGAGTCAGACCAGTTGCCTTCACTGCCTCCTAGTTAATATCTGAAAAGTTATGAAAGGTTTCCCAATTGGCGTATTTCCTTTGGTGTCTTTTTCTTTCCTCACCCTGTCATCCTTATGACTCAGGAAGTTATGATCTGTTCCTTATTCACAGGATACATAAAAACCACCGTCCAGATCACGCTGTCTGTTTTGTCACCCAGCTGGCTGTGTGTGGTTCCAGTTAAAGGAGTGGAGGAAAGGGCTAAACCTCTTTGTTCTCTGGTTTTGTTCTGTTTGCCTGGTTCACGGTGGTGATAGACTAAGGAGATAAACTGTGTATTCGCTGGAGATAGTTTTTGATTTTTCAAGATCAAAGCATAGTAGTACTGACCCTTATAAGAGTACTTCTTTGGTCAAGTTATTGTTCATTTTTTTTCCAAGGTAACTTTTTTCTCGTTTAGTTTTTTTTAAACCAACTTTTATATCTCTTATCAAAAAAACCATTTACCAGATAATGGGCCTTGGTCTCTGTCATGTGCTTCAGACGTATGGTTGTAACACTCAAGGGAAAATGTTATGCTTGGTTCGAGATTTCAAACTGAAATAACCTTAAGCAGGGAGAAGAGGCTGGCCTTCCTCTTCTGAATAATATCTTTATATTTATATATATATCACCTATCTGTATATAGCCAGTAGCTGGCTACCATATATGGTATATATATATATATAGTATAGCTATAATATAACATTTCATAATATAAAATTATATAATGTATAATATAAAATTATATAAAACATATATCATGGCAATAAAGGACAGAAGGGAAAACTTGATAATATCAAATATTAGATGCTTCATTTGCCAACATATTATGTAAAATGGATGTAGGCAAAAGAAGCTTAGCACTAAACTGTTTATCACTCCCAGTAAGCTATGTGGTTAAGAGCAAATCAGTTGACTTTTCTGTACTTTAGGCAATTTTTCATCTCAGCAGTTGAACCTTGCCTTTCACCTCATTACTTTCAAGCCGGTAAGCAATTAAGGTGTGAATTTGAAATTTGGGAATAAAAAACCATTAGAACTCTGTGAAAACATCAAATAGGAAAACAAGATGCTCAACAGGTAATAACTGAACTAAATTAATACTCACATCAGAGATTGATATTTTATTTCTTAGTGTAGAGGAATCAGATACATAGTCATTAGCAGTTAGAGCAAAATTGCATACTTACGTTGGCCCCTGTGTTCCTAGCAAATGCAATGCCTTCAGTACCATAGTTTATGTGGTACTTTTTTTTTTTTTTGTCCTCATATCCAAACTAACATGTTGTGCTTTGAAACAGCGTGATGTAAATGAGAGGACACAACCAGGAAAATTTTTATTAAATGTATATTCATATAAAGATTGAATCTAGCAAAACAATGATTCATCAAACAACCAAAAAAAAAAAAAAGTGTTATCACATATCACATGTCTATAATGAAATAATGGCTAAATAACTCACACTGCTTTTGATATGTTTAAGTATATATGTACATTTGCACAAGTATATGCACAATCTGTTTTACCAACTATACTACTGAAAGTGGTCAAGTTCTAGTTTCTTGAAATGGCCATATGCTGCCATATGGAATATATAATATAGAGATTACCACCTGCTTCCAATTAGGAATGTTCTCATCACACACAGAGGTATATCCTCAGGAAAAGAAAGGATTATCCATGTACACTCCCTTTTGAAATAACAGGAAATCAGCTTGAATGGTCCAGACTGTTGCATAGATTCAAGCCCACAACAAGGGTTTAACTCAAAGCAGAGACTGGGTTTTACTGGTTGGATGGTACTGCTACCCATGTAGTATTTGGGCAGCAAAAGATGAAGGCAGTAAAATACTTTTTTTCGCAGTGTTAGGACTGGGTGATGTAGGTGCTCATGAGGTCCTCCTGAAGGCAAGGACCATGTCTTTCTTGGATGTGTATTCCTAGGGCACATAATAGGTACCAAAAAATGTGACCATCATTAAAAAAAAAATGATGCCTAAAGCATCAAGTTATGTCCCCAAAGTCTACCATACATAATTGAGCTGTTTCTTTGCTTGAATAGGGAGAAGATCCAATTTATCCGAACTGAAGGGACCCCGGGATTGGTGCGTCTTTCAAGTGATGCAGACCTTGTTATGTTGCTAAGGTATGTAACCCTAGCTCTTGAAGTGGAAAGTCTCTTATTGTCAGGTATGATGGAGCATTTTAGAAAATAATATGCCAATATTGGCAGCCTATAAATGCTCCTTTATTCTTAAAGACTTGTAGAATATTCATGTTGAAGATGTATGATACAGTGATAATTCATTTCAGATTTCACTTTTTACCACTGAAATCAGTTTTGATTTTGTTTTTTACTCTGCTGGTAAAAGAGGTGGTGGTATTGGAGAAGAGAAAGTCTATAGAGACCAATGAGTAGAGTGTGTCCGTGTTTATACTTTGTCTATTTCTTTATTTTTTTCTATTTAAAAATATTTATTTTGTGGGCGAATTTAATAGTATGTGAATTACATTTTAGTAAGATTTTTTTATTAAAGTATAGTTGATTTACAATGTTATATTCGTTTTAGTTATACAACATAATGATTCAATATTTTTATAGATTATACTCCATTTAAACTTATAAAAATTTTGGCTATATTCCCTGTGCTGTACATTATATCCTTGTATCTTGTTTATTTTATAACTATACCCACTCTCTATTTCTTAAAAAGGAAAATTACTCCTGGTACAAATGGACTTGAATATCAGCAGGCTGCAATGCAGAGATGATATAGCTCTAGGAAATTCCTCATTTCAAAATAAGCCCATGTAAGGTGGTTTTCCAATATGGCTCCTATAAAACCCAAGAATTTTTAAATAACTTTGTTGCATTCATTATTGATTATTCTATTTCATATATTATTTCACTAAGTCAACTCATGTTAAAAATGTACCTTTATCAGAGCTCATATAGGAAATATTGATAAATATATTAGAATTTTTAATTTATGTAATGAGACACCACATATAAAAGCATAAAGAAAGGCAACAAACTAGAAGAATATAGTTACAACACACAAAACAAAGGTATCATGAATATGTAAAGCACACCTTTAAACCAACTTAAAAGAAAAAAACCCAAAAGAAAAATAGATAAAGGATATAAAAAGGCATTTCAAAGGAATTGTGAAACTTGAATAGCCAGTAAACTCATGGAAAGAAGCTAGTAATTGTAAAGTGCAGTTTCAAATAATGAGATACTACTTCACCCTATTAGACTTGAAAAAATCAAAAAGTCTGGTAATACCAAATGAGAAATAGGAACTCCATATTGTCTGGACTTGGTGGGATGACAATTTCTACAACCTCTTTGGAGGACAATTTGACAATATCTTTTACAGTTGAAAAGGCATATGCACTATGACTGAGCAACTCTGTTTTTCCACATATACCATATTTGTACCCAGAAACTCTTATTACGTGTACACAAGTTGATATATACAGGGTATTCATTGTACCATTGTTTATAAAAGCACACAGTTGGGAAAAAGGTCAGTATTTATCAAGAAAGGTATGGATACCTAGACTGATGCATTTCTAGAACAGACGACTACATGGCAGGTGAAAGTAATGAACCAGATCCTTACATGTCAGCATAGACACCAGAAATATTTTGTTGAATACAGAGTTCTGTACTTATAAGGCATTTACGTAATTTTTCAGCAATGCATAAGGCAAAACTGTATGTTGTTCTTCTACACATATGTTGCAAAATATAAAACTACTGAAGGAAGGATGCCTGTCAAAATCATGATAGAGGAGAGCAAAAGACTCCATATACACACATGCTCACACACAGATACATAGATACGTCTGTATAGATATATACACATCTATAAGTATGCATGTGTGTTTGAAGCAAAAGTAGTAGTAGTAACATTATTAATCCTAGATGACATGTATTGAGTGTTTTTATTTATTCTTTATCTCTTCTGTATTAAGTTTTCCAAGGAAAAAAAATTCTCTCTTGATATAAAAAATTTCTGTGTATTGGTTACATTTAAAGGAAATGATAAATGTCATGGAGTAAAGGGACACAGGTATAGATGTTTGAGAAGAGGATGCTAATTCCTACCCCTCAGTTAATTTAGCTATGGGTTTCTAGACCTTTCTTGTACTAACTGTCACATGGCATTTTTTCCCCAGCCATCAATTTAAAATTCACATTATTCTGATAGTTATTGGTTTATTGAAAAAGAGAATTGGCAGTTTCAGGGCTTAATTTGCTATTACTCCCTGCTTCTGTTCCCAAATCTTTGATTCATAGTTTAAAAGTGGAAAGTTGCTTTAAAAAATAATAGTGTATAAAAATATGTTTGCTATAGTGGTTTAGCAGATGTGTGCATGTGAGTGAAGAACCGGAGAAAGAATTGTTAAGTTGTTATTGCATTGCTATAACCCATGGTCTCTCAGCCTCAAAAGTATTGACATTTGAGGCTGGATATGTCTTTTGTGCAGGGAGCTATTGTGTGCATTGTAAGATGTTTATTGGCATCCTGGCCTCCGCCCACTAGACGCCAGAAACACCCCCTCTTCCAGTTACGACAATCAGAAACGTCCTCAGACATTGCCCAATGTCCCCAGAGAGTGTGGGGAAGGGCAAAATTGCCTCAGTGGAAAACCAGTGCTATAACCCTTAGGAGTCCATTCCTTAAATCACTACGAGACTAAACTGTTGCCACTTCTTCTCAATGTTTTCTGAAAACGAGTAACAGATTTCCAGATTTGACCAAGTTTGTGGAAAACCGGCTTCTGTCTCTCAATTAAAAAATCCAAGTACTCTTATTTATATTGTTGATTCTTTTTTGTCAAATGTTTGTCTGTTTGAGCTTAGTATAATCAGTAGTACTTTTATCATAACAAAGTTAATGAGAAGTCTAGGATTCCCAAGCTCTCAGATCGCTGGTCACTATCTTTTAGGAGAGTATTAGAAACAGACATTTCAGTATGGAGGAGAAAGAAGACACTGGATTGAATAATCTAAGATCAAAATCCTCACAACTGAAAAACATCATAAAGCCAGAGTAAACGAGGAAGCTAATGATTTAGCAGTTGGAATTATTTAGGAGGTGTTTTGTTTTACTTGCTTTTAATTGTCTAACAGAAATCCTAAGCACTTTGAAGGCTGAGACCTTGTAAACTTCCTGAAAAGAAGATATAGAACACACTTTATGTATTTCTTACGAGTTCTCAATAAGCATACTCTCTAGTGTTTGATCTTATTCCCAAATGTAAAAACCTAGGCTATTTTCAAATGAACGTATAAACTCAAGCTCATATATTCTTTGGACTATGGACTGGACCTCTTTCTTTGGGATGTGAATTGATGGATGGAATGGGTCAGAGTGAGAGACAGACTGACACATTGTGGAAACAAAGCGTTTACCCACCTATTTGGCTAAAGTATGCGTTTTGTTCCTTGTCTTTCCCCAGTTTGTTTGAAGAAGAGATAATGTCCTATGTGCCTCCACATGCCTTACTCCATCCCAGCTACTGTCAGTCCCCACGTGGCTCCCCAGTGTCCTCTCCTCAGAACTCCCCAGGTGAGTCTACCTGCTGTGTGCAGTGAATTCTCTGAGGAGTGAGCCCTAAAGTCAGATGCTCTGTCCTCATAAAGGAGAGTAAGGGAACACCTTAGGTACATCTGCAGTGCTAGCACAGGTACGTATTGGGAGGTACTGCCTATCTCTGAAAACTGGTTAATTTCCATATAGATTCATTTTGACTGGAAGACTGACATTCCAGAATAGGCGGATAAATGTTAACTGTGTGAAATACCTAGATATAGAATTTACTTTTTATTATGTTATGTAGTGCCTAATATATCTTGGAAAATATTAGGGCACAGAATACTGTATTCGCTTTTTGGGTTTAAAAAGTTCTAGTTAGGAGACTGAGTCAATGAAGAATAAAAAGAAATCACTACTTTCAAGAACTCATATAGAATTAAAATTAGTCAGTTTAATGGTCTTGAATAGTTTTTCCCTTTGGTAGTCACTGCATTAAATAAGAAGACCAGTACGGTCAGGTAGAACTTGTTGATAGATGAAACAAACTAAAATTTTTAAGTTTAAATTCATTTTGAAAGAGGTATGGTGTGAATGGAGAAGTGCACGGATGAATGAATGAATGGTAGAAAATGCAGCTTAGCAAATGAGTTTTTTTAAGGATGGTAGTCATGATGTTGACAGAACGTCAGCTATATTTGTCCTTATTAGAGGCAATATATTATTCACACTGTCACAGCCATCAGAATTTAAAACTGCCTTACTAGAAATCCAAATTCCAGATGTGTCACTAAAAGCTGCTCTGTGTTCTTTGTTTTAATAACATCTGTTTTCACATACTGGTATCATAACGAAGCTACAGCATAACCCAATACTGCAAACAGGAAATGGTCTATTAATTTGTTCATTTAACAGAGATTTATTGAGCATCTAGCTATGATCCAAGCACTGAACGAGACCCTGGTGCTACAAAGATGAATGATACAGCCTCTGCCTTTGAAAATTCACGTTGGGGCAATGAGTCAACAAGCGACTCTGAACGCTCTGTGGTTAGTCCTGTAATGAAGAAATGCAGGGGAGCACAGATGTGGGAGCAAGCCTTCCTTCAAGGTGGGGGTGGGGTGTTTGGGGAAAGGTGAAGACAACAGGTATGAAAGGATGCCTTGGAGAATGATGAACAGGATTTTACCAGGTGAACCAAAGGAACCAGGACACACTAAGTATAGGAGTGGCATAAGCTAAGCCACAGAAGCATGAAAGTCGTTTAGGACAAATTAACAGATACAAGTGAAAGCAAGTTCTCAAAACTTAGGTTGGAAAGATAGGCTAGAGTTGGTTGGTCACCAAAGCTTTACTTTGTAGTCCATATGGAGCCACTGGGAATTTACAGAGGAATATCCTATTTTACAAAGTTCAGTTTGGTGGCAATATGGAGGCTGTATTAGAAGATGAGAGACTAGAGTTAGAGAAACCATCTGGGAGGCTGTTGCATTGATCCAGGTGACATGGTAAAGAGCTGGGCAAATTGTGATAGAGAAAGGGGAATCATTCAAAGATATGTAAGCTGTAGAGATGCTAGAATGTTGAGTCAAGGTAGAGTAGAGTCGAGGCAGATACTGAGGTCATCTCTGCAGAGACTACTAAGCAGATGGTAACACCATTTACCACGAAAGAAAAGTGGTTAGACTGGAGGGGAGGGGGCAAAGGAGGCTGGTTTTGGATGTTTTGTTGAGGAGTCTTTGGGCCATCCAACTGGAGATACCTGAAGACAACTGGAAAACATAGTCCTGGAGCTCAAGAGAGGTTAGCAGCTAGGAATGTAGGTATGTAGGTGGCAGCTGAACCCATGGGATCGATTAGAGGAATTAGGGGTACGAGTCAGTGAAAAGAAGAGAAAATAGAGGATGGTGACATGAGGAACTCCAATATTTAAAGGAGGGGCTGAGGGAGCAAGTGAAGAAAGTAAGAAAGCCGATGGGTTTTGGAAGAGAATTAGGAAAATCTTTTCAGGGAAGCCAGGTTTCAAGAAGGAAGGAGTAGCTACCAGGGCTGAAGGCTCAACGAATTCAAAAAGGACAAGGCCTGAGAAGAGACCATTAGATTTGAAAATCATGAAGTTTTATATGGCCTTTGCCAAAGCAGTTTCCATGAATTAAAGGATGATAAACTAGAATGTAACCAGGTACAGAATGAGGACAGATGTAATGTAGAAACCAGGCATAAACAGTATTCTTTTCATGAAGCATGCAAGTGAAAAGAAAGCAAAATAAGGCAGTCCTTAGAAGGCAAAGAATGAAAAGAAATCAGTCTGTGACTCTACAGGTAAGTTTTAAGGTGTAGGAGAAAAATTAATGGAATTCACATCTGGCCTCAGTCATTTACCAATTGTGTTGGACTCTGAGTGATTTACTTCCTTTCCTAAATTTGAATTTCTTTTCCTTAAAATGGGAATAATAGCAATTACCTCCCTGGTGATTTGGAGGAGTACACCTTGCCTGGTGCTTAGAACGCAACAAGCATCTGATAAATGTTAGTTTATCTCTTTTTCTTTCTTTCTGGAAACCTGAGCAGTACAGTGTGTCAGTGTTTGAACCACTAATAGCTGGTATATATGAATCTTTGTCTTCTTGATTTGCAGAACTGGCTGCCTAGATAATTAATCCTTCTGACTGGCCTTAATCTTAACTAGAACCTGTGAGGGGGTTTAAATGGGTTGTCCCTTGACCTCGTGCTTTTTGGCTAAAGAAATGAAGTGACACAGAGTATTGCTCATTCCAGTCAAAGCTCTTCTTTCCAGGCCTCCTCTGAGGCCCATCCTCCCAGAAAACGAGGCAGATCACCAGATCCTGGTCCTTCTGATCCCTACAAAGACAAGTGCTCTCGGAGACTGGCTTGCACACGTTTTAAGACTCTATGAACATTTTAAATGGTGACCAAGTTTGCTTCTTTTCATTTAGCATCACAGATGCACACAAATAATTCACAGTGGTCATAAAATGCATTCTGGCAGCAGACTGAGAGTTAATTTTCCCAAGACATGTCTAACTCAAATACGTCTAAATTGCTAGCAGTGCTTGTGGTGGTTTTAATTTGCAGAAAGAATCATCTCCATATTTTTGGCCTACTCTGTGTCAGTGGGCTTTATTTGATCTTGAAGTTGGGATGAACTGCCTGATATCAGTGGAAGTAACTATAACTAATTCCACATGGTACAAGGGCTGGACTGGCTGGCCTCGTTTACCCTTCCGTTTCGTAGCGTAATGTAGCCTCTTCTACCAGGACTCCTGAAGTTCTAATGAAAACATTTCAAACAGAGGTTTTGTTTTTTTTTAAGTTGTCTGATCCTCCTTCTTGTGACTAGAATTTCATCCCTTTTAGTGGTGTGAGGATAATATTGGGAAAATTATGACAATCATAAATTTTAATGATCCTCGTTCAGAATGCCTAGGAACCTGCTGCACTTTTCACGCTTTCCCTCGTTCCAAGCCCATTTACATGTCTTTTCAAGTGCAGGAGGTGGGGGGGCTTTGGAAACTTTGACTCGCTGCTTTTTGCAGCTGTTAGAGTGCTCACCTAAAACTTGTCAAAATTTTGGAATGCGAAGGATTGTTTTTCTGGGACCGTTATAATGCCAGTCCCGATCTTAGCTATGTCAGAAGGAAAAGATCTTTCCAATTACCATATGGTTTATTATGCTAAATATAGGGCCCAGAAGTTTATTTGCTTAAGGACTTTTTTTGTAGCTGCACATTTCTAGGAATTTAAATGCAAGAACACCTAATTTATCTAATATCGTTGGAGACGTGTTCACTTAAGTGAATTTTCCACGTGACCAAAGCGATGACGATCAACGTCAGAGAATTTGTTTAACCCACCATTTGCTGAAACTCTTTCACAAGTACATTCTGTTTCTCCCTACTTCCCTATACACAGTGCCTTGAGGATATTTCATGGTTTGGGGGAGTCATCATACAGAGCTGTTATTACTTGACTAGAACTGGACTATCTGGCAGCCAGTACAGCACCAGGTTACGCTCAATGGAAGGAGCACAGACCGGAGAGCACTGAAGAGCCACGTGGGTCCTTACTGAGGGTTGCCTTGAGGGAATGGGATATTTGAGGCAATTATTTCTCAAAATACACAGTATGATGCTTTAAGGACCTTCTTTTCTTCTCTTTCCCTCTGAAGTCTAAGCACCCCTGGTGCTGCTAATCTCATCTCCTGCTCTTTTCACACTCTCCCTTCCCTCCCCTCTCCCTTCCTCCTTCCCTCCCCTGCCTCCCCTTCCCTCCCTCTCTCCTTCTTTGTCTTCCTCCCACCCTCCCTCCTCCTTTTCCCTTCCCTCCTCTTTCCCACAGTCTCTGAAGTAGCTTTATACTTGTTTTTAGAAAAAGTGTTCTCTCCCTCCTCTTCGCTAAGCCCCGAAAAGATGATCTAGGGACCAAACAGTGCAAATGAAGGGTACTCTCTGGGTGAGTGTGGCGGGGGGAGTTGTGGTTCCAGAGACTGAAGGCAAACCAAATACTGTCCCTGTCACCATATACAGGTGTTTTTGTTTTCATGTATTTTGTTGTGGTAGTTAGTCCCCTGTGTTCCCCGCTCTGATGCGCTCAGAGGATGCCTGCCTTTGCCACACTCTCTGGCTTTCCCCTTTTAATAAATTGCTTTTAATTTGCCAACATTTGAGAAATCAAATTATCAAGTTTTTTTTTAAATAAATGGTATGTAAATGGGAGCATCAGTGAGCTCCCATCAAAACAATGACCTGAGTGACTTTTTATTACTCTTAGAGAATAAAGCAAAAAATGCCTGGGAGTTCAGTGCTTGTGCTTTGTGCCAGCTATTTTTGAGGTGTTTTTTCTTTTTAATTTCCATTGTTTAGCTATGTTCTCAAATATGAAGTCTTTCAGAAATCATAGTGGTGCTTGACGATTTATTCTCGTTTGTGAACAGGAAATTGTAAAATAAAATGCCATAGAGATTTGTTTTGAAAGTGAACCAGAAAAGAAGTGAGCTTTTGGGCATCCTGGAACCATGCTGACGTAGGCTACGCTTTATCCCCTCTGTTGCAGACTGAGAGCGAGTATCAGAGCAGTCTGCATTCTGGGTGGCACACCCAGCATCAGAGAAGACCTAGACATCTCAGCAGTTTGATGCCATGATTTTTCTAGTATCACCTAGAAAAGCAGTATTTTGTCTGGTAGAACGTCTAGCTTGTGTATGATGATGCAGCTTTGTAACAGTATATGGAAATAGTGTAACACTACATTGGAAGTACTTTAGGTCTTCCTAAAATGATTTTTAAAAATCTAGTATCTGTTACTGAAAATTTTTCCTACAAATAATTAACATAATAGTGTTTGTCCATAAAGTCAGCCTTTCATTTGATCAGTTCTTACATGTAACATTGACCTTTTTGTATCTGACTTCCTTTTTTAAGACCATAAAGACGATGGCATTACTCCCTCTGTAAGAGTATTATATCCTAGAACTTCACTTGCAGTTATGGTTCTTATAGAATTCCATTAGCTCAATCTCCAAGATGAGTTTTAATTTCCAAAGTGGAAGTACCATTGTTCTTGCCCTGGAGTTTCTTGGCAGTTGCACCTGACTTGCATTAAGAATTTGACAAGGGCCAACAAGATAATTTACTGTAATTTTTCAACCATGACGTAATGTGCAAATGATTTTTTCATAACAGAATGATTAGCAAAAGAATTTTTGCACTTAAGAGTTCCTGCCTCCAGAGTCTCCAGAGTTGAATTCCTTTGCCTGGAGCTTAGTGGAGTCGGAGCTAATTTTTATTGATGGAATGCATTATGGCATTTCCCACATCCTTTTAAGTGTCTCAAATTGTACAGCAATAGTATATGTGCTGGATTTTTTTTTTTTTAACTAATCAGCAAAGAATCCTGTTTCTTTGGAGTCCTGAAAGATTTTCAGTCTTTTGTTCTTTTTCCTCTTCCCTGTCGATGATTGCACTCTTGAAAGCTGAGTCATGCCTGCTTTCTGAGCTTCCCGGGTTTACTCGGCTGGGGTTTCCCAGACTGCAGTGGCGACCACGTTATTCTGCCACCCTGACTGGGCTTGTGCTGCACTGCTCTCAGCCAGCCTAGAGGGGGGCCTAGTGTCCGTGGAGGTCCTGTTCCAAACGATGCCATAGGACGCATCCCTCCTGTGTTGGTCCCCGGATGATGCCCAGGTGTTTCATTGGTTACATTGGACCTTACTGCGGGACATAATGGGTCTCAGCCTTGGCTGCACGTTGGAATCATCTGGAGCACTGTACGAACCACTTATGTCTGGGTCTCACCCCCACTGATCCTGATGTAAGATGTCTTGGTTGTGGCTTGAACTTTGGGCTTTTTAAAAGCTTCCTAAGTGATTATAGTGTGCAGTCAAGGTTGAGAACCACTGCCTAGGAGTCTTCTGCATCCCAGACCTTTTAAGTTCAAGTTTGTTTCCTTTATGGCATAGCTCTTAGCTCTTAGCTCTTCGGGTAAAAGATTCGTAACCATGCCAACAGAACTCTGGACACATTATTGATCGTAGCCAGTTTTCTTAAAATCCATTCCTAAAACCTCAACGCATCTCCGTATCTTTAGTATTCATAGCTGTGCAGATATAACAGCTAAGATTCCAGTGGGATTCTTATGCATCAGGCACTGCACAAAGAGTGTGCCATACACACACTGACTCATTCAGTCCACAAACGTGGCCCTGATCTCGCACTGGACCTCCAGTACTATATTTTCAAATGCTGTAGGGTACATCCACCTGAATAGCTGTCATCTCCAGCTTCATATGTGTAAAGCTTCACATGCCACTGTCCACCAGCCCCATTTCTCACACTGCTTTAGCATCAGCTAGAACTGGCTCAGATCCTAAATCTGCCATTCAGTGGCGTATGACTTCAGTTTCCTTAGTTACAAAGTGGTGATGGTGGTAATAATAATAATGCCTGATTCTGAGACTTGTGCGGATTTCCCAAGCTCCTCTGTGTAAAGTGAATGGTCCCTAATGCATAGCAGACACTTAACAAATTGCTGTTATTGTTTAAAAAGCTTTATTTTACCACAGGAGCTTCCCGTTTCTCTTCCTTGCTTATCCACTGTTAACCAGTTTCGCATTATAGAAGTTTCTCTGAGTCACCACACTCCTGGCTCACCCCTCAGGCCTCCATTGCTGCACTGGCTCCCAACTGGGTCTCCTCCCTCCTGTCCTTCTCCTTCCCACCCTTAACCCACTCAACATACTCTGAAAATCATTTCTGAAATACAGCACCGCTTGTATGTTACTCCCTCGTTCAGGAACCGATAAAGGCTTCCCACTGCTTACTGCATCCTGCCCAAATTTCTCAGCTAGATTTTTTTTTTCAATTCCACTCATAATTTGGCACCAATCTTCTGGCTGATTTAATGTCTGACTTACACCCCAGCACTTCCCCTCTGCTCTAGGTTAGTGGGATCTCCTCCGTGTCTTCTGAACATGCTTATTCCAGCTCTTGCTACCCTGCTTCCATGTAAACTATAGATTCTCCCATGTTTATAAGGCCCAGTTCCAATAACAGCTCCTCCCTGCAGTCTTTCCCATTTTGATCTGTACTTATTCTCAGTTACTGTTACTTTTGTGTAACACTGATCTCAGATACATTTACTGTTACTTTTCTGTAACACTGATCTCAGATACATTTACTGTTACTTTTCTGTAACACTGATCTCAGATACATTTACTGTTACTTTTCTATAAACTGATCTCGAATGCGTTGTCCCTGAGTGGCTGTGGCACAGTAGACACACAAGCTTCATCTAGTGGAGCAGCTGCCCTCTGTAGCCAGGAAAATGCAAGCCAGTTATTGTAAGAATTCCCAAATAATTTTCTAGAGAAAATTTGGATTTTTTTTTTTTTACTTGAAATCTAGTTTTTCAATGTTGGCCATTAGTCTAAAATCTTTCAAAACATTTTGTGGCAAACAAAATAGATCAGTAGAGCTGTATACAGCCTCAGGGTTATAGTTTTGTTCCTCTGCTTAATAATTTGTCTACCATCTAGTTTAGGACTTACTTATTCTCCAGTTGTTTGATTTGTTTTATTTCTGTCTTCCCAACCAAGACATCCACTCCAGCCACCCCACCTTCTTCATTTCGAGCATCTGTTTCTGAACTAGCACAGTATTAGGAATGAATAATTGTCACTCAGTTGAGTCATTCATTAAAGAAATATTTAGTGGTATGTAATGCACAAGACTTCACAATTTTTGTTTTCTAATTTCTTTCATTGAGTGATTTAATCTCATTCAATGAAATCATTCAGAGTGATTTCATTATGAAATGTTTAGTGGAAATATCCAGCGTTTTTGTCACGGCTCTGTCTGATTCCCATATTCATCATCCTTTTTATATCCTGGCTGGTTTGTTAGTCAGCTTGTGACACAAAGCCAGATTTTTCTATGGAAAGAGGAACAAATAATGTTACTTTTACGTTTTATTAATGATACTTGGAATGACATATAAAACATCTTTAGGTAATATGTAGATAATCACAGTACCTGGCATGTATTAAGAATGCAACAAAGAGCAGGATTACTTGCTCTGTGCAACCAGGAGCCGTGTGCCATCTGCAGCTATGTCTAAATTCTGTTTTTCTATCAAGAGTATGCTACCCTGCAATATGAAATGCATGTAATTATGTATCTACAATATTTCTTATAGTGCATATCTGAAAGAAGATTTTGTAGGGTTTTTCCACCAAGTATTAAAGCTCAGTGCTCTTGCTTTGTGCACCACATACTTTCACACTGTAACTTCCTGTCTGATTGCCATGATACCATCTCAGCAGCAAGCAAAGATATTCCACCCTGAACAGTAACCATTAGACGTGAGTAACTCTGACTCATATTAGTTTGGACTGAAAAAGGGAACATATTTGACTAACACATGGACACCATTGTAACTCTTTGGATGAGATTATTCTTATCAACCAAAAGGCGACAAGGAAGACATCTTAAGGTCCTGGTTAACCTCTGTTAATAGCCTTCAAATTGGAGAGATGAAAAGTGTGGGAAAAAGTATTGCCTCCTCTTGCTTGTTAACTGTGGTCTCAGCCCCAAGATAGTATTTTTTCAAGGTGATGTGATGAACATGAGATCGTTGCACAAATCCACACTCTCCTCTCTTTGTGATTTGCTGTAGGTACTCAGCGTGCCAATGCCCGGGCTCCAGCCCCTTACAAGCGAGACTTTGAAGCCAAACTAAGGAACTTTTACAGGAAGTTAGAGACTAAAGGATATGGACAAGGCCCAGGGAAATTAAAGTAAGTCAAAGTGATACAAACCACAGGATTTGTAGATGGTGAAAGGACGGGATGCAGTTGGGAAAGTAGGAAATTGTGATTTGGGATGGCCAGCCTTTGTTTTAGTCGGCATAATTATTCTGGCATGTGTAAATTACAGGGTCATCTAAAACATATTTCTTAAATTAAGCATGATTACACTTAAGATGTTAAACAGGAAAGAGACAACCACGTTTCATGTAAAAATATAGACAGAATTAAAAGCTGATTTATTTTTCTCTCCTGTAAAGTACCTCTTTGTTGGCTTACAGCTTGTTCATTAGCTATACGGCCATCACAGTGTCCTAGGTGGCACACCACTGTCTCCTGGGCTGACCTGAGTGCAGACCTACCGCTCTGTTTCCTTCTGTGAAATAAGCTTCATTTGTCCAGTGGACTATGTCATGAATGTTGTTCCTGCCTTTCTTTATCCTCCTCCCTTGGAATGGGGAAATTGAAACGTCATCATGTTGTTTGGCATAGAATTATCTGAATTTCCAACTTGCCCATACTCCCTTCAACCCTGCTTCCACCGGTCCCTTGTCCCCACTGGACATCACTATGCCCCTCGAGAGAGGAGAGGAGGGAGGGTCTGCAGGCAGCAGCATGAATGATCTGGGTGCCTGAGAGCAACTCCCAGCCCAGCAATGCCATGGCTCACTGCCCCTCACACAGGGCTTGCTTGATTAAACTCACAGGTTCCCCTTTCATCACCCTCAAAAAACATCAGCCTTCCCCAAATGCCATACCTCTCTGAGCTTCAGTTGTGATGGTCTTGTTGTACCATCTCCCTTTCCATTGCTATTTGCAATAAGAGCCAGTTGATACCTGTTTAAGGATAATTTTAATTATCATTGTCACAGAGTAGATCAGTCAGCCACAAGTCACATTCACTTGTATCTGTCACTGAGGGAATCTCAAGATTCGCTTACTTTAAACTAAGTACAACAGTGCGTGCCTCTGCTCTGGAGGACGCTGAGAATTTCCGTGCCCTCTTTGTTCTCACAGCCATCTCTCTGGGCACTTAGGAACTGAAGTCCTGGCCTAGGTGCATTCAGGCTTAAAACGTCACCTCATGGGGTTGCTCTTCCTGTACTAAACAAAAATGGGAGGTGTTTTCTATGTGTTGTTTTATAATCATTTTCCTCCTGGGAAAAACTGATTTGCTGGCTCAGGAAGGACTCTTGCGTCGTTTTCACAGGTCTTAGGTGGGGCGCTCTGTTGACCAATGATTCTCTGATGTAACTTTTGCTAATGCTGTTATGACTTCAGGACCGATGGGCGCTTTATCGCAGACAGCGACGACCGCAAGTCACTCCACTTTTGGCCTCATTAATTACGGTCCATGGCAATCACGTGGCAAGTGCCCGGTTCTGGGAAGAGAAGGATTAGGAAATAATCCGTGTCTTTCAAATTGTCTCTTTACGGACAGGTTAATTATCCGAAGAGATCACTTACTCGAAGATGCTTTCAATCAGATTATGGGCTATTCCAGAAAAGACCTGCAGAGAAATAAGCTGTACGTCACGTTCGTCGGGGAGGAAGGGTGAGTGGCTCGGAGAAGCTGCCTGCGCAGCACCGGCTGCTGCGGCTGGGGCAGTGGCTGTTTGCCCGCAGGCGTCAGCTGTGGTTGCCCGAGGCAGGAAGTCCTCCTGGCAGGAAGTGCTGTTCTCATACACTGCAACCTCTCAGCTTCCTCTGGTTTTTAAATCACTTGACAGAGAAATTCTTTCATTAAAAACTCATCACTACATATCATTTTTGAGAGCAGAAGCTTGGTTGGGTTTCCTCTTTCTGGAACTCTTTCTTTTAAAGGGAAAAGGTGGCCTTTGAGGGAACAAACAAGGAATTGCATTATAATGACTGGGCTCCTGTTTTCTGCCCTGGGGTGCAAGTCAGTCGTGCTCCACCTGTTCAATAAGCTCAGTTTCAGAATCACGAATTAGAAACTAGCGTTCTCCAGAGAGGAGGTGGGGGGAGGGAGCAAAATAGGTGGAGGGGATTAAGAGGTGCAGATTTCCATATTTCCTTGTAAAATAAGTGTCACAAGATGTAATGTAAAGCATGGGGCACATAGTCAGTCGTACTGTAACAACTTTGTATGCTGACACAGTGGTGACTAGACTTACAGTGGTGGTCATCTAGTAGTGTATAAAGATACAGAGTCACTGTGTTGAACACCTGGGACTAATGTAATATTGTAAGCCAATAAAAAAGAGATAGAGGAAAAGAAAAAGAGAGAAGGAAAAAAGAATCCTCTTGTTCTGGCAGGAAAACTTTCCAGCAATAGCTCCTGGGCTTTGGTTATTATGTCTC